>NW_005871095.1:3351366-3364494 GCF_000147115.1 Myotis lucifugus | reverse complement strand
GCTGGTATAGATATGCACCTAAGGCCAGCGTACGAATTTGTGCATGATTGGGGTCCAGCCAGCCTGCCCATTAGGGCCTGATCAAGCGCTGGCTGGCTTGGGGGAGGGGCTGCGTACAATCTGGCCAGTGGCCTGCCCCCAATTGGGTGGGGGAGCTATCAGGGGGGGGGCCGGCCATGGGAAGGGGCTGCGGGCTCATTGGGGTGGTGGGGGCCCATCAGGGGTGGGGCTGGCTGGGGGCAGAGGCTGCAGGAGGTTGGCCAGCTGGCCCTGCTCCCTATTGGGGTGGGGGGGCGATCAGGGACAGGGCTGGCAGGGGTAGGAGCTGCGGGCAGATGAGGTGGTGGGGGCCCATCAGGGGTGGGGCTGGCATAGGGGGAGGGGCCATGAGGGGTTGACCGGCTGGCCCTGCCCCCTATTGGGGTAGAGGGGAGCAATCAGGGGCGGGGCAAGCCAGGGGGAAACGGCTGCAGGCCGATCGGAGTGGGGTGGGCCAATTGGGGGCATGGCCAGCCTGGGGGAAGGGTCATGGGGGGTTGGCTGGCCGCCCACCCTCGATCAGGGTGGGAGAGGCTGATTGGGCGGTTCGCTGGTTGCAGTGGGCGTCATAGCGACCGGTCATTCCAGTCATTACGGCGTTATGGTCGCTGGTTTTTATATATAGATATACATGTATGAGTTTAAGATGTACATGTTGATTTGATACATTTACATAATTACCATTTCCTTTTTGTGGTAAGAACATTTAAGATCTCCTCTCTTAGCAACTTTCAATTATATACAATACGGCATTGTTAACTACAACCACCATGCTGTGCATTCATCCCCAGAACTTCTCTTCTAACTGGAATTTGTGCTCTCTGACCACCATCTCCCTATTGGCCCCAGCACCAGCCCCTGATGATCTCCATCCTATTCTTTTTCTATGAGCTCATTTTAAATTTTATTTTTTTTTCTTGCTGCAAAGCATGTTTTTTCCCTCCTACCAGGAAACAACTGTACTGTTTTAGGAATTTTTTCTTTCTTTCCCTGGTTATACGTTCTCCCTCCCTCTTTGCTTCAACCCTCACTTCCAAGTGTGGAGTATTTTGTCATTTAGGATCCATTCAGGAGGAGCTGAATGAGGCTAGTTTGAGACTTCATTGTGATTTTAGGTTATGGTAATTTCTGCATTAGTATTTAACTCTTATAGACATATAGTGTAAATAGGGGCTCATGATAAACAACTAACCAACCCACCCACCCACCAAGCAACATGTCCCACAATTGCTGTCTGGTGTACATTTTGTTAATAATAGAAGTGACTCCTACCCACCTGCTATCTGATACTCAGTGGTAAATATGAACATCTCTGTGGTTGTAGACACGTCTGTAGGTTTCTGAAAATCTATGCAGAAGAGAGAGGAGAAGATGCTCTGTTTAGGCAATTATTGGATTGCACAGGCTGGAGAGTGCCAGGGTTCTCCCTGAGCTAGAACCTCAGAGACTGATGGAAGGGACATAAAGGACAAGGGGAGGCCATGCGAAAGCATTTCCTTCTTCTGCCTCAAGACACCACCCTCAGTATGGTATCGCCTCTTTCTGACACTTGTTTTCCAGCCTTTGAGGATTGGGAGGTTGGATGCGGATCTTGATCATCTTAACATCCATGGGGCAGCTCTGCCCTTGCTGGCGAGGCTGCTCCAGGCAAACTGTCTTCCCTCTCTCCCATTTGATATAATGGCTTTTATCTTCATAGAAACAGATTCTAGCCATACCTGTAGTAATACTTGTCGTGGTGAAGGGACAGGAAGCTTCACTCCCAGAAGAAATGTCCATGATTGCTGGAAACTCTTCGTCACCTGGCGGAGAGAGTAAGCAATGCTTGTGGAACTGAAAGGGGAAGGGGCCTCACATCCAGCCCCACCCACCCACCTCAGTTGACTCTATACACACTAGCTAAGGTGTGAATCTCAGTGCTGGGCATGTTATCTGTGGGTGCCACGTCACATGGCTCTACATCAGAGTCACAGGGAGTGGCGTAAGAGGCCCCAGCAGAGCCCAGTGAGAGGGAATTCTAATTCTGACCTTGGTTTTCCATAGAACTTTGAGAAACTACTTTCTCTAAGCTTCTTACTCAGCCAGGTTTCCATCTGTGACTTGGAAACAGGTCATAACAATACCAATACCATTGAACTATCAAACAAAGTAGAAAGGCGCAAAAGGGTAGCTTTTCTCTGTTATAGGTCCCCATTCAGCATGGGTGTTGTCATTTACCCAGGACACTGCCCCACCTTGTCATCTTTTACAAAGGAAACCAGGGACATGCTATGACCAGCAGTATGGCTTACTGGAGACAAGCTATGGGAAAGAAACACAGAATTCTCAAGAATCCAAGAGGAAGTCATGGAATATGGAAAAGAGTGATGAGCAAAAAACCTGTAACTGACTTTTAATACACACACACACACACACACACACACACACACATTTATATATCATTCTCATCTGAGGATATGTTTTTATTGATTTTAGAGAGATAAGGAGGAAAGGGGAGAGACAGAGACAGAGACAGAGAGATATCAATGGGTTACCTCCTGTAGGTGTCCCAACAGGGGATCAAACCTGCAACCTTTTGGTGTATGGGACATACACCAACCAACTGAACCGCCTGGCTAGGACAATGTAAGTGACTTTAGATTGTAGAAATAGTAATACGATTTCAGAATGAAAATAGCAGAAGATCTCAACATACATTGGTTGTATTTATGGATGAATGAGTTCATGAGTGTGCATGCTAGTGTTTGAATAAGTCCCTTCTCTGCACATTTGCATTTTTATCAAAGCTCAGGTGGGAAGTATGCAAGGGGAAGTTGCCTGTCAATAGTGTAGCACTGTACAAATAATGGATTTACATTATCAGTAAATTAGAAAGGTGTGGGTTGCAGGTTGGACTTTCCCCTTTGAATGAGGGAGGGAGGAAGTCTTGGTAGCTTAGAGGAAGAAGTGGGATTTCAGGATCAGCTAAGAAAGGGGAAGCATTATCACCAGTGAGTGATCTGGGGGCTCTAGAACACTCCAAAGATCTTTTCTCTTCTTCCCTCTCCTGCTATTTATCTCCACTCAGGGTACAGGGGAACTTAAGTGATAGAGACCTTTGAGTTTCTCTAGTGTTTTTTATAGAATGAGAAAAAATAGAGGCCCAAGGAGATTAACTTGTCCAAGGTTACATAGCTGGTGGGTCAGGAATTCCACCCTGGTCAGCCTGATGGAAAAAGCAATCTAGTGAACTCAGGAAGGTGCCACCATACCTAGAAACTGATCGTTCTCACTCTCGCTTGTGCACTTGAGCTGGGGCTGTGTCCATCTTGTCTTCCCACAGATCATTTTGCAGGTGCTTGTGGCAGGACCTTTCTGTTTGGCCCTGAATCCCTGGGCGCACTCATAGTGAACTGTCTGGCCCACCACGAAATGATAAGTTCTCTTTGAAGCTTCATGTTCCCATCGTGGAGGCTCCCTGCAATGACCTGGAAGAGGGAAAGGAAATTCCAAAGGCAAGTTGGGGAGAGCACTGTGAGTTCAAGTTTCCCCTTCCTAGAGACCAGACCTTGGTTCTTATTTTTTTTGTTTGTTCATTTATTTTCTTTCATTTAACCAGTATGTACTGAGAATGTCTATGTATCAGGACTTGGCTAAGTACTTTGTGGGAAGGCACAGAGACTCAGTCACTCCTGCAGAAGGGGTCAGTCAATTGGGTAAGAAAGACATATGAAGGCAGAATGTGCTGAGTATTATAGTTAAGGAACAGACGCTCACTATGGGAACACAGAGGCATGAGTAATTACTTCTGACGATAGTGAGAGCTTTGGTAAGTGCACAAGACTGGGAAGGATGGTCTCAGCTGAGGGATAAGAGCAGGCTTAACCCAATTAAGTCACTGAAAAGTGAAGACCAACCACCCCTTATCTCCACTGCTGATTGAGGAAGCTACAGCCTCAGGTTGCAGCTGATGGTCAGCTTGGGACCATGGTAGAAGGACTGGGGACAAAGCCAAAGCCTGAAGGAGAGAGCAGCTGAGAGAATCTCAGAGAATTGGAGCCTGATCTCTGATCAAGCCATACCTGAAGCTTGCCCTGCATTAGCCCAATGAAGGCTTCTGGAAATTCCCTGTGTTCAGTAACTTTCCACTCCCAAACTAAAACCCAAGCCTGACTGACCTTTAACCCTAAAGATCATGTCCTGCTATGATATAATCTCAGGATTTTTCACTCCATCCCCAATCTGGACATATGGGACCATATGTACCCTCTATTCTTCAGACATGGGAAGCTACACATATTCTCTGACCTTCCATACCTTCCACAGCCTGAATACCCAATATAAGCTCTACAAATACTCTATGTAACCTTCGGCCCCACCTGGAAGCTTAGTGGTTCTGTCCTGAGCAGTTTGCTCTAACACCTGGCAAATCATGACTGAACTTATGTTTTAGTCTCAAAAAATTTCTTTTACAGTCAGTGATATCCATAACTGTCTGAACCTGTTTTTAATTGGGTTTGCTTCTTTTAAATGAAAACATACTAATTAAGACAATATGTGAAATGTCCATTAGCTAAAACCAGCTGGTTATCTCTTGAGTAAGGACAACAAACATTGACTTTTTGAGAAACCTTTCAATAATTGTGGAGGATATTATGGGAGAAGTAGAGAAAAAACAACAACTAAACTTGTTTTGAAATACCATTCCAGTACAAAGTTGGGTGTGTGTGTGTGTGTGTGTGTGTGTGTGTGTGTGTGTGTACATGGATAAAAACCTCACATTGCAACAATGCCCCTGGATTATTCTTTAAAAAAAATAATGGAAGATGCAAATAAATTCGAACTAGTCTAAAATAAGTAATCAGTAGAAATATTTCTAGTCTAATTCGGGAGACCCAAGGTCTTATTCCTAAAATATGTGAGTTTAGCCAAGTCTTTTACCTTCTCAATGTCTCAATTTCTTCAGTAAATTGAAGTAATGCGCCTCCTCCCTCACTCACTGGGTTGTGAGGTTCAAGTGAGATTTTATACAATATGTTCAAATTCTTTGTAATCTTATACAATCAGCATGGGGCCATAGGTTTCTGAAAGGTCAGCTGGTCCCCCAAAAGTTCAGGCTTTCCTAATGGGCTCTATTTCCTCCTGACTTCATGACTTGACTTTAATCAACATTATTCATCTTGGAAAGTTGCAGCAGCAACTGGGTAGTTATGGTGCTCACTAATCCATAGCCCATGCTTCACGACTCACCAGTATGGCCCAGCACATTTCACACACACCCAGCACATTTCTCACACACACACACACACACACACACACACACACACACACACACTCACACACTCCTCCTAAGAAACATCTTGAAGTAAATTGCTTTGCGGGCAGTTCATTGTCTTCTATTTAGGGGGAAAAAACAATTTCCTTTAGAGAAGGAGCTATTGTCTGCTCATGTTTATATCTTCTGTTGACAGTGCCTGGTACCTTTAGTCCCAACACGTGCTTTTTGAATCGAATCCAATTGAATTGAATTGAATTGAATTGAATTATATTCAGCCAGCTCTCAAACCAGGAAGAACTCCCGAGGCCAGGTTGGCTTCTGTGAGAGTGACTTGAAATGCTGAGCCAAGAGCCTGCAAATGCTATTGTTGACATGCTATCCTTAGAGGAGAGGATAATGGGACAGACTTTCTTCCTTTGGGGACCACATCATGTACCTGCAAGAGAAGGGCTGGCTCCTAGTACTCAGACAACAGTTGTTCAGATTCACCTCTTACCTGGGTCAACTTGGTCTGTGGGCTGTGTTTGGCTTTGCATTTCTGTGGTTTTTCTTTCCTTCTGTTCTTCAGGTTTAGGAGTAGCTTGTTTTTGTGTGTTCCTGAGGGCTAGAGAATATGAATGGAATGAAGCAAACAACTTCACAAATGTTTATAATAGTAAACATGCTTCATGTATTCACTTACTCAGAAAGGGTCTTTCTAGTGCTTGCAGTGCACCAGGAAATATCAAAGTACTGCGGTTACAAAGATGTGCTACACATGAGCCCTGCCCTTGGGTGCTTTTAGTGGGCCCTGCTCATGTCAAGCCCAGAACAGCACTGGCCTGTCAGTATTCATGTGTGTAATGACAATGGCCTTCAGCATAGACATACAAAATTTGCCATATCAATCATTTTAAGTGTACAGTCCAGTGGCGTTCAGTATATTCACATTGCTGTGAACTAAAATTGTTTTTTAATTGTTCGATAATTATTAGTGTAATGTCTGTTTCCTTCCTGACCCTGAAATACAAGTTTCTTGAGTACTGGGTATCCTGAATGCCTAGACCAGTACTTAGACCTAGAAGACACTCCTTAAATATTTGTTTAATATATGAATATTCCAGAAACCAGTAAAATTAGTTCCTGTGTAGTTCAGACTGAACAATTTTTGTCTGTGGGGCCAAGTGAACAAAATCTGAAGCTCTGTCTCACTCTTTGCTATGATCTTCTCTTCCCCTTGGCAGTTACAAAAGGAAACACTTACAATTCATTTTGCACTGACATTCGTTTTCCCAGGCAGAGTTTCCTGTACAATTCATAAAGATCGTCTCGCTGCTTCTGCGGAATCCTTTCTTGCAGTCACAGTTTATCAAGGTGCCCATTTCGTAAGTGATGACTTTGAATGTGGCGTGTCTGAGATTTGGTGGGCTGGGATAACAAAACTCTGAGAAGGAAAAGAAGCATATTACCAGTTAAACATTCACACATTTAACCATGCAGTGATTTAATCACACATATCTGTGTTTTATTTAAAGGATTTATATATACCCCACTTTTTCCTAGAAAGAAACTAAGTCTGTTGCCATTGTTCTTTAGAAACTTTTGTATGAGAGACAGTTCAAAATTTAATTTCAACCAAATTAAAACATAAACTACAATATATTTTAAAGTAAATGAATAGAAATGAATGAAGTTTTATTCTGAAAATGCCTCATGCTGAGCAAGTAGAGAGAGGAAGATCAAGGAATATGAGGAAAGCCATGTAAATTTATTTATTTATTTATTTATTTATTTAGGGCCATGTAAATTTAATTAAAAAACAAAATGTGTGTGTGAGAAAAGAACCTTTCAGGATTGTCCGACTTTCTATAATTAATGATTCTGCACCACTGAAAAAAAATAGAAATTTAAAATGCTTCCCCCAGTGTCTGGCTAGTAGGAAGTGTGTGTTTCTCACCCTCCTACCCATCTGTGAGTTTTCCAAATTCCTTTTTATACTGTAAAGACCTGCCCCTCACTCAGCTCAAAAAACGGACCCTGATTTCCTACTAAAGACCCTTGATGTAGTGGCCAAACACTCAACTATAAAGGGGGAAAGATATTGGTCTAATCAGAAAGATGCAACAAGTTCCCCTTTTAAGAAACTAGATTTTTAGGAAGAAGCCACACACTGGATAAAAGAAGTGAATAAGAAGGATCATAGGAAAAAGGAAAAGGTGAGAAAGCTGGGGCCCCTACCACAGCCAGCCTCTCCACCCACCAGAAAGGCAGCTAATCCGGGCTGGTTGCTGCAGTAGTTGCTGGTAGAGGATGATCTGCCGATTGCTTATTAATAACTTGGATTGTAGTGGAGGTTCCCTGTGCCCGCACACTCTGCTCACCAGCATCTTGTTATCCTAGATATCATCCCCCATCTAAGACTTAGGATACTGCTATTGCCCCCAAGAACAGAAGGTGAGAAGAATGTGGACAGCTTGCCCCACCTCTAACCAAGAAATGACTAAATAAAAGCAATCTCACTGGCTCAGTGGGCCAGCAGTTATAGAGGAACATGTATCATAAGCACTCAGTACATTCTGGTAATCATAATAATCACCACAGTAAAGCAAGAAAGGGGAGAAAGGTGATTTTCTAAATTCTAGCTCTACCAGTTAACTAGTTGTATAACTTTATTATTTTTACTTACCTATGATGTGGCTTCCTTTTCCATAAAGTGGGTATTATCATACTTATTTTACTAATTTGTTTTAAAGATTACTTGATGTAACATATAACATATTAAGGTAACTTACAGAGCACTGGGCACATAATAGGCATAGATAGATGCTAGTTCTGCTTTTTTCCTCTGTCCAGAAAAAAAGAATGGTAATTCATATAGAGACTGGGCTAAAGTTTATTTTATCCCTTAACTCCTGCAAAAGGGCATTTCTCTCTACAGCCCATATCATTAGTATCACTCACTGGCACTTATCAGACATCAATACCAACCAACTTTTTAAGTATTAGAAGGTAAATCTGGTTGTTAAAACAAGATAGGCATAATAATCAGAACAACCAATGGAGGTACATGGGAAGCATGCCCACCCCCCCCCCCCATTTTTTTAATTCATCCTCACTCAAGGATATGTTTTTATTGATTTTAGAGAGAGATAAACATCGAAGTAAGAGAGAAACATTGATTGGTTGTTTCCTATACACGCCCTGACCAGGAATCGAACCTGCAACCCTTTGGTGCATAAACTGTCTGCTCTAACTAACTGAGCCACTTGGCCAGGGCAAGGATGTTCCTTTTAACCACCATTTTACAACATTGTACTAGAAGTCCTAGCTAAAGCAAAAGAAAAGGAAAGGGAATAAAGGGTATATAGATTGGGTAGAAAGAATAAAATTGCCTGTGTTTGCAGTTGTCATAACCGACTATGTAGAAAATCTGAAAGAACAGACAAGAAAAAACCCTCTTCATACTAATAAGTGATTATAACAGAGTTACAGAATACAAAGCTAGCCCTAGCCCAGTGGTTGGCAAACTCATTAGTCAACAGAGCCAAATATCAACAGTACAACGATTGAAATTTCTTTTGAGAGCCTAATTTTTTAAACTTAAACTATATAGGTAGGTACATTGTTATTAACTTAATTAGGGTACGCCTAAGCTGGCCTTTGCTAAAAACGTCCTCAATCTGATTGAGGTACGTTCACTGAGGTTGACCCCTTCCAACTCTCCCATCCATACTCGTCTTGTATACTTGTTTCCTCTATCTCCTTTCCGAAAACTGACTTCTGCGCATGAGCCACAAAGTTTCAATCACACTGTACGTGCACGCCCGCACGTGGTATTTTGTTGAAGAGCCACACTCAAGGGGCCAAAGAGCCGCATGTGGCTCTCGAGCCCCGGTTTGCTGACCACAGCCCTAGCCAGTTTGGCTCAGTGGAGAGAAGTCGGCCTGCAGATCGAAGGGTTCCAGGTTCAATTCCGGTGAAGGGCACATACCTCGATTGCAGGCTCCTCCCCAGCCCAGGCTTTGGTTGGGGCTCGTGCAGGAGGCAACCAATCGATATGTTTCTCTCACATCGATATTTCTCTCTGTCTTTCCCCTCTCTCTTAACACTCTCTCTAAAAATCAATGGAAAAATATCCTCGGGTGAGGATTTTTAAAAAAGAATCCAAAAATAATATGTAAAAGTCAATTGCTTGGCTATATAGCAGCAATGAACAAGTGAAATTGAAATTAAAAACACAATAGCATTTACATTAGCACCCAAAAAATAAAGTACTTGGATATAAATTTAACAACATATTTATGAGATCTATATAAGGAAAACTATAAAACTCTGATGAAAAAAATCAAATAACTAAATAAATGGAGAGATATTCCATGTTCATGGATAGGATGATTCAATATTGTCAGTATGTCAGTTCTTCCCAACTTGATCTATAGAATCAATGCAATCCCAGTAAAAATTCCAGCTAGTTATCTTGTGGGTGTCAACAAACTGATTCCAAAGTTTATATGGAGAAGCAAAAGGCCCAGAATAGCTAACACAATATTGAAGAACAAAGTTGGAGGACTGACACTACCTGACTTCAAGACTTACTGTAAAGCTGCAGTAATAAAGATAGTGTGGTATTGGTCAAAGAATGGACAAGCTAGATCAACAGAATATTGCATACCCAAAAATACATTTTGTTATATCTAAATATTTAGACACTAGATCTATACATTGTAGATATAAAAATAAAAGTTAAAAACTATTGTGCTGGTAAAAGAAAATAAAGGAAAATAGCTCTTCAAGCTAGTTATAGGCAGAGAGTTCCTAGAGATGAGAAGAAAAACACTAACCATAAAAGGAGAGTAAATTAAAAACTTCTACTTATCCTAAGGTGAGTAGAAAATGGAAAAAATAAATGATAGAGATAGACTTGGAGAAAATATTTGCAACTTATATATCTGAGAAAAAGACTCGTGTCCACATTATAAAAAGAACTACAAATCAATAATAAAAAAGGCAAATAACCCTATAAATACATGGGCAAACACCTGAAGGGTCACTTCTCCAAAGAAAATACATGATGATCAATAAGCACTAGAAAGAGCGCTCAACATCAGTAGACATAAAGAAAAAGCAAATTGGAGCCCACCATGAAATAGTCCATTAGAAGGGGTAAAATGCATAAAAGAGTGACACTACCAAATGCTAGAGAGGAAGTAAAGCTACTGGAACTCTTATATTATTGATAGGAGTATAAAATAATACCATTACTTTGGGAAACTAAAAGTTTTAAAAATGAAGTTAAATACATCTACCATACATTTAGCCTCTCCACTCCTAGGTATTTGTCTAGTAGAAATGAAAGCATATGAGTAGCTTTAAATAACCTCAAAAAACATCATATTGAACAAAGATGTTAGACACAAAATACTACATACTGTCTGATTCCATTTATATGAAGTTCAAAAAAAGATAAAACTAGTATACAGAAAGAATCAGGTTTCTTGTGGTGGGTGGGGATTGACTCAAAGTGAGGTGACAGAGACGTTGATTATATGGGTGTACAGATTTGCCAAAACTCATCAAATTGTACACATCTGTGCATTTCACTATTAGTAATTTTATCTAAAAAAAATCATTAAGCATACCAACATCCAAATTATGGGGGTGCCAGAAGAAGAGAGAGGACAAGATATTGAAAACCTATTTGAAGAAATAATGACAGAAAACTTACCCTACCTGGTGAAAGAAATAGACTTACAAGTCCAGGAAGCGCAGAGAACCCCAAACAAAAGGAATCCAAAGAGGACCACAGCAAGACACATCATAATTAAAATGCCAAGAGCAAAAGACAAAGAGAAAATCTTAAAAGCAGCAAGAGAAAGAAAATCAGTTACCTACAAGGGAGTACCCATACAACTGTCAGCTGATTTCTCAACAGAAACTTTGCAGGCCAGAAGGGAGTGGCAAGAAATATTCAAAGTAATGAATACCAAGAACCTACAACCAAGATTACTTTATCCAGCAAAGCTATCATTCAGAATTGAAGGTCAGATAAAGAGCTTCACAGATAAGAAAAAGCTAAAGGAGTTCATCACCACCAAACCAGTATTATATGAAATGCTGAAAGGTATCCTTTAAGAAGAGGAGGAAGAAGAAAAAGGTAAAGATACAAATTATGAACACCAAATACACATCTATCAACATGTGAATCTAAAAATCTAGTGAATAAATAATCTGATGAACAGAATAAACTGGTGAATATAATAGAATCAGGGGCATAGAAAGGGAGTGGACTGACTATTCTCAGGGAGGGGGGGGAAGGGTGTGGGGGGTGCGGGAAGAGACCGGACAAAAATCGTGTACCTATGGATGAGGACAGTGGGGACGCCTAAGGGCAGAGGGTGGGGTGGGAACTATGGGGGGGGGGAGGGAAACAACTGTAATAATCTGAACAATAAAGATTTAATAAAAAATAAAAAAATCATTAAGCAGATTGCTTAACAACTCTTGTAATTATTGGTTACTGCAAATAATCAAGGATTGACCAACCTCTGATGCATTTGGAATCTAATAACTCAGCCAGAAACCAAAAAAATGTATACCCACATAAATTTGAAAAAAAAATGTCCTTAAAAACTCTAATAGCAATAATAGCATGCTTTTCTAAATAAGATCATGGAAATTTCCTGAGTTGTTATGAATTAGCCCGAGTATCTGAAGAGATCATGTGGAGACAAGAAGTTCCAGAACTTCTTTCTCCTACAGACTTTCCTTTTATAAAAGCATCTTTCCTGGAATTTAGAACACTGAAACTTACCTGGTCTCTAGCTAAGAAGTAGCAATGAGCTTGGTTAAAATGCTTTTCCCTGAAATGTCTTGCTAAAACACCATCTAAAGAAAGTGGGAGCTGGGAGAGTGAGTGGGAAAGATAGCCCTGGAGATTTGTTCCTTTTTACTCTAATAGTAATAAATCTGGAATATTTTTAGCTGCCATAAAAGAAACCATAATACAACATCTAAAAAAGAATTGAAAGTGCTTTGTCTATCCTGAAATCTTATAGAGAAATAACAAAGGAGAATTCCATTTACATGACCCAGCAAAACATATTTGAATCTTCTTTCCCTATATTAGCCCTTAAAAATTGCTTCCCACATAGCATGGCAGCTTTCCTTATTTTCTACTTTTACTCACTAAAAACTGAAAATTCTTTCTCAAAATTCAGCTAACAGGGAGGAGCTTTCCTCTGCCTTTATTCTTTATTTTATTTATTAATTTGTTTGTTTATTTATTTATTTTAGTCTTTATTGTTGAGAGCATTACAGTGCCCCTCCCCTTTTTCTCCCCTATTACTCGCCTCCACTGAGTTCCCACCCAAGGCCTTCACCACACTATTGTCTGTGTCCATGGGTTATGCATATCTATATATATAAGAGCCTAAGCAACTGAACAACCAACGACTAAAGGACCGGTCAACTGGTTGCTATGATGCTCACTGACGGGGCAGATGATCAATGCAGGAGCTGCCCCCTGGTCATCAGTGTGCTCCCACAGTGGGAGTGCCGCTCAGCTGACCAACCTGCCCCGGTGGCAGCCACTCACTCCCCCAATAGTCCTGCAGGTCCAATCTCCGGAGAACAGACCAGACACCAATGGACCGGCCTCCTGGAAATCAGCCACAGGCACTGCAGCCACTTCCCCTCCCTAGACACTTCACAAGGAAGAAACAATATAAAAGTGGCTGCCAGGTGGCTCCTGACAACCCATGCGAATCAGTGGGACAGATCCGGATCCTAGGCCAGCAAGGACATCCCACTGTCCACCTAGAGGGCAGATTGTGTCCCAACCTCCCCCCCCCCCC
>NW_005871095.1:3347622-3351266 GCF_000147115.1 Myotis lucifugus | reverse complement strand
ACACACACAGGCGCCAGATCCAGGGCTCATGTCTGGCAAGTGCTGCTACAGCAGCACAAGCCTCTCCTGATCAGGACTGACTGGGCGTGAGCCCACAGCAGGCACAGTGGGGCTGCCCGGGATGAGCGGGAGCCACAAGTAGGAGTGGCAGATGGCGTTGGACTGCTGGTTTCAGCCCAATCCCTACAGGCCACGCTGAGGGACCCCTCCTATCCATGAATTCATGCACCGGGCCTCTAGTATGCATATACATTCTTTGGTTAATCTCTTACCACCACCTCTCCCCATTTCCTCTGAGATTCCTCAGTCTGTTCCATGTTTCCATGCTTCTGGTTCTATTTTATTTGTCAGTTTATTTTATTCATTAGATTCCACATATAAGTGAGATCATGTGATATTTGTCTGCCTTTATTCTTGTGCCTATCTTTCTCATTTCTACCCGAGGCTCTGACTCTAAATTGTTCTGTGCACTCAGCTCTATTATTTCTTTGGCTCACAATGGGCCTAGAAGCTCAGGAGGAAAACACAGAATTTTCTTTAGAAGGTGGGAGGGGAAGTATTTTTCTCTCTGTAATTGTAAGTATTGGAACAATTCTGGATTTAGATGTCATTTTCTCTACTGAGAGTATTTACAGTGTCTGCTGCTGGTGGTTGCCTATGTGTTGGTCTGTGAAGGATGCCAAGACAGCCCTTAGCCCCAATCCCTCCAACACGCCCCCCTTGCCCTGCTATCCAACTGCTCATGAGATGCTGCAATCTCCATCCTTCATTTAGTCATCCTTTATGGCTTTCTCCTTCAGCATCCTCTTTACAATGCCAGGAATTTTAGAATACACTTATCATTGACTCTTTGTTATGGGATGAATTGCGTCCCCCAAAATACATATGTTGAAGCTCTAACCCCCAGAAACTCAGAATGTGACTGTATTTAGAGAATGGGCCTTTAAAGGGGTAATTAAGATTAAATTAGTTCATATGAGCAGGCCCTAATCCAACCTGACTTTTTTCCTTACAAGAAGAGGAATTGGGAAATGCCAGGGATGGGCGCAGAGAAAAGACCCTGTGAAGAGGCAGCAAGAAGGCCGTTGTCTGCAAGCCAAGGAGAGAGGCCTCAGAGGAAACCAACCCTGCCGGCACCTTGATCTTGGTCTTCCAGCCTCCAGAGGTTTAAGAAAGTAAATTTCTGTTATTTAAGCTGCTAAGTCTGGTATTTTATTATGGCAGCCTGAGCAGACTAATATCCCTCATTAACATAAATTAGTTTATACAATCCTCTGCTCTTTGCCAACTAGTTGAGGTTTGGAGTAGAAATGGAAAAATGTTCTTCCCAAGAAGGGAATGATCTGGATTCCCAAATAATTAATTATAAGGAGTTAAACACAGGAGAAGGGTGATGGATTGGAAGTAAGAGATAGAGAAAAAGAAGGAGGAAGGTTGATAAATCATTAATATGTGACTTTTGTATAGGATTATTTTGTTCCACAGGACTTTTGCATTAGCATTTCACCCTGATAACAGTGTTTGAGGAAACACTGTCTCCATTTCATAGATGAGGAACCAGAATCTCATAGAAGACATGTGGTTCTCTCAAGGTCATCCTCAGAGCCTGAACTCCCCAGTACCATTGAGTCCCACAGATGTCAAGTACCTTTGGCCTTTCAGGTTTGCTGTAGCCAGAAAATGGAGATTTAGAAAGCTTAGGAAGTTGACTCAACTGAAAAGAAGTAAGAAATGGTGGACCTTGAAAATGACTTCAGGTTTTCTCACTGCACAAAATATAGTCAAACACTGCTGCAGTTAAATATCTCACCCTTTGTTCTCCCTGAGTGATCTACAATAATAATCTGCTTCATGTTGATATTTACTGCTGTGTTGCTGACAATTACCTGAAAGAGAAGTTGGGGTGCTTCACTGGGCTAGAAAAAGTGTAACTACATCAGAAAGCAGGTCTAAGTAAGCAAGTTTATTCTATATCTATAAAAGGCTAAGTTGACTCGCACATGCGCGATACATATAAAGCTCTTCCTGGTGCCAAATGCATGTGTGTGTTTCCATCTGTCATTGTTGATGTGAATTTGGTTGACACTTCTATTATAGAGAAAGGGCGAATAGCAATATTAAAATAATTCTTCTAATTAATTTCCTTTCAATGTGCACGAATTCAGGCCACTAGTCCTATATAATAAAGAGCTAATATGCAAATGGTCATCATGCCTTCACACCCTTGCACCAGAACTGCTCAGACACTCAACACTGGGGAGAGAGGAATGGGGACCAGCGAGGCACAAATGAGCTTGTGAGAGAGGAATGGGACCAGCCAGGCACAGATAAGCTCACAAGAGAGGAATGGGGACCAGCCACGCTGCGGCCCAGGAGAGGGACAAGTCGCCCACCCCGCGGTCCCGAGTGCCTGCAGCGCGCGAAGCCGCCCCGCCATGGTCCCCTGCGGCTGCAGCCAGCCCCGGCCAAGCCGGCCCGGGTCCTGGGTGCCTGCGACCAGCCGGAGGAGGGAATCCTGGGTCCTGGGTGCGGAGTGAGGCAGAGGCAGTTAGGGGTGATCAGGCCAGCAGGGTAGCAGTTAGAGGCAATCAGGCCAGTAGGGGAGCAGTTAGAGGCAATCAGGAAGAGGTGGTTAGGGGCAATCAGGCAGGCAGGCAGAGGGGTTAGGGGTGATTAGGCAGGCAGGCAGGTGAGTGGTTAGGAGCCAGCAGTCCCAGATTGCGAGAGGCAGTCAGACATCCCCCAAGAGGTCCCGGATTGGAGAGGGTGAAGGCCGGGATGAGGGACACCCTCCCCCCCCAGGTGCACAAATTTCGTGCACCAGGCTGTAGTGTAGCTAATATAATCATTCCATCCTCAGTTCTAGAGCCTGAAAACAAACTCTGCAGAAACATAAATGATGAGAAAGAAGAAAAAAATTAAGGAGAAGTGGGAGGCAGAGGGGGAGGAAATAATGGGTAAAGACTTCCAACCATCTCATCTGATTTCATATCTCTTTCCAGTTGAACACCAGATTCCCTCTTTAGTTAATCTACACTAATAAAAGAGAAACATGGTAATTAGCGTACGACCGCTACCCTTCCCATTGGCTAATCAGCATATCCTTATGCAAATTAACTGCCAGCCAAGATGGCGGCCCGCAGCCATGCACTGAAGCGAACAGGGAGGCTTGCTTGCTCCAGTGATGGCAGACTCCAAAGTTCCCCGCCTGACTTGCCGGCCTCTCGGCTGCAACTCTAAGCAACTATGTTGCAAATATAGAAGCTAAACAAAACCCCAGAAACCGGCTTTCAGTCAGCCAGGCTTCAGCCAGCTGGACCGCAACATTGTATCAATGTTTTCAGCAGCGAGGCCTCAGAGCTAAAGCCGGCCCAGAATAAAAAGAAAAAAAAAGAAAAAAAGGAGCAGTTGGGAGCTTCAGTCACCCGCCAGCCTGAAAATGGCCCTCAGCCCCTCACCCAGACTGGCCAGGCACCCCAATGGGGACCCCCACCCTGATCCAGGACACCCTTCAGGGCAAACCAGCCGGTCCCCACCCGTGCACCAGGCCTCTATCCTATATAGTAAAAGGGTAATATGCCTCCCAGCACTGGGATCAGTGGAGCCCGAGCCTCCCGGCACTGGGATCAGCGTGATAGGGGGCA
>NW_005871095.1:3285551-3347151 GCF_000147115.1 Myotis lucifugus | reverse complement strand
AGCCCCACCCCCCTGATGAGCCTGCTCTGTGGAGTGACAGGGGGCAGCGCCCCAACCCCTGATCAGCCCTGCTCTGTGAGTGACAGGGGGCAGCACCCCAACCCCCTGATTGGCCCTGCTCTGTGAGTGACAGGGGGTGGCGCCACAACCTTCCCATCGACCCTGCCTTGAGTGTGACAGGGGACGGTGCCCCAACCCCCCAATCGGCCCTACCCTGAGCGTGACTGAGGGTGGCATCGCAACCTCCCGATCCGCCCTGCTCTGTGCATGACGGGGCAGCGCCCCAACTCCCCAATCGGCCCTGCTCTGAGCCTGACCAGGGGCTGCACCTAGGGATTGGGCGTGCCCTCTGCCACCCGGGAGCAGGCCTAAGCCAGCAGGTCGTTATCTCCCGAGGGGTCCCAGACTGCGTGCAAGAGGGCACAGGCCGGGCTGGGGGACCCCCCACCCCCCCGAGTGCACAAATTTTTGTGCACCGGGCCTCTAGTGTTATTATAAATCAAGATATATGGGTGTCAAAAAATACTTGATTAAAAAATTTTAAAAAGTGTATGCTGCCTATGGATTGGAGTAAAACTTTAGATTCCTAACCTTGGGAGATGGTGATAAGTAAGTTCCCAGAGCTTGGAAAGTGGGGCTCCCAGCAGGGGAGTCCTACAATAGGTGCAGGAGTACACTGATATGGCCTGACCTTTTAGCTCTTATACTTTTATGTGGACAGTGGGAAAAGGAAACAGCAGTACATTACTAATCCTGAAAATCCCAAGGGTTTAGGTATCCATTAAGAGAGCATTAAACTGAGCTCTTCTGATGTTGAAAATGTTTCACATATTATTTCACATTTTTTCTATGAATGGTCATTTGGAAGACATAAGCAGGATCCATGTGTTCCACTCCCTTCTCACATCCCGCCTCCATCACTGTCTCTGAAATACTATCACAGGTGCATCTTACCTTGGGATATTTATGTATTTGTTGCCTCTTCCTCAACTGAAGTATAACACTCTGAGTGCACTTTTGGCTTCTTCAGCTGACACTAGTGACAATAATAGAGCCACCTTCCTCTGGTTTGTATCACCAAACAGGTCTGGGCAGAAGAGTGAGGGGCCCTGAGACACTCTTCTCTTTTTCCTGCTGTTTTGTTTTTTTGTTTTCCCTCCAATGGATTGCTGGAGACTCAACTTCTCCATGTCACTCACATGCCATGCTAGGTAGGGAAAGATTAGGCTTTTGTATGATACATAGCAACAATTTTAGGGATTCAAACCAGCTTTGCTGTCTCCCAGACATCTGCTCTGTCCTTTCAAGTATTAGACTATATCACCAACCACCCATCACTATTCTCAAATAGAAATGTGTAGCTTCTATTGCTTGGGTTTCAAAAAAAAAAAGATGAGAGGTGTAGCTAAAGGAGGTATTCTCTTTTCTTCCTATAAGTGTTTCCATCACACAGGAAGAAGAACAGGAGCAAGAGATTCAGGGATTCTTGGATTTGGAATCCTGACACCCCTTATTTTATTTTGCCAACTCCCCCTACATAAAGCCCACTCCTTTATTTTTTTTACCCTTTTGTGTTTTTTTAAAGGGAATATAACTAAAATGAGGTTTTTGCTGAGATATGTTGTGTCCTAGAAATATCAACACTTGGAAGTCATTTGATCTGGGAGAGTGACGTCTAAGTTGGATTCTCTCCAACCAGTAGGACCTATGCTTAAGTTGTTCACAGCCACGCTTCTCAAACTTTAATGTGCACACAAGTCCCCTGGGGGGTCTTGTTAAAATGCTCATTTGGATTTGATAGGTGAGTGTGGAAGCTAAGACAATGTCTGACAAGCTCCCAAATGCTGCTGGTGCTGCAATCACACACTGAGAGTAGCAATGGCTGCTGCAGCCTCTCTCTCTCTCTAGCTGCCCTCTTCCTAGGGACTACCTCCCCCAGTAGACAGTGAGCAGGGGCCTCAGGTGCTGTGCAACCTGCTTACAAAGCAATTTGTTTCCAGGCTGTTTTACTCAATAAGAAGGTGCAGTGAAAATTTTCTAGCTGGAGGAAAGATGGGTGGGTGAAAAACGCTTGTTTTTTATTGTTGTTTGGTTTTTTTGGTCTGATGTTGTTTAAAATGAGAAGGAACTCATCTGACCCTTGTGACCCGTGTGAGCAACTTGAAAAATAAGGGAAAGGATGGGGCTTCAAAAGGATGTGGACAGAGTCTGTGATAACACTCTTCGCTCTGTGGGTGAATCAAGGTCAAGTTATGCTTACCCACAGCCCAACCATCACTGTTTCTAAAACTGAGTAAGTGGCTTCATCTTTGTGCCTCTCTTCTTTTCCATCTATACCAGGGTGTGGAACCTTTTTTCTGCCAAGGGCCATTTGGATGTTTATAACATTTGTTTGATATAATTCATTTAATATAAATTTATGTTGCTATGAAAAGAGCTCCTAGATTTATTGAATTTCAAGTCCTGCCTTCAGTTTACTTGGCAGGGCCAGACCAAGTGATTTTGCAGGTCTTATAGGGCCCTCAGGTTCTGTGTTCCCCACCCCTGATCTATACAATAGAATGACTCACTAAGCCAGTGGTCGGCAAACTGTGGCTCTCGAGCCACATGCAGCTCTTTGGCCCCTTGAGTGTGGCTCTTCCACAAAATACCGACTTCTGCGCATGGGCCACGAAGTTTCAATCGCACTGTATGTGCACGCCCGCACGTGGTATTTTGTGGAAGAGCCACATTCAAGGGGCCAAAGAGCCGCATATGGCTCACGAGCCACAGTTTGCTGACCACTGCACTAAGCACAGAAGATTCTAGATGATGATTTACTAAGCTTTACACAAAGGGTATAGAAGTATATTAAGAGTTCAGGGCACTCAATAAAGAAATGATCTGGTTCTTCACTTAAAGCCATTCATCTTCTATGTTAGATCTAAGAAGAACCAGGATATACCCGATGTCAAAGGTAGTATCCAACTTCCTTAGGAAGCCCAACCAGCAAAAAACAAGTATTTCTGGTGCAAAATACCGTAGGACATGCTGACTATAACTCTTAAGGATCCTAAAACTGAGAGCTGGGAGAAACCCTAAAGATCATTTAGGTCAACCTCCACATTTTGTGGATGAGGAAATAGGTTGTGTGGCAACCTGATTCCCAGTTCAGTACTTTCCCATCATATAGAATCATAATCTTCAGGAACGAGTGTGCTTTTCACCCAGCTGGGGAAGGTTCTTTCTAGAGGAGAAGTAGAGCTATGTCTAAACTATCTGGGTCACTGGAAAGTGCTTATGAAATGTTGTGGTTTAATTCAGATCATTATCTTCGAAGAAGTCAGAGAACTCAGGTCCTCCAACTGGGGCCATTTATATAACAGTAACTATGATAGCTGAGCCTTGCCTGTGTGCTGATCCTTTGTCTAGATTGCCTTTAATGTTTACTACACCACTGAAAGGTAGATATTGTCATCCTGACTTTACATGGCAGGAGACTGAAATTCAGAGAGAGGTGGTGGGACAGGAATCACAAGAAAGCCTACTATTGCTGCCCTCTTTTCTGCCTTTAAATTTTTTACTTTCACTTTTAGAAATTCTTTCAAGAAGCAAAGTTAAATATTTCAGAAAGAAGAAAGGATGAAGAGGACAGAAGTGTGGATAAAAGGTTTTCACTGACCTTAAGGAACCATAAAAGCTCAGAAGGTGATGCTATTGGCTTTGTGCAGAAGTCAGATTCAAAATATTGAACAAGCAGGATAGCAGACTCAGGAACAGATATGAACATAGCAGTAAAATGCATTAGGAATTTGGCAGACCATGGTGAGAAACTTTCAAGAAACATTAGATAGGAGTAATGACAAATCAGAGATTGTGATAGAAAAAATGGGGAAAAGGAGGCTGTCCCGGTGCAGGCTCGGTGGCGTGTGGCCTGGACTTGCCCCCCCCCCCCCCCACCTCCTCCCCAAGGGCCAGCAGGTTTAGAGTGGGACCTGCTCACACGGGCCAGGAGGGCCTAGCTGTGCCGGAGTCAGCAAGATCTCGGGTCTCCCTCCGGGGCGTGCTGGAGCAATGCCTCGCTACTGTGCAGCGATTTGCTGTAATAACTGTGGGGAAGGAATAATAAGGACCTCAAGCTGAGTTTTTACCCGTTTCCTCTACCTGACAAAGAAAGATGAGAAGAATGGTTAAAGAACATGAAATGAGATGCATGGATGCCCAGTAAATACCAGTTCCTGTGTAATGACCATTTCACACCTGACTCTCTTGACATCAGATGGGGGGTTCGATATTTGAAACAAACTGCAATTCCAACAATATTTTCTTTGCCTGAAGACAGTCAGGGGAAAGACCCTCCAAAAACAACTGTCAGAAGAAAAAAATAGAGTATGAGAAAGAGGTGTGCCTGACAGGCAAGTCACAAGAATCATTTGCATCAAAAGAGCCAAAGAAAAGTACAGTTAATACAGGAATCCTCCCTGAACATGCAGAATCACTCCATTCATCTGCGTTGGTGAAGCCACCTGCTCCAAAAGCAGGAAGTATACACAATAACATATTAACTCTTAATCTAGTTAAACTGGAAGATACTGGAAAACCAGAATCTACCTTGGAAACATCAATTAACCAAGACATAGGTGGTTTTCACACATCTTTTGAGAATCTAAATTCAACAACTATTACTTTTGACAATTTCAAATTCAGAAAGTATTCCGCAGTTTGGAAACCCAAGATGTGCTTGAAATAACTACCAATCATCTTGTTACAAATAATTCAGTGGAAATTAAGTCAGCACAGGAAAATTCATACTTACTCAGCACAATTACTCAAACGGTTCAAGAATTAAACCTAAATAAAGAATCCGTTATTGCCATTTATGTACCCACAGAAAATTTCAAACCTACAATTCTTTTATGCCTGTCTAAAAAGAAACTGTAGAAATGGAAGATATAGACAGTGAAGACTCCTATCAGGAGCTAGACTATGAGACAGAAGTCTTACAACTTGAACATTCTTACTGCAGACAGGATATAAATAAGACATCTTTGGCAGAAAGTCTCTAAATTACATTCAAAGATTACTCTTCTTGAGCTACAAGAGCAACAAACTCTAGGGAGATTGAAGTCTTTGGAAACTCTTATAAGGCAACTAAAATAGGAGAACTGGCTCTGAGAAAATGTCAAGATTATAGAAAACCATTTCACAACATATGAAGTTACTATGATATAAAGACGTCTCAAAGCTATGACTTTTATATAAGTGTTTTGCAGCCAAACCAATTATTTGTAAAGTGAACTTTTTCCTGCATAAATTTATCTGCTTAATGAAACTCAAAGAGTGCCCTAACATTATGAACTGCAGAAAAATGATAACTGGTAGGAAAAAAAAAGCAAATGCAAAGTGATGTGAACTCCCAGAAGGAAGCAATTACTTGTGTATGGTAGGTAGGACAGTGGAAGAGAGCTATGAAAATAACGACTCTGTGAGCAGAGTCTGGAGGGATAAAAGGGATTTCCCAGGCACGGATTAGTAGAAGAAAGGGAACAGCATGAGAGAGACAAGGTGATGTGTTGGGGAAATACTGTGTATGTATGAGGAACTGAGAGCTCTCCGTTCCACTTAGGTCAGCATTGAGTCTCAGCACTCAGGACGTCTAGCAGAGAAAGCTAGATGCTAGATGGTTAGGACAAAATCATGGAGGAAATCATGTGAATGTCATCTGTGAGGCACCAGGGAGCCATTTGAAGGTTTATGACTATGGGATGCTGTACTCGGATCTATTCTTTAAGAAGAACATTTTTTTTTTGCATTTACAGATGGCTAACTGGGGGCAGCAAGAGGTGGGAGGTAGAGTGATCAATTAGGCTAGTGCTTCTCAAACTTTTGTGTGCACATGAGTTACATGGGGAATTTATTAAAATGCAAATTCAGATCCAGGGACCTGAGAACCTGAATTTCTCCCAGGGGTTGCTGCTGCTCTTCCAACCACAGTTTTAGGGGTAAGGAATTAATAGACCATTATAATAGGCTGAGTGAGAGCTAAGAGAAGCCTTGGGACTGGGAAAGAGCAGAGGATGTAGGTAGATTGGAGAGATGGGAGAGAAGGGATGATCAGTATGACTGGACAACCACTGGCAGGTGGGGAGCAAAGGGAGATGACACAATGGATCCCAGTAGGACAAAGAGAGTTGCTGATGCAGTCAATGGAATAGATGTTGGTGAGGTAAGAAATGTGAACACCTTAAAAGAAGAGAACATTTTGTCTTTATTTTAAAATGACAGATGTTTAGTATTATGACCTTGGGTTGAGAGCTTGTTGGCCAATTTCAGTCTACCACCTAAACATTTAAGGAAAGTAAATCAGTTCTGAGTGTCAGAGACCCAAGTCTTCTTCCTGTTCCACTCACTGGCTCACTGTGGTCCCTCCTCACCGTGGATGCTCATCCATAAGATGGAGTAGGAAGAATTCCTCCCAAGTCCCTGGTCAAATTTCACAGTGCCTTAAGCTCATTTACCCCCTGGAGGAAATCCTGTGGGAGGCTAGGAAAAGGGCCATGGAATGAGAGGCTATCTTTGATAGTTGGGTGAAGTTTATGAAAATTTGAGGATGCTTAGATGATATTTGCTAGCTTGAAAATTATAATATCTTTTGGTACACATATATTTTTTTAAGTTTACTCTAGATTTTTCATGACACGCCTTTGAAAGGAATTCCAATCTTACTCATATATGAGGAAATGTAGCCTAAGAGTCTGAGTAACTTATTCAAAATTACACCGCTAGTGGTGCAGAGCCAGAGCCAGAAGTCAAAAGATTGGGCACTATTCTGCATTCTACTGCCACCCCTACCCTTAGTTATACTAAGAATTTGGTCAGGTGATGTATTTGCTTCGTATCCCTTTCTCACTTGCCTTCTGCATTCTCCCTTGCTTCTGAGTATCCTCAACTTTCCCTTTTACATTTCATAATGGCCCCGTCTTTACTCATCATTTCCCCTGTTCTGTCTTTCCACTTAAAACATATTCCTGCTCTCTCTAAACCTGACACCATTGTGCTTTGGATTACTTCTCCTCTACTGCCTCTGGCACTGTGCCCTGTCAGCTGTCCCTGCTCTAGCTCCCTACTCCCACTGGACCCCCCTCCTCAGCCTATAAGCATCCAGGTACTTAAGTTGCCCCCCCCCCAAATCAATCCTTATTTCTTTTCCTCCTAATTCAGTATATCATAAGAATAGCTCACCTCATTGTTTCTATTTCCTCCCTACCGATTCATTCCATTGCTATTCAATGTGTCTTCTGCTTCCACTGGAGTATCTTTTTAAGCGCACACTAAAAAGCTATGAGTTGCCAAGTCCAATGGCTCTCGTTCTCCTCAAAGTTTGTTTAGCATGTTCTCCCAAATTTAACTCTTCCCTTTTGAAATTTCACTTTTGTTATCATAAGACATCATGACTCCCTGGTTCCTCATCTCTTTGGCTTTCTTTCTTTGAATGCTCACTTGACTCTCATTCTTTAAATTCGCTGACCCAAGTTTTCCCCATTATTGATATCTGAGGGTGGTACATTTGTCACAGCTACTGAACCAATATGGATACCTTATTATTAATTAAGTTTATACTTTATTCAGATTTCCTCAGTTTTTCCCTAATGTCCTTTTTCTGTTCCAAGATCCCATCTAGAGTTCCAAATTACACTTGTCATGTCTCTTTAGGCTCCTCTTGGTTATGAAGAGGATATGATAGTTTCTCATTTTCCTTGTTTTTGATGACCTTGACAATTTTGAAGAAGACTAGTCAGATATTTTGTCCCACTATTGGAATTTGTCTGATGTTCTTGTTATAATTAGCCTGGAATTAGAAAGATAGCTTTCATAAGATTCTCAAAGTAATACATAACCAAAAATTCGTTAAGAAGGGTGCAGTGTAGAAATTTGCCAATGAACTGACCTTGGCTCTTGTCATTCTATTTTTTCTCAGAAGTCTCATCATTTCAGCCCTTTACATATATTGACTAATTTAATTCTGAAAACTGTACTATGAAGCAAATGTTATAATTATTACTGCCATTTTTCAAATGAGACATTGAAGTGCTGGGAGGTTTGATAAATTGCCTGATGTAATTTCTGGCTTGGTCACACAGCTCGAGGACCCACAGTAATGGAGCTGGGCATCTCCTCTAGGCTTCAGAGCCCATATTCTTAGTAATGATGCCATGCTGTCTCTTTCAGATCTGTATCTCTAGCCCTGAGTGCTAGTCTAGACATACTCTGTGCCCTTCTATTTTTCCACTCTTCTTTATAAGATAATGCCAACTAAGGGATGCTGAAAATGTATCTCAGGAGAATTAAGTGGAGAAAAATGGATCTCCAGGGACTTAAGTTGAGTGAAAAAAGCCAATTACAAAGTTTTCATATTATATTATTCCATTTATATAACATTCTTAAAATGACAAATTATAGAAATGGATAATAGCTTAGTGGTTGTCAGGGATTAGGAAAGAAGGAGGTAGGTGTCTGTGGCTGCAACAGGGTAGCAAGAGGGATTCTTGTGATGGAAACCGTTGTGTATCTTAACTGTTGTGGTGGTCATGCGAATCTATCCATGTGATAAAGTTGCATAGAATTAGACACACACATACACTATTGAGTTCATATAAAATTGGTGCAATCTGAATAAGATTCATAGATTATATCAATGTCAATTTTCTGCTTGTGATATTGTGCTATAGTCATGAAGAATATATTGGATCTCTATAATTTACAACTGCATGTGAATCTACAATTATCTCAAAATTAAAAGTTAAAAACAAATATACAGACAACCCTCTGATCCTCTTCTTGGACTTGTTTCTCTTAATGACCCTCATTTCTCTTACTGACCCTCACATTCCCATCATCTGAGTCTCCCAAGCTTGATCCTTCTGCATCCTCTTTAAATTCCACCTCTCCTTTGCCCTCATATCAAATCTCTTCCTAAGAGTCATTATTTTTATCTGATCAATACTCTTTTTATAATTGATTTTGAAAGAGAGAGAGAGAGAGAGAGAGAGAGAGAGAGAGAGAGAGAAACATGGATTTGTTGTTCTACTTAATCATGCATTCATTGGTTGCCTCTTGTATGAACCCTGACCAAGGATCAAACCTACAACCTTGGTGTATCAGGATGACACTCTAACCAACTGAGAAACCTGGCTAGGGACTCTGTGCAACACCCTTGTTCACAGCTCCTCTGAGCTCCACTTTCACCACCTCCTCACTGTTCACCTGCTATAGCAATCGCATCTTATCATTTCTCTCTACCGTTCCTCTCTCCATCCCTCCAATATGTCTTTAAAATATTGTCAAATCAAGCATCCTAAAGCACAGAACTGATTGTACTAGTAGCATAAATAAATAGCCTAGAGGCGAGGTTTCATGTGTTCTCCACCTGTATGACTCAGCTCTGGTTATAACAATAACAAGCCTCCCTTCTTTTTCCTTTGATCCAGGAAGTGGGTTTGTCTAACACGGACTGAGTTTTTGTTGGGAGATATTGACTGCATTTTGTTGCTTTACTTTGGCGATGGAGTTTGCCAATCAAAGAGCAGATGGCAGATTCCTGAGAACCAATAACCAGCATGTGACCATAGGAGCTTCTTGGACACTCCAAGTCTTTGCCTTTGGCCCTGCCATTTAGTCCTCTGGGTCTCCTGACATGGTGCCCACCCCCATGGGGAATTCTGCCCCTGTCTATGAGCCAGATAAGGAGAAAGGCTGCTCTTGATTCTACCATGTTTGAAGGGTGAAAAGAGGTTCACCTAACAGGTTCAGCAGAATAGGTCACCCACTTGGCAGAGGGAATGTTGTGCTCAGGGGACTATAAGTAGAATGTTTTGCTGGAGTGTGAATGGCAAAGTTATGAATGACAGAAATATGTCAGTAGAAATAATGTAAGCCAACGGATCTTGAAATCTGTAAAAAGCCCCATAAATCCTGTTTGTTGCCTTTATAGCCCTCAAGCAGTGCAGCTTTTAGGACAAAGTGATAAAATATGTAAGGTCACTTTGTGAGCTGGAAAAAATATATTTAAAATGTTAATTATTTACATAATTGTGTCAGAGCAAAGAAATGGAGTTTCTTTTGGATTCATCATCTAAGAACTATTTATGAGAGTTCTATATTAGTTTCCTTCCTCCCATCTATATTCACATGAATAGTTTATAATGGGTTTCAAATCTATTAAAATATCGTCATCCCTGTCCCTGTGGCTCAGTTGGTTGGAGTATCTTCTGGTACACCAAAAGGTTGCAAGTTCAATCCCTGGTCGGGGCATTTACGGGAAGCAATCAATCTATGTTTTTATCTCACATCGATGTCTCTCTGTCTCTCTCCCTTCCTCTCTCTCTAAAAATCAATACAAACTTATACTCAGGTGAGGATTTAAAAAGGAAAGAAAATTTTTAAATAAATAATAAAATTAGATATGGTCAATTCCCTGATCACTGCCAGCTAGGTCCCCATAGTTTAGTTTGAATATTTCCAGCCACTTCTGGTTGTTGCTGGCTGCCTGCATCACCTATTATTTATTTAAACTATTTCATCAACACGGGCCCTGGATAAATTATTGGGAGCATTGGCAGTGGTAATACTGTTCATTCATTCACTCAAACAAATATCCATCTTTGTTCAGCAGGAATAAATGTTGAGGGGAATGTGGCAGAAGCAAAGTTTGACATCACAAGGATGGGGGCTGGGGAAACCGGATCAAGGGAAATTACTGTCATTAAGGAAAAGGCACTGTCCTTTCTAGGTGGCTCAGTTGTTTGGATCGCCATCCTGAGCCCCAAAAGATTGTAGGTTCGATTCCCAGTCAGGGCCCATACCTAGGTTGTGGGATAAAAAACGCATCCTCAGGTGAGGAATAAAGAAAAAGAAAAAGCACCTGGTTCCCTGGGGAAATAAGAGGGGAGACTGTGTGCTCTGAGGGAGGAAACTTGGGTGCGGTCGGGCACATTCTGCAGTGATTAGCATCTATGATCTCCGTGTTTTCTGACCCACAGTTCCTGAGGCCTGGCTGGGCCTACTAGGTCAAATAGTCAGAGTTTCCACAGTTGAAGAATGAGTGGCTCATGGGGTAAGACCCTTCTGGAAAACAACCGGCGCCTTCTTCAACACTTGTTACCAAGAATAAAAGGGGGGTCAGGGGTGGGAATCCAGTTATTTTCTCTTTACCTTGGAAGGAAAAAAGAAGGCAAGCAACCAAAAATAGTTTTCCCAGCAGCTGAATCTACATCGAAACTGTCATGTTTCGGAATCTTAAACGCTTCTGCCAGAGAAATGTTGAGACTGTTATTCTCTGCCCCTCAAGTCTCCTCAAGCTTCTGTACGTGAAAGGGTTAACCACAAGTTCACCACAGAATGTCAACCTGATGAAACTTAAAGGGTTGTCAGATAAGAAAAACAAGGGGGTAAAAATATACTCTTGTTCTTTCTCTGAAATCTAAAAGCAGTTTTCCTTCAAATCTTTGAAACCTAATTCTTGGGATGGAATAATATTTTTAGTAGAAATATGCTAATTGGGTGAATCCCACCCACCATCTTCTACGTCTTCTACTACGAGGAGAGTTTTCTGCGGAATTAGACTGCAGAGTTGAGAAGATTTTCAACTGGATAACAACGGAATTTCCACTGAGACTGTAAAGAATACTAGATAGGTTAAGTATGATGCCAGGTAGAAACTTAAGACCAGAAGAGAAACAAAGAAAATATGGAAAAAGGAAAAAGTCATGTGAAACAACGGAGACTTCAGCAACAGGGTTTCTCCTCAGAACCGTAGCCTGGTCTGGGTGTCAGGCAAAGGCCAGCCACGTCGACACAGGCACTAGTTGTGTCAGCACACCAAATCCAGATGTGCAAAACCTGGAATGACCCTGGGTCAAATGTTGCCTTCAGCCACCCTCTCCCGTTATCTCCATACCCATCTCCTGGGAGTGACGCTTAGGCCCCTCACTCTAAGGCACTCTTTGCTCTTAAGAATCACAATTTTAAACAAGACACAAGCATATATTGTTTGGAATGAATATTTGTACCCACCCCCCCAATACCCTACTGTCCAATGTGATGGTATTAGAAGGTGGTGCCTTTACAGTTAGATGAGGTCATGAGGGTGACGCCTCAAGAATGGGATTCATGACCTTCTAAGATTCAGAGAGAGCTGCCTTCCTCTCCCTGCTCTCTGCCATGTGATGACCCAGCAAGGAGGTAGGCATCTGTGACCCTGAAACAGGTTCTCACCAGACCCCCACCATGCTGCCCCTGACCTTGCACTTCCAGTGGGATGATGGGGTGGGAAACACAGGATAGGGAGGAGGTTATGTTACCAAAAATCCTCTCTTATACTCCAGGGTCTGGCCTTAGAAAAGCCAATTTTTTAAAATATTTTTTTTATTGATTTCTTACAGAGAGGAAGGGAGAGGGATAGAGAGTTAGAAACATCGATGAGAGAGAAACACCGATCAGCTGCCTCCTGCACACTCCCTATTGGGTATGTGCCTGCAACCAAGGTACATGCCCTTGACCTGAATCGAACCTGGGACCCTTGAGTCCCCAGGCCGACGCTCTATCCATTGAGCCAAACCAGTTAGGGCTAGAAAAGCCAATTTAACACATTGCGGACAGATCACAAGAATTCTCATGTTTTTGTTCTAAGGCTTGTGGCCAATCACGAAAATTCTCGGTTCTTTGTTGTCATTTAGAGAGAAATGGTGTAACGGAAAATGCATTTGCTAAAGTTAAAAATTACAAAAGGAATTAAAAGTGATTAGTCTCTTGTCGTTAGTAATAAAAACTGTTTTTTATATCAATTTGATATTTTTAAAGTGCTCAGTAACCATGGATAGTGACAAAGAACATGATAAAATTCTGGGTATATTTGCTGACAATTTATCAGATATTCCAAGTGAAAGTGATGAAAGCTTTGACAGTGGCAGTGATATAGTTATTCCTTCAAAAAGGCGAAAAATAGTAATTTCAAGTGATTCTGAACCTGAAAATTTGAACAATTCTACACATGATTTTGAGTGTAATTTGCGTCTTGGTTGCCAAGATAATGATTGGTCAAAAGAGGACTTTCAACCTAATTTGGAAAAATTTGAAGGTAATTCTGGGGTTCCAGTTATACCGTGTGATTCTAAGAACATCATTGAAGTCACCAACTTGATTTTGACGACGATCTGTTTGAACTATTTTGTCATCAATTGAGCATATATTATAACCAAAATTTGGGAAAACACAAAATTTCAATAGCAATAAAGTGGTCTCCTGTTACTCCAACAAATATGAAAAATATTTTAGGACTTATAGTGCTAATGGGGCATACTCGAAAGGATACTTGGAAAGAATATTGGTCTACAAATCCAATTCTAGCTGTTCCAATATTTCCTCAGACGATGAGTCAAAATCGTTTTTGAACAAATCTGGACTTATTAGCATTTCAATGGCAATGCAAACATGACTAAATCTTCATCCAGGCTATTTAAAATTCATTCTGTACTTGACCACTTTTTTAGTAAATTTCAAACAATCTATAAACCTATGCAAGAATTATCATTAGATGAAGGCATGATTCCCTGAAGGGGACGTCTTATATTTTGAACTTACAATCCAGCTAAAATTATTAAATATGGTTTACTTGTAATAGTGGTATGTGAGAGCAAGACTGGGTATATTTGCAATATGGAAATTTACACAGGTGCATGGAAAAAAATTGAATGACTCTATTGTGTCACTACTTCAGCTGTATCTGGAATTGGGGCATCACATATACCAAGATAACTATTACAATAGCGTTTCAATTGCAGAAACTTTATATGAAAAGAAATGTCCTACTAAAGTTTGCAAAGTATGCAAAAGTAATAGTAAGAGAAGAGAAATGCATTACAGTTGCCAGCTTTGTTTGGTTCCACTTCATATTACACAGTGTTTTACAAAGTATCATACTTTAAAAAGATATTAGCTTGTAAGAACATGTAATAAATAACTTCAAAATGCAATGGGTATTTAATTTTAAAGCGTGCCTTTAACATTTATGTAAAATGTTTTTTGTACTCGTTCAATAGAAACTTATCTGACCACTGGGTAAAGCTGGCAATAAAACTACTGGTCCGCAGTGTGTTAACTTAAAGGCTTTTGTGGAGTTCAGTCTGTGGACTCAAGAGTGGGCTGCTCTCCCTCAGCCAGCACTGAGGGAAACACAGCCTTCCACGTTCTCAGTGCTCTGCACCATTCCCGCCTTACATAAATTCTTAGTTACCCCGTGAAATCATGGTTTCTGGGCCTGCAATGGGCATTAATATTGGGCGTTAAATCCAAGGTGGCTGAATTTTCTAAGGACATGGAAACTTAAGATCTGTTACCCTGGTTCACTGGGAATTGCTTTGTGCTAAAAAGTAACAAATGGAACTCATCAAGGATGTGGTCATTATAGCTGTCCCCCGGGAAGTTAAATGGCATAGTCAGCATGATGCTGAAGAGATGTTACTTTTCACTCCATTATAGGGCAAGTATTTATTAAGCCATAGAATGTCAGGACGGAAAGGGGGCTCCAAGACTCCTCTCTCAATCTGCTTGCTTGCATAAGAGCATACACTTTGTCCAAGGTATCTCAGAGTAACTGCACGCCAGGAGCTATTCTAGGTACTTCACATACATTGACTCCCCTGTTCCTCTCAGTCACCTATGAAATAGACTATTATAAATAGTAATGCTAAATAATACAATAGTATATTATTAAAATAGAATTAAATATATGGTAAATAATATACAAAGTACTATAGTTTAGTTAACATAATTATCAGTAAGAATCATTGAATAATTAATTATTAGATGAGTAGTTCTTATCATCTGCATTTTATAGGTGGTGGAAGTGAGACACCGATAGGTTCAGTGAATGACCTTCCCAGAGCCACATAGCCTGTCAGTCGCAAAGGCAGTACAGTGGGGCCTTGACTTACGAGTTTAATTCGTTCCGAGACCGAGCTCGTTAAGGAGCTCGTTAACTCAAATTATTCTGTCAACTCAATGCAAAAAATCGGCCTAGAGACAGCTGGTATCTCAAAAAACTCGTTAGTCGGGACACTCGTAAGTCAAGGCCCCACTGTATTTGGACCCAGCAGCCTAACAGCTGTATCGTTCAGACCTTTCCTCCCGTTTGTGCCTTGGCTGCATCTGTTCCTGTGGTCACTGCAGCCTATGACCTCCCATTGCCCTTGTCCTGCATCTGTCCTGCATTGTGGGGATGCTGTCGTGGGTCTTCTCAGTGGGGGTGAGGAGAGTGGTCATGGAGAGAGGTTGCTAATGTTCAGAGATTGTAAGGGCTGGAGTCTCCAGAGATTGGGGCTTGATTGGGTACATGGGACCAGTGAAAGGAAAGAAACAAGGAATTTTCCCAGATTTACAGGACAGCTGGGTGGATAATGGTGTTGCCACTGAAACAGAAAAATGGAGGAGAAAGAGCCTGGGGGAGCAATTCTGGATGTATTCAGTGTGAGAAGCCTGAGAGGTAGCCATGTGGAAAGGTCCTCTGGGCCTTTGGTCATGCAGATTAGAAATCCAGCAAGTCATGTTTATTGAGCACCTTCTACATCCTGTTTATTTTAGGCAGCCTGTCTTACATAGCCAGTGGGCGGAGGGGTGAGGGGTGTTGTTCCCATTTGATACCCACAGCAACTGAAGCCCCTGGAGGTTCAAGAAACCTGCCTACCATCCACTCTCACCTCAGCTAGCAGCCTAACTCAGCGCCTTTGGGGTCTGCCACTCCCTGACTCCCCTCCCATCTGCTGCTAATCATTCACAATGAAGACAGGTGCCAACTCTCCAGATCATGTCCCTCCCTTGCCTAAGACTGCTCTGCGGTGTTCTGTTCCTCTCAGGACACAGTGCTTACCCCTGTACTTGGCAAGGCTTTGTGATATAGCTCACACCCAGCTTCAAAAGTCCCCGCCTCTGCTGTGTACCTGAATGCTCCGGCCTCGAACTATGTGCCTTGCTCGGAACTCACTGTGTCTTTTGTCTTTGGCTTCGCTCATGCTGGACTTAAAACTTAGTTTCTCCCTTCTTGACTCTTGCTTCTCCTGCAGGTCTCCCTCGTTGTCGTTTTTCTCTAGGAAGCCTTCTGGGCCCTCCCCTGCCTTGGTTTTGTGGGATTCCTCTGCCCTCGCAGGCTACCCTGCCATTTCTTCAGACAGTGCTTACCGCACTGTGTCCATCAGATCCCACCACCTTGCTAGTGCCTGCAGAGAATGGCACTCGATGCCTGGTTTAAAGGAAACTAGAGTCATGCAAGTCCAAGTTAGGATCTGAATTCAAGCCTATAGATTCCCTAATGAGCCCTTTCTGCTCTCCCAAGATATTTTCCAGTTGGTCAGAATCCCAAGTAGGCAGCTGAGATGTGGAAGATTATTCCAGTAAGGAGGATGGGGGGCCGGAAATAAGGCTTCCCTAGGAGCCAAGCTTTGAAATCACAGGTGAAGAATAGGAGGAGAGCTGCTGGCAGGGGTGCATGGAGCTGGGGTGCCCTCTGCAGAGGACATGTGGACATCCAGGTAAGAATATTAGATGCCAGGCCGAGGAAATGTGTCCTATAGGCAGTGGGAAATGATTTGAGCTCTTTGATCGGGGAAAAGTCATCATGAAATTTGCTTTCAGGGGAGATTAACTTGGGGATAAATCAAAGAATGACTTCAAATGAGAGATGGGAGGCTGGCTTGCATACAAGCCATGGGACCATTGCTTTCCTTGTACAAGGATGGAGCAGATAGCCCACTTCTACTGCTATTTTGGGCCTCACAACCTATTTCCTCACCTGTAACATGGGGGTGGTAATAGTGGTACCTGTCTCATAGGGTTGTTCTGAGGATTCCGCGAGATAAAACATGAAAAGTGTTCAGCTTGAGGCATGGCTGGCCCACAGAAAGGCTTCAGAGCCGCAATTGCTACCACATGAAGAGGCGGAACGGAGGGTGCTCAGACGGCCCGGCCTGCTCTGGGTCAAAGTTCCTCCTGCCCCAGCCTATGGCAAACCGAGACCAGAGGAGGGAAACTCAAGACTCCCTGGGAGAGGGAAAGTGAAATTCATGGCCCAATGAATGAAATGCAGTGAAAGCCAAAAGTGAAATAAATGAAAAAATGTTTGAATACCGAGAGCTGAAATGCTAACCCTTTGCGGTCTCCGTGCTCTCTTGGGTGTTAGCAGGATGTCTGAAGAAATTGCCCTTTTATTTTAAATGGTTTGAGGGGGGGGGGGGGGGTGTTTGTAGTTGCTTGTTTTGCTTTGCACTTAAAATAAGGAGTTTTCTTTTTTCAAAGATACTTTTATTCTAAATCAGGCTCTGAACAGAGGTGTCACTACCACAGGGACCGGAAACAGATACCACACAGATGCTCAGTTGGGTTTGAAGGCTGTGCCCGGTCTCATCAGTCGGGGAAGCCGAGACAGCCTTGGCCACAGTCAGGAAAGGTGTCAGATGAGCAACCTCTTGTAAAGTCATCACCCCCAAAACTCCCGGGAAACTCACAGCGCTCTGAGACAGGAAGAAGCTGACGTCAACTTGTGTTTTGGGGACTTCAAACAAAACTCTTAGAAATGATTCTTTGCCCTTTACTTGGTATCATGATAACTGATCTTTCAATGAGGATACGGGCCAATTTGCTCTACAGGGCTCATTTCATGAAATAAAAAAACCCTCCACTGTTGCTTTGCTTTTAAGTACACAATAACATAAATCAAACCTGTTAGGTTTCCTTCCGTCTGCCCTGGGTGTTTAGGGTGGGGGAAGGGTTCATGCCCTGCTGGGGAGGCAGCGCTTGGTCAGCACCATCTATAAATGGGGCTTCTGCACCACTTGGGGGCCTCAGGGAAAATCAAACAGTGGGCTTAAAGAGCTGTAAATACTCCCAGTTGAAATATTTCCATTTTCCTGTAAAGCAATTTCTTGAGAAAAAGATAGTTTCTGCACATCCTCTCTCTGTTATTCCAAATTCAAAATTAGTGTTTGATCTTAGTCATTAATAATGACCAAACAATGCTCTCAGCTTCCTTTTTTTTTTTCCCAAATGTTAGTGTAAACTTGAGGCAGTTATTGACTTAAGATGTTGGGACTTGCAGTAAGAATGACCATCTATCTATCTGTGTGTTCCATCACTCTTTCTTTATTTACTCTTGTACCTTAAATCTTGGGTTGTAATTATCTGTGCCATGTATTTCTCCCCTGATGCCTGGTGAGCTCCTGGAGACTAAGGACTGGGTTACATTCATCTCCTACTTTGTATTTGGCACATAGTAGTTGCTCAATACATACTTGCTGAATGAATGAACAAACAAAGGAATGAACAAATGACTGGAAGGTCTGCCACAGGCAAGATTGTCCCCAGCCACCCTATGGCTTCCCTCTTCCACCTGTCCCACCCATCCCTGTCTGTCGGCTCTACCTTGGCAGCAATGTTTTCACTCTGAAAACCATCACAGCAGAGAAATCTCCCACCATGTTGCCTTAGAGGCACCCACCTATCCTGCCTTTGTTTTTATTGCTGAGAGTACAGAAAGCAGTGAGGCTGCTGAAGGAGGTATCTATTTTGGTCCCAAACAGAAAAGAGTGGGTGATTCCGTGGGCAGAGATGGCAATTCCTGAACATGGTGTGGTTGACTCATGCCCGGAGGTGCTCAGAATTTCCTCTGTTTTGTGGGCGTTTGGGGCAGACGTGGCCCGACTGAAGTTTCTTTGAAGCACCGTCAAATACAACTCCAACTTCTCTTTTGAGGGTAGAAGGAACACTGAAGGGGAACAGCAAGATTCAGAGAAGTTAAGACTCAAGGGACTTGATGGGCCTTAAGAGACCATCCCTCTCGTACATTAAGGGACAGCTCCCCGTGGCATCAGGGTTTGGTTCCTGTAGGCACAGGCACATTAATGCACAGCCACAGAAGCAGTGGGACGTACCCCAGGACATATTTACTTCAACTTTTGAAAGAGTGAAAATGAACTTCTTGTTAACACAGCACATATATCTTTGACCCTTAGCAGCAGTTTAGAACAGTGATGGCAAACCTTTTGAGCTCAGCGTGTCAGCATTTTGAGAAACCCTAACTTAACTCTAGTGCCATGTCACATATAGAAATGTTTTGATATTTGCAACCATAGTAAAACAAAGACTTATATTTTTGATATTTATTTTATATATTTAAATGCCATTTAACAAAGAAAAATCAACCAAAAAAATGAGTTCGCGTGTCACCTCTGACACGCGTGTCATAGGTTCGCCATCACTGGTTTAGAAGAACAGTAAAGAACGCAGGCTCTGGGGTGAGACTGCCTGGCTCACAGCCTAATTGTGTGACATTGCACCACAAATTAACCTCCATAAGCCTCAGTTTTCCAGGTGTAAAATGGGAATAACAATACGGCCTGCCTTATTTTGAGGATTAGCTGAAGTAATACTATGTTTTCACACAATACCTGAAAGATAGCCTATAGAATATGAATAGTCGCTCTTGTTGTTATCATTACAGTTTAAAATATTTATTGGAACAGGCTGAGAGCAAATAAGCCTGAAAGGAGAAACTATGTGTTGGTATCAGTATTTGTGCACGGCCTGCCGTAACCAGCCATCTGTTTTCCAGTTCACAGCTTCGCTCATCAGCTCACCCTTCTTTGTCACCACAGGCGATCAGGGCCTACTGGAAACTAGTCAACTTTCCATGCTCTTTAGTGTAAAGGAACCAATTGCCTTCTTTGAACTTCCTTTTAATCTTTAGAAACATGCTGCTTTTTCTTTTCTTTCTTTCTTTTTTTTTTTTTGAGGAAAAAGTACTCAACTGCTCCTAGTCTGACACCAGCCTACCAGCCTATTCTTTCACTGCATTGGGAATAAGGAGTGTGGGGACTCCCTGGGCAAGGGCGAAAGCAGCCCAGAAAGCATGTCTGGCTAATCTGACCCTCTCCTTCCACCATGGGTGGGACTGCCCAGAGGCACAGACTTCTGACCAGCACCTTACTCCTTCCCTTCATCTTTCTCCCAGCCTGGTGACCCCCACCTATGACACCCACACTGTGGTGCCCTAGTTTCCTCTTGTAGGCAGGATGCCTGGCACTGGGCTGCAGGCAGAGTTGCTGATCAAAAGCCCCATGAACTGGATGGTGGGGTGTAGGTGTGAGCTGTCAGGATACTCTAGCCACCAGCATGCAGTTAGCTGGGGCTGGGTCAGGGACAACATTTGGATGTGGGGAAATAAGACCCTGGGCTTCTTAACTATTAACCAAGGTGTCATGTAGCCTTGGTGATGCTGATCCAGGGATCTATTGTGTGAATGAAGTCTACCAGGTCCTAGTGATGTGTGTAGACGGAGGATTAAAGTGAGATACTTTTTGTATGAGCAAAAGTTTTTTCTTTAAATCAGAGAATCACTAGCCATTTAGCCTCATTTTGCTCAGCATGCACACACGTGCACACACACACACACAAATGCTTATATATGTGTATATATGTATATATGTGTAATATGCTAATTAGACCGGACATCCTTCTGGACGGCCTTCTGGACGAAGCCGGCACTGTGAGGGAAGCCCGGGTCCCAGATGCCAAAGGGAAGCCAGTGCCAGCAGCCAGGGGAAGGAAGGCCTACTCTTGCATGAATTTCGTGCATCAGGCCTCTAAAAAATATATATATATATGTAAAATGTTCTTATTGCCTTAGTAAAATCTTGTTTTCAGTTTGTTACTCATAGAGCATGATCCATGTATACAACTTTAGCAAAATCATTGAAAACACCACCCTGCAACCCATCTTCTGATATTCACAAGCACAAATTCAGAGCCAATAAGTCCCATCTCCTCCAAGAAGCCTTCCCTAAGCATATTGCCCACCTATTCTGATCGCTATGGAATGTGTCAGTTTTGCCACATACTACTTTGCAATATTTGATCTTGAATCTTTCCCAGATTGGTTTGCCCATTTTAGCTGCAAGTTGTGTGTGTGTGGATAGACACAACTTGTATTTCTTCTCTCACACAAAAGCCTTGCTACTTGATTGGGGTCCATGCACATCATGTAAGAGCCTGTTTGAACCAGAATCTCAGCCTCTGTCCTGGACATCCTGAATCAGATTCTGCTTCCTAACAATATCCACAGGTGATCTGTAAATACATTAAAGTTGGGAAAGTACTGTGCTAGGGCACCCATTCTCAGTGAATAGAAATGAAATCATAGAATCAGACCAAAATGGGAATCATTACTTTGGAGATTTCAATCCTGACTGCATCTTGAATCCTTTGAGGAACTTTTTAAAAGTTATTTTTATGTCCAATTCTCACCCCCAGAAAATCTGAACTAATTGGTCTTAATTATTCTTGGGGCCAAGGGTTGGTCATTACTTGTTAAAACATCCCAGGTGCATAATTAATGTATGGTTGGTGTTGGTAACAACTACTCTAAATGCATTTCCCGGTGTTTCCTTATTGAAGGCAGCAATTCCCAGAGTGACCTTAAAACAAGTCAAATAGCCAAAAACTATCTGAGTAATCTTAGAGTGGAAAATACCTAAAATATCTAGAAATAATTATATTACTCTTTTCCCCTAAATGGGTGATTTATTTGAAAGCCTTGTGGGGGGATTCAGTGATGGGCTGTTGACTCATTGGCAAACACTGTTGGCTTCCCTTGTCAGTCAAGGGAAGAATTGCTCAGCAGGTGTTTCATCCCCATTGTTCAGCCAAAAGCAGTTTGAGGGCAAGGACTGTCACTTTTTTCATCTCTGTAATCCTGCCAGATGGATTTGTCATTGAGAGTCTGTGTAGAGACATGCAGGGAATATTGGACTGGAATTTAAGAGGTCTAGATTCTAGTCCTGGCTTTGCCACTTTTCTTGCTTGCCTTGTGTCATTGGTTTGCCCTGGGTACCCTTTACCTGCTGTCTTATCTAGGCTCCCAGACCTCTTAGGTTGCCCTTGCCAATTATAGTTCCCTTTCCAGGGAGGTTAACTTCCTGTATCTCATTCTCTCTGTTCAAGACAATGGGTGTTAAGATATCAAATAATGTAATCAGATGTCTTACCTGGGGACCCTGATTTATAGGGAGGCTTTAATCCCCAAGAATTTTAATAAAAATTTTTTGCATTTGCACTTTATTTTTCTAAGAAGACAGTTGATAGATCTCATCAAATTTTCTCAAGGATTTACCAATTTACCACTCAAAAAATAAATTAATTAAGAACCAAAAGCTAGATGGATTGTTGCTATCACATTGTTTTTCCTGTTGAGAAATGCAGGCTGTGTACATAGGAGTGATATATGAGGTTCATCTTTATGTAGTGAGGCTTGCTGGGCCTTCTTCTCCCCCTCCCCTCCCCGTTTTTGATGGTACCTGGGGCAGCAGATGACTTTACCTAACCAGAACTTCCTGAAGAAATCATCAGGAAGGGTCACCAAAGAGTTTGGCAGGAGATAAGGGAGCTCTTTAAACCTGATAGCTGCCTAGACAAAGAATTGAACAAGAGAAAGAGGGTCTCAGGAAGTGTAGAGACCCCCAGTGACAGAGGGGCCTCAGACAGGCCATAGATTGATGCCAGGGGGATACACATTGTCAGTCTAGAGGGAAGAAACCCTAGGTTCTAAATCCAAAGGGATCCGAGCCTATCACTTCCGCTTTCTGCTTCCAGAGGAAGGGAGCCTATGCCTTTGTGGAGAGGGCAGGAGAGGAGGAGCTCCTTACTCGGGGTGTTTGGCTATTGGAAGTTCACCAAATACAGGGTGGGGCAAAAGTAAGTTTACAGTTGGGAGTACACAAAACAGTTTATTCTTGTATTATTATTGATTAATTATGGAATTTTCCATATGAACAACTGTAAACCTACTTTTGTCCAACCCTGTACAGATAAACTCATGGTTCACATTTTACCTTTTTAGTGGCTCCCCTCACCCAGCCTCAGTCACTTCCCACTCAAATTCTCCTTCCTTTTATGTTTCTCACTGCCACCCAAAGTTTGGAGTGGGGGAGCACACAGTGGATTAAAACCAAGAATCCACACTTATATGTTATCTGGATTCTTTTGGATTTGAAAAGGTTGAAAATCACATATCCCTAATTTCATTTTCTCGGAGGGGAAGTAAAAAATACAGGTGGGCTGGCTGGCGTGGTTCAGCATCAATCTATGAACCAGGAGATCACGGTTTGATTCCCAGTCAGGGCACATGCCCGGGTTTCGGGCTCAATCCCCAGAGTGAGGTGTGCAGGAGGTAGCCAATCAATGATTCTCTCTCATCATTGATGTTTCTATATCTTTCTCCCTCTCCCTTCCTCTCTGAAATCTTCAAAGATATATATGTTTTTTTAAATAAATACAGGTTGGAAGGAGGCAGAGGAGAACCAGAATGAAGAGGTAGGAAGGAGCCCAGAACGTCACCCGTCCACCTTCCTGGCCGGCATGCACTCCTCCATGGCATCCCACAGGAGTGGCCAACCTTCTATTTGAACATTTTCAGGGTGAAGGGCTTATAACTTTTGAAGCAATCCATTGAATTGAGATACTCTTTCCTTTTCTCACAGGGAATGGCCTGGGATAAAGAGAAGAGAAATCGGTTCCCACTCATCTAAGATCTCTCCTGTGAGGAACGAGGAAATGGTCAGGCAAAAATTCCTTAAAGAAGCAAACTAGCAGCCGAAGGCCAACAGTGAGTGGTGTTTTTGCCTTGCCTCTTACAACTGCAACAATTGCCAAGGCACTGGGTCATGCTTGAGAGCAGCGGAGGGAGTTGGAAATAACCTGCAATGAGATGTCAGCTTTGGTACTTTGACACTGAAAGGTCGCTAGGCCCAGATCCTGTTGTGTATGTCTTCATTTGGGGGAAACTTTTTTGTCCCAAAGAACCCCAGCTTGAAAATGCCTTTCAAGCAGAGCTTATTCCCCCCCGCCCCCCCATCAGAATTCTTTACATAGACTGGAAGGGGGCCTTGAAATCATCTCTATCAACCCTCTCATTTTATAGAGAGGAGCTGAGGTCCAGGGAAGTATACAAATTTGTCAAAAATCACATCCTTCACATGTCTTCTCTTTAGTCCTCCAACAATGTTTGTTAGGAAGTGCTTTGGCCCTCTATCAGCTCCCTGCAAAGTTCAGTTTCCCTCTACTTCTTTTATCCACTGACCTCCGGTGACATGCCCCACTCCCTAAGGGAGCTCTATTTGCAAGGTTTCTACCAGTACAGCTCATTGGGCAATGAGAGGTACAGGGAAATAACTCCAGTGGCCACCATGCTGAGGGATAGCCTGACTTAAGGGTCACTCTAGCTATTATAGGAATGACTTCAACAAGAAATTACACAGAAGTACTCAGCATACTCAAGGATTTAGCCAAAAAAGTTTTAAGAATACTTTTCTTTGAGATGAGGGGGGTCAAGTGGTGGGGCTATAGAGCTCATCCACAGTTCTTTGCTAGCATCTCTAACTGTCCATTTGTGAAGTCAATTCTTTTGTGCCTCATTTTTCTTAAATCTAAAATGGAGCATATGTACATGTGTATACAGCACTGCTTATGTAAGACACACTTTTTTGTTGTTGTTGTTAAATCCCACCTGAGGATATTTTTCCATTGATTTTTAGAAAGTGGAAGAGACAGAGAGAGAAACATCAGTGTGAGAGAGGCACATCAATGGGTTGCCTCCCGCACACATCCCGACCAGGGCCAGGGATCGAGCTTGCGCAACTAAGGTGCATGCCTTTGACTGGAATTGAACCCAGGATCCTGCAGTCCACAGGCTGATGCTCTATCGACTGAGCCAAACCAGTTAGGGCAAGACAGACTATTTTTTAAAAAGTAGAAACTATTTTATGAGATACTTCCTATGCTTACCAAAACCCTTTCTCACCAAAGTATATCTTTTTTTAAAATGATTTTTTATTTATTGATTTTAGAAAGAGAGAAAAAATATCAGTTTGTAATTCACTTTTTTATGCATTCATTGCTTGATTCTTGTATGTGCCCCAAAACTTTGGTGTATGCAGATGATGCTCTAACCCAGTGATCGGCAAACTGTGGCTCACGCGAGCCACATGCAGCTCTTTGGCCCCTTGAGTGTGGCTCTTCCACAAAATATCGACTTCTGCGCATGGGCCATGAAGTTTCAATCGCACTGTACGTGCGCGCCCACACGTGGTATTTTGTGGAAGAGCCACACTCAAGGGGCCAAAAAGCCGCATGTGGCTCGCGAGCCGCAGTTTGCCGACCACTGCTCTAACCAATTGAGCTACACAGCCAGGGCTCACTGAGGTATACCTTGAAGATGAGCAAGGTAATAGTGGTAATAACATTTTAGGATATAGAGAAATTGAATGATTAGGTGTGAAGAGTTAAATATTTTTTGTTTTAATGACAAATGTGAAGATGGGAAATTCCAGTGTGGGCAGTAATCTTTACAAGAAGGGATAATTAGAAATATCATCTTAATGGGTTTCCGCACTTTTTTGTCTTTTTTTATTTTTTAGTCTAAGGGATGAAGATTTGTTCACAGAATTCCTAGAATGAAAGAAAGATGATCAAGGCATAGATAAACTCTCAGAATTTCCACAATTCTGAGAAAAGTGCCTCAATAATGTGCCATGGTAACATCAGGAGAATTTTCTTTTAACCACATCCCAGGACCCAGTAATATAGAGACTAAAAACATTCAAGTTGATTAATTGTAACACATCACAATTTTTAAATGGTGGCTTTGGAAACTTTCAGAATGAAAATCTGCCTTATGAATCAGCTAGAAATTGCATGTGTTGACAGTCTGTTTGATTTCAATTGAGACCTCTCACTCCTGACAAATAAAAAAACTTAAGACTGGGTTCTTGGAGGAAAAAGTCTGAGATGAGATTATTTGTTACCCAACCCATTTCATTCTCTTTCACCACCAAGTCCTCATTTGCCTCTGGATTGGATTATCCAGAGCCTCATGAACTGCCTCTGTGCACCTAATGTCTCTCCACCCTATGCCAGAGACCTCTCCACAGAGCTCTGACCCTGTCTCAAGGGAACAGAACAGACAGAGCACAAGGAAGAGAGACCTGGGTTTGAGCCCCAGCTCTGTTACTGCCTGTGAGACTTCTGAATTTTGGGTTCTGCTTCATCTAGTGGGTTGTGACACCCACATTGCAAAGTCGTTATAAAGATTAAAATAAGATATATACCGCCCTAACCGGTTTGGCTCAGTGGATAGAGCGTCAGCCTGCGGACTCAAGGGTCCCAGGTTCGATTCCAGTCAAGGGCATGTACCTTGGTTGCAGGCACATCCCCAGTAGGGAGTGTGCAGGAGGCAGCTGATCTATGTTTCTTTCTCATCGATGTTTCTAACTTTCTATCCCTCTCCCTTCCTCTCTGTAAAAAATCAATAAAATATATTTTAAAAAAATAAGATATATACCAGTACATAGAAGGCACTCTATAGATGATAACTTTTCTTTCTAGTAGTCTTTTCTTGACTACCAAATGGAGTTAAAAATTTTAAACTTGTTATCTAAGGCCTCGGATCATTAATTTGACCTCATCCTACCATTCCAATCTTAATTCCCAATATCCTCACATCCCCATGCAATGCTAGGGGTTGCAGCAGACCACTTGTGGTTCCCTAATGCTCTTCTGTGCCTTTGCTCATATGGTCCTCTCTGTCTGGAATCTCTACTTATGGAAATTTACTAGTCCATCAGGGCTCTTCTTGCATGCCTCCTTCACGAAGCCTTCTCTAATAGCTCCCATAGATCTTATCACATTCCAACTTTATTACTGCATTACTTTTATTATGTCTATGCTAGGTTATAAATCTCTTAAGGATAGAGACTGTCTGGTTTATTTTTATATTTCCTACAGTGCTGAAAATAGGAATAAGAGATATTGGATAGATTTTTGGAGAACTGAGTGAATGAAAGAGTCCTCATAATACTTCCACTTGCCCCACTGCCACCAAGACTATTCCTCAGATAAATCACCATTTGCTAGCAATAACACAAGTTTACTTGAAACGTGTTTCCCAGAAATAAGACATGTATAATTGTAAAGACTTCTCTGTTCTGGCTTGAACTGACCTCCCACTTTGCAAAGACCCTGCTGAGACAGAAATCACATTATAAGCATTCCTAAAATCATGCCCACCTTAGCTCCAAAGTGAAGAAGTACCTACACCTGGGTCAGTTCACAGCCCAACATAACTTGGCCACTTCCCCCAAACAAGCAAAAAGACTATATGCATCATTGTGTTTCACTTCTTAGCACATCTTTCTGTGGCCAGTTAGCATTGTTATATATCTAGACATTAAGGATATGAAATTATAGACTTTGCCACCTTATCTCTCTTCCTGAGTAAGCAAGAGAAGTTATGAGAAAATTCACACTCAGGTAGGAAGGATGGTTTTGAGGTAGAAGTTGGTAGTTATTTCTTTAAAAAAAAAATCCAAAAAAACGTTGACAAACCCCATGTGAAAGGATGAATGAAATTCAAAACTTGCATATACATATATATATATCCTATACACATAAATATAGTACATGCATATACACACATAAGAACACAAGAGAAAGTGTTCTGAAAGTGAGCACACTTATATTTCCAAAATGTCTATAAAGTTGCACATATAAGAAACTTCCTAGGTATGATTTCCTGAGGCAGTAGAGAACCAAGTATACATCCTTGAAGCCGAACTATTCTGAGATCTTGAATTATCCCAATATTTCCTATATGAGTTACTGACATCCAGGCACATTTACCTGCTCTTAGAGAGATTTCTAGCATATTTTTAGCCATATCTTAATAGCTGGTGGGTGCAGCAGAAAACTAAATCCATTGGGAAATAAAAGAAAATTTCTTTTCAATTATCAGACCACTCTATTCATCCCAAAATTAACTGGGTAATGACAGGAGAGCCCAGCATTCCTAGCTCTTTATATAGATCAGGAACAATGGGGGCATAAAATGGGTCTTCAGAGGGTTGTGAAGAACGGGTAGAGCCCAGGATTCAACCTCCTTCTCTGTACCTTCTACTTAGGTGCTCTCTGTGAACCTGTGACTGGGGAGAGGCAACATCCAATAGCCTTTCCAAGTTCCTGAGGGCACCTGTAACCCCTTACCTGTCACGCAGTCAGTTACCATGATGAAAGTGAAGAATCTCCACATCAGCAAGCTTGACTTCATCTTGGCACCTGGGATAGACTGCCTACTTAGGGACAGTGAAGAGAAGATCTTTCTCTGCAGAATTCTGGGTTTCCAGTCAGCCTCTTGTTAGCATCGTGCTGGGAGGATGGAAGATGAAAGGATCAATCCATTAGGGTTGTCATCCTTGCTGGCCCATCCAGTCTCTGTGACAGTGAGGAGTGGCTCTCTATAAGCGTTTAGGCTGATTTGTTCAGCCAGGAAATCGTGCCTGACATTCTCTTCTCTAGTCTCAGATAGGAAGTGGTTTTAACCAGGTGTTTTCAAGTTCAATTGCTGGGAGGTGTGGGCTGAGGTTGGTGAGAAGGATTGAGTCTTCTTCAGCTTCACCCAGAACAGGAAAGGGAGATTCCCCTGCCGTTAAAGGAAGGTGAGCAAGCACTTCTTGGCAGTGGTCTCATCTAGCACTTCATAAATTGAGGTCTTCCCCCAAACTTGCAGCTCCCTGGGGAGTCAGCAGGGGTCAGACAGATGGGGGAGCATGGCCTGTGTAAGAGGAGCCTTGACTGTAGATGGCAATTCCTAAAGCTGTGTGACCACTGATCCCTTTAAAAAGTCTAGTGGGCATCAGGACAGGTCTCCAAGAGTCAGGCATTTGAATAGGAAGCAGCAGATTGACCCATACTCAGAATACATTAACAATCTCTCAAGATTTATTATTGTTACCAGTCATTTTACCAGGATGTTCTGGGTTCCCAAATGTGAGCTGTTGTTTTATATTTTGCTTCCAGATTAGTCTTTCTCTTAAAGGAAAATATTAAAGGTGGGCTTTGGTTTTAAACTTTGGACTTTTTTTGCAAAATTAAATCTTGCTTCCTTGTTTAATTATCAGAGCACTATCTCCTGATTTTCCTGCAATGGTTGACTGTTTTTGCTATCTGGAAATTCATGTCCATTAACAATCATCTTGTTATATTAAAATACAATTTTTAAAATATTAGAAAGAAAGCAAAGATATTGACAAAAGGAAGACCATCTGGGCAAGCCCAAGCAGTTCATGGTTCCAGTACATGTTTCTTCTACCCCTGACCTCTCAGAAAGATAGCTACCTCTGAAAAGAGCCTTGGGATTCTGCCAATGGAGTAAGAGTGCTTTCCAGATTTTCCAGTACAAGAATTTACAGAGAAAAATAGTAAACTGATCTCTTTCTCAGAGTGAGATACTTACCAAAATGTGACAAGATTACCTTTTAAGCGATCCCTAGCTATACTTATCATCCTGAAACAAACTTACAGAAAAATTGGAATTTCATTACAAGTAATATCCCCTCCCCACCCAAAAAAAACATTTATGAGTGTTGCCAATGTGATATTTCATCACGCTAGAACACTTCAGTGTGTATTTCCTATGAACAAGGACATTCTCCAACGTCACTATAATTAAAATCAGGAAATGACATTGATGCATCACTGCCATTGAATCTCCAGGCCAGGTTTCTCTAGTTGCCTCAATAATGTTCTTTCAAGAAAAAGGATCCTGTTCAGAACCACTTGTTGTATTTAGTTGTCACGTGTCCTTAGCAGGTCCTCTGTCTTTTCTTGATTTCATGACCCAGCACTTTTGATGCATACAGGCAAGTTATTTTATAGCTTATTCCTCAATTTGGATTTCTTAATTGTTTCCTCATGGTTAGATTCAGGTTTTGCATCTTTGGCAGTAGTGATACTGTGTACTTGTGGCACCCTTTTATCCCATTACTGATAATGTTCACTTTGATCACTTGATAGTGATCTTTGATTCATTTTTATGTTTTTTAACTTGAATTTTACTTGATTAGATTTCAAAGTAATCTTGGCATTCAAATGGGAGGACCCTGGGGTAAGGGTTATAGGTGTGAGAGGACACAGGTTGACCCTGGTACTGGGAGGGGTGGGGGTGAAGAAAGGAGAGGAGAGATTAGGTATAGTGCAGATTGTGGGTTGAAGGGAATTCTCTGGAGACATCAGTGGGCAGAGCTCATGAGAATTTAATTGAGCTCATGGGCAAAGAAAATACTAATTAATATTTGTAAATTGTTAATACTAGTTGAATTGTTGCTTGGAAGCACAAAAGTTTCTTGGAAACTTTCTAAAGCACTTAAAATCTGTGCAGAGGAAAAAGCAATTGAAAGATGGGTGTCAAAAACTTGCCTCAGCAGAGTATTAACATCCTTCACTGCTTTGCAAGCTTCTTTTGGGTTACTCTTCTTGGTTTGTAACTCATTTTTATTCACTTTGAGTTTGTGATTGAAAATTCTGAGCAAAGTGAAAAACAATGATTTCTAAAGGAATTTTGTATGTTACAACGTGCCTTATAAACACACCAGTTGTCTTTTATTTGTGGTCAGTATTAATAACAACGAAAGTTTTGTTTACTATTATTATCTTTTAATAGTCATTATAACAAAGACAACCAAATAACCTGTTGTGGTCAGTAAAATTACTGCAATATTTGGTAGCAAATAACCTATGTTCCAAGGATTAGCTTATAAGCCATCATATCTTTAGTTTGAAGGGCGGAGAGATAGAGACATCAATGATGAGAGAGAATTGCTGATCAGCTGCCTCCTGCATGCCCCCCACTGGGCATTCAGCTCACATCTAGGACACGTGCCCTGACTGGGAATTGAGCCGTGACCTCCTGGTTCATAGGTCGACGCTCAACCACTGAACCACATCAGCCGGGTGAAGGTTTGTGTTTTTTAAATGATCCAGTACTAAAGGGGAAACTATCAGCCAAAATCTGTTTGGGGAGTAAACTGATTGGGTGGGTGGCTTTTCTAAATGTGGACTGATTGTAAAATGCATCATGTTTGAGATGCATCTATTGAATTGGTAAAGTTATACCAGTAGCTTTTTATTATCTTGTCCCTCTTGCCTTTAAATTTCACTTAAAACTTTTTAAATTCCCAAAACTTTTTAAATTTCCAATACAGATTAAAATTGCCCTTGGGATTTTTTTTTTTTTTTTTGTCTTCTGGGTTAAAAAATATGTTTAAAAATATGTTGGCATGATGATTCTTAACCAGTGACTTGGCATGAAACTTGGCTCAGATGTATCTGATTTGGACTTTAAGATTGCCCCCTGAGCTCATCTGAAAACCTTAAATGATGGCCTCCTGAATACAGAGCTTCCTGAGCAAGGCCTGGACACATGACATTGGAGAACTTCCTCCTCCTAAGACTCTGGAAATTCAATCTGCAGGCATCAATTTACATGGGCTCTCTCCTTCAGGGTCCAGGTACAGTATACTCCACCCAGGGTCTGGGAGATGCAAAGACAAATAAAAATAGAGTTCGTGCTCTCAAACAGTTCACAATCTAATTATGAGGGTTGGGGGGAAGAAAAGCCCCCAACTAACCGCAGACCATCTGTCAGTCCCAGCTGGGGAACCACGTAAAAGTCTTTTAGTCATAGAGCCAAGTCAACATGATTGCGTGATATAAATGTTGGGTGTTCATTAAGCTGAATAATACCATAAACATATGATGAAATTAAAACTCGTTATGTGACAGGGAACAGAGACCAATAAACCAACAATCTGACAGTTGGTATGGTAAAGACTGCCAGTAGTTCACCAATATCCTTCTTGGGCAACTGAACAGAATACATTCCTCAGCCTCCTGTGGCCAAGTCTGGTTATGTAATAAAGTTATTGCCAAGAAACATCAATAGAAGTGACGTTTAGCACCTCTGCCTTGTTTGTTTAACTGGAAACCCTGGTTTTTCTTCTTTCCTGCTGGCTGGAATGCTGTGACCTGAGTAACCTTGGGAGCTGGGTGTTGACAATGGCAGCACTGTGCTCCACCTGGGTTCCTGAATGCCTGGAGCACAGCGACCTATGACCCAGAACACGTACCTCAAATTACTATGTAAGAAAGCAGTAAACTTTCTTGTACATTAAGCCACATTTTTGTTGGCTCTTTTGTTACAACAGCTTAGCTTACCCTAACACTATAATTAGCCTCGTTGGACAGCTCAAACACCACATGTTCCTGTATCGGTGATTTCCCATGGGGCAGCAGGCTTACTTAGGAACGGCTCAACAATTCTCAAATCACGTAAGAATAACCATCATAATGTAATAGCTTTCATCTGACTCTTCATAAATAGAAAAACAGCATTTTGTGAGCTTCTAATAAAATAAGTTTCACCTTATCTTTTCAAAATATGGGACCCTGCCATTTTTCTTAAAACAATAAATCTAACTAAATGATTCAATTGTTTGACATGTTGTTATTCAAGGTTTCTTCCTAAGATTATTTTTGTTTCATATAAGCATTACCTTGATATTTGAACCAACATATTGCCTGAAGCTCAGTAGCTAAGCAACACCTAAGGCTACTATAAAGCAGAAGAGCGAATATCTTCAAGTATTTAACTGATTGTAATTATAAAATATTTGAATTCATATTACTGAAAAAAATTTAAAATACCATATCACAGAGCCCCCCATAATTTTTTCTGACAAAATAAGAGGACCAACTCTTGGTAGTAGGGTGAACTAATGTAAAAGAAATAATCCAGTTGGCTTTTATAGATTGCACTGAGCTGAACTTTCAGTCTGAATACTCAGTCATTGATGACCTTGAGCTTTCCAGTTGTTGCTTCACTGCACTATGTAGAGACAAGATGGAGAGAGAGAGGGAAGAAAAAGTAGACTCATTTTGTCATGAATTGTATATAATCTCATACAGAGGCTTTAAATATATCAAAGCTGATGCCCTTAATGAATTTACAGGTGAAATGGAAAAACACCTGAGGATCACTTCCTCCAGGAGGCCTTTTCTAATCCTTTATACTCACTCTATCATGGTACTCATGCTGCATTGTAATCCACTGTTTATACACCTTTTCTTCCTCTACTCTGTTGGTTAATATTTTGGGGGGTTAAGAAGCCTCTTGAGAATCTGATGGAATCTATGGTTTCTTCCCTTGGGAAAAAAATGGTCATCAGCATATACTCAGCAAGTTGGCAGGCTGTTTCAGAAAAGTCATGGGCACTTTGAACTTTAAGGGTCTGAGAATCACAGATTAAGGATCTCCATGCCAAACTGTGGGCCTCTAGAGGATAGTCCTACACCCAATTTATCTTTGAACTCATGTCACCTAACACAGTGGGTAACACATGTGGTTGTCCAGCTGTTATTTGTTAAGACATATCTGCATAAAAAATATCACTACCATATATTAAAGCAATTTCAGACCATTTTTCAAAAATATTTTTTTATTGATTTCAGAGAGGAAGGGAGAGGGAGAGAGAGATAGACATATCAATGACAAGAGAGAATCATTGATTGGCTGCCTCCTGTACACCCCTACTGGGGAACAAGCCTGCAACCTGGCATGTGCCTTGACCAGGAATCAAACCGTGACTTTCTGGTTCCAAAGATCAATGCTCAACCACTGAGTCATGCTGACAGGGCTCAGACAAATTATTTGTGAGTATATGTCAAAGTTTTATTTCAAACCTTTTTTAAGGTACTTTCCAATAAGTCCAGTTCAAAGATTTCTTTCTCGATAGATTTTTTTTCCCCTTAAGAAGAAAGGGTAGTTAGATAACATTGATAGATTGGGTTCAAGAAAGGAACATTTGGTTAAAGGTAACTAAGTTCCTCACAGGACAGATGGTGAAATGTGCAAGCTGAATCTAAGTCTATCAGGAAATTGCTCAATTCTATTATCAGAAATGCTTGGTAATTCCCAAAATAAACTGTTCTTTACATCAGACAATAAATATCTGACCCAGGCTGCCTTATCTTTGACTTGAGACAATTTTCTAACAGTAAAAATTGACAAACACTTATGTTCATTATAAGAAGAACAATAGAAATTCAGAAAGGGAAAATTTACGAGGTTGATATGATTGGGACAGGCCTAAAAATTATCCTTGAACGATGGGTGTAGCCTTGATAGGTGGCTACTGAGGTAGCAAGGCATGGTCTGTGGCTCACCAGAAGTGGAGTTGTGTACACAGGTGGTGAAAGCTAAGGGTAGAAACAAACATTAGTTGGATTTAGAGTGGGATGGACCTTGAAGGATGGAATAAGATATTTGAACTTTAGCTACTGAAGATATCTAAATAAGGGCAGGGCATGATCCAAGTGACATCATAATTAGCCTGAGCTGGTGCAGTGTGCAGGAGAGAGTAAAGGTAAAGAGGAGATTGGATACATACAAATGCTAAGATGCTCTCTAGGCATGAAATAGTAAGGATTTGAATGAGGTTATGCCAATTAGAATGACAAGGGGGAATGATGTCAGAATATCTTGCAAAGGAAAAATGCAGTTTTTAATACCTGGTATATAAAGAATGGAATCTGTGAGCTTTGGCAGAGGTGGAATACACTGATTAGAGTTTCATCTTTTCCTTTCCTTGGACACTCCCTGGTGAAGATGCAAGTAAATACAAAACAAAGAGACCAGGAGGGGTAGGGGAGGTGGGAGAAGACAACAGATGATTAAATCCACGTGCATGAGACTGAGGTTGGGTGAGTGGCAGAAAGGTGGTACCATTAATGGGTAGGAATTAGTCATTCACTTTTGGTTGTTCTCTCATTCCCACTATTTTGGAAAGTCCTTGAAGACAGAAGCTTATTTTTGACATTTATCATCCAGACTATTCTAAACTGTGGATCCCCAGTCTCTCCCCACACTTCCCTAATGAGCAGTGGTACAGATTCTCTTATGAAAGAAACATACAATCAATGGATCATGATGATTGAGTACAGAAAGAAAAAGTAAGGAGAAAGGATGGGATAAGGGAAAAAAAGAAGTAAGAAAAAAGTGAACACAATGAGAGATGGTGAGTCCCACTTGATAATGGGCTGCCATAGCTTCCTAACTCCTGATCATTGAGGACGGAGTCATACTGGAGACTAAAGGTTGCTAAGATGAGCTCTCTAATGAATTCACTTATTACTTATTAAAACACTAGTTCTCCAAGGGTTGGTTGATAGGGGGGACATGAGTTTGCACATTAGAGATGCCAGGAACAAGAAAAATTGCTCTATAGGAAAAAAAGAAATGGTGGACAGATGATGGAGAAGTTGAAAGAGAGTGCCAGAGAAGAGATTAGGATAGAGTGAAAAATTAAGAGGAACTTTGGGGAAAATAATAGGGAACTTAAAAGGGATTTTTAAAAATCATTGGAAGATAATAGTTTCAATTTGCTTTGTAGCGTTAAACCTTTTTCCTAACAATCCACAAAAATCTTGAATAAAATTCCCATTTTTTGTTCATGGCTTCTGGAATTGAATTAGCTTTGATGATGAGTTAAAATGCTGAGCACAGCTTTCTCTATGAGATAGGGTCAAGAGGAAATCTATTTAGCTCAGGAATCATGTGATTTCTCTTTTCTTTCCTGTTGCTGTCCTCTTTACCATTTCATTGTTTGCTAGCATTTTTACTGAGGAAGTCTAAAGAAGGGAAAGGTGAAATTTCGATAAAAGAATTTCACTGCCATCAAGTAATCCATCAACAGATGTTGACTGAACACCTACAGTTAAAGCATTATGCTAGGATATAGGGGAGATCTAAGAGATTAAACTCTGGGGATACTGACAACTGACTCAGAGAGAAGAGCTGGGCCCTTGACAAAAGAAATGACTGGTGTATTCTGCAGGGATCCTTTAAACCAGTGGTTCTCAACCTTGGCTGCACATTAGAGTCACCTGGGAATCTTTTTAAAATCCTGATTTCTGGGCCTCATCTCCGGAATTCTGTTTCTTTGTTACTAATGTTGTGGCCCCATCCCATAACAAAGAAACAGAATTTCCGGAGATGGGGCCCAGAAATCAGATATTGATCAGGATTTTGAAAAGATTCCCAGGTGATCTAATGTGCAGCCAAGGTTGAGAACCACTGCTTTAAGCACTCAGCCCTGCTCTGCCTTACCCAGCTGCACCACATAAAAGCAGCCTTGCTCTCTCATCTCACATCTTCTTTTCTCTAGCAGAGTGATGGGCTGAGCTGCGGTTTCAGAGTCACGATCCAAAAAGAAGAGAACTCTTTGCTTTCTTGGATAGTGGCAGCAGAATGACCAGCGGTGGTGAAAAGAGCCTACTGGTGACATAGTTGATGTTCTTGTTCATTTCAGTAAGAACTGAACCAGGGGCCTTTCTGACCTTTATCTTTTAGATATGAACCTGAAATCTCCATTTGTTGTTCTTGTTAATCTCATTCCAGGATATTTTCCCATTGATTTTTAGAAAGAGTGGAAGGGAGGGTGGGAGAGAAGGAGAGGGAGAGGAAGAGGGGAGAGGGAGAGGGAGAGAAACATCGATGTGAGAGACAAATCAATTGGTTGCCTCCTGCACGCACCCCACCTGGGATGGGGGATCAAGCCTGCAACCCAGATATGTGCCCTTGACCAGGAATTGAACCCTCAGCCCTTCTGTGTACGGGCTGACACTGTAACCACTAAGCAACACCACCCAAGGCTGAAACTTCCATTTAAGGTCACACAATTTACTTTTTTTTGTTAAATAATGAATTTCTTTTTTTTTATTTTATTGATTTTTTTCAGAGAGGAAGGGAGAGGGACAGAGAGTCAGAAACATCGATGAGAGAGAAACATCAATCAGCTGCCTCCTGCACACCCCCCGACTGGGGATGTGCCCACAACCACGGTACATGCCCTTGACCAGAATCGAACCTGGGACCTTGCAGTCCGAAGGCCGATGCTCTATCCACTGAGCCAAACCGGTTAGGGCACAATTTACTTTTTTTAATTGTTCATGTACTCTTGGATGCATCTTTTAGTATAATTCAATTTAATGAGTACAGATTAAGGATCCAGGTACAAGACACTCCACCTAAGATGCAAAGACAAATAAAAATCAGGTTTCTGCTCTCAAAGAGTTTACAATCTAATTATGAGAGTTGGGGAGCAGAAAAGCCCCCAACTAACTGCAGACCAGCTATCAACTTGATAAACTCCCTAATAGCAAATCAACCAATGAAAAGAGGCTGGACAATGGAGGTCTTCAGTACATGTTTGTTGAATGGATGGTGGAAGAATGAACAGTATCTGCCATGATTGATACCTCCCATCATTGAGAGATGTGCAATACTACTTCAAATTTTGGCCCAGTTGCTGCTATACAGTTTTACTTCTCTCAAACTGGTGTTGAGAGAATGCTGCTGCCAATTCTACGAAATCTACAGGTGCATCCTGTTATTGTTATACTGAGTTGAATTTCTACAGTTTGTAATTTCCACCAGATTTTACTAGATGGGGCACAGATGTTACTGTGGAAAACCAAAATCCACTAGAAATCAAATAACTCCCCCCTACTCACTTGTCAAGTTCCCAATGAGCTACTTGACTGTTGTGAATTGCTCTGCCTATAAAACACTGGAAGAGAACAGTTGCTTATATGAATAAAAGAGCCCTCCATCTGTGATAGTTGAAACTTGACTTTGGTATCACTTTGCAACTTATGATGACCATTCTTGTTAGATCTCACAGATTGTCTAAAAGTCAGATTCCTTTACTCCCTTTCCATCTGAGGGCAGGATATGCTTACCGGATGAATATCAGAAAAAGGTCCCCTCACCTCTTCGTCGTAACTATAGTTTTGATATGAATAATAATACATTTTGTCTTTCAAGCCAGCACTGATCAGTTAGTGCTGGCTGCCTGGAGCAGATCCAGGGGCTCAGGCTGAGCTCAATGGGCTGTAGGTATTAGGATAAGACTTGTAGGCATGCCTGTGCCATTTTTTGTCCAGACTTCTACCCAGCTTTCCAATGTATCTCTTCACACCTCCATCATTGTTGCCCATTGCTTCCAGTTTAGTCTTTCTGAAGAACACTATTTTTTCCCTTTCCATATCCAAAACTTAGAGTCCTAAGAATGTCCATAATGTCTGTGAAATTAAGCCCAGATTCCTTAAGCCTGGCATTCAAGATCCTATCTAATCTGCCCTAGCCTATCTCTTCAACAGTATTCTCATGCTGTCTTTGCTTCATGAAAACAAACAGCAAAACAACAACAAAAATCAACTGCTCACTAATACCCCAGCATGACCTCCTCTTTTCTTGGTTGTTTCTGCAAATCTCTAAGTCCAAATCTAACTTACTCTTTAAGATCCAGCTTAAATGCCACCTCCTAAAAGAAATCTCACTTTATCCCTACATTGGGAAGTATCCTTTCTCTTCTGTCTCACTAATATCCTATATAATAAAAGGCTAATATGCAAATTGTCTCCTTGGGAGTTCAACTGACTGGGAGTTTGGCCTATGATGTGTGCTGACCACCAGGGGATGGCACAGAACGAAGGCAGCCGGGGGAATGAAGGCCCCGATGGGCCCTGATCACCAGCCAGGCCTAGGGACCCTACCTGTGCATGAATTTTGTGCACTGTGCCTCTAGTCAATAATAATCACTAGCATTGATTAAACACATACTACATAGCAGGCACTATGCCGAGCATTGATTAAACACATACCAAATGGCAGGCACTGTGCTAAGCATATCATATGTATTATCTATCTCATTGACTTCTTACAGGAATTAGATGAGATCAGTGTACTATCACAGTTTCCATTTTATAAATGAAGCCATTGAATCTCATTGTGGTTGTGAAACGCCCACACTCTCACAATTACTTAGTATCATGTCTAGATCCCCAGGTAACATGTCTAGATCTACCTTTTAAACAATGCTACTATTCCATCATTCTGCATTTTCAAATTTATAACTGTGTTATCAGTTTCTGGAGACATGGTTGATCATTCCAACATGTATTTAGAGGCAGGAAATGCCTCTAAGTCACGTTTTTATTCCCAGTGCCTAATTCAGAACTATGCACATAATAGATGCTCAGTAGTATCTGTTGAATGAATGCTTGCATGGAGAACCCCATTGGAGCTCTGGTTTAGGGAGACAAGATTAATATGGTATCAGCCTCAACTGGTTTTTCATCAGGCTTTTACTTTATGGAGTTGGGTTTGAGGGAAAATATTCAATTGTGGTATATCTGGGTCCACAATTAGGCAACGTGTTTGTTTACACAGGTTTGATTGTACTTGTATCTTCTGTTTCAGGAGTCAGGATGGTCAGTATTCTCAACCATGAATTCAGAGAATTGGATGCAGTTAGCTAGCTGATATAAGTTCCTTTCTTTTAAGAGCAAAGTTTGTTCTCTTTCGCTCTGGACTAGCCTCTTCTTAAGAGCAGATGGGGCTCCATAAACTGAGCTGGATAGCCTTGTCTTCTGAATGTGTGGGCCTAGATAAAGAGAGAGGAGGATAACATTTTGCTTATTTAGGTTTTGAGCAACTTTGCCCCTCCATAAAAACTGACAGCTTTCCCCCTAACTGGTTTGGCTCAGTGGATAGAGTGTCGGCCTTCGGACTGAAGGGTCCCAGTTTCGATTCCGGTCAAGGGCATGTACCTTGGTTGCAGGGTACCTAGTAGGGGATGTGCAGGAGGCAGCTGATCGGTGTTTCTCTCTCATCGATGTTTCTAACTCTCTATCCCTCTCCCTTCCTCTCTGTAAAAATCAATAAAAAAATATATTTAAAAAAAACTGACAGCTTTCCCCACAATTTTTCCAGCAACTTCTACCTTCAGTACTTGATATAATAAAATAAAAATTAAAAACAGAAACAAAATGAAGAAATTTGGGGTAATTTCATAATAGGTCAACTTTTTTTTTTTAATGTGACACCTGGAGGATTAAAATAGAACAAAAGAACCTGTCTGAAGAATCTAGAAGTGACATTAACAAGTGCTTAAATTCATGGAATCCACGTATCTGTTTCATCAGTAGTGGCCAGATGGGGTATTAACAATACCTCGAATTGATGAAATTTATTTTTTCTGAGAAGTTCAGAACTTTTTTGTTTGAATTACCTCCTCTCCCTCCCCACCCCAAACCACTGTGAAATTTTCTATTTCTTGTTTGATAAATGAAGAGATACAGATCTGTTGAGATTAGGTTAATTTTATCCATGGTAAAGACAAAACTAATTTCTAATTTTCTCACCTGTTTATCTTTTTTGAAAAACCCATACCTCTCTTATTATTACCTATATTTCCCCATGTTGGTGACTTGTTTATCTGCTTTATACAAAGAAGACAATTATTCATTTTCTGGTGCTCTGTTACTGCTACTATTTATTGAGTACCTGCTATGTGCCAGGCACATTGCATGGGCATTAAGTGAGAATAAAATAGACAAAATCCTTGTCATTATTATGGAGCTTAAGTTCTGATGCAGCAGACAGACAACAAACAAATAAGCAAATGAATATATAGTGTAATGTTCCATGGTGATAAGTGTTACAAATAAAAATAATGTAGGTAAGTAAAGCATGCCTGAGACGGGGGAGGAAATGATACTTTTATAGGTGAAGATGTCAAGAAAAACCCCTTTGAGAAGGTGATACTTGGCCAGAAATCTCAGTGAAGTAAAGGAACAAGCCAGAGTGGTACATTGTGACAATTTATAAACCTACATTGACACATCATCATCACCCCAGAGTCCATAGTTGACATTAGGGTTTACTCTTGGTGGTGTACATTCTATGGGTTAGAGCAGTGGTTCTCAACCTTCCTAATGCCGCGACCCTTTAATATAGTTCCTCATGTTGTGGTTGCCCCCAACCATAAAATTATTTTCATTGCTACTTCATAACTGTAGTTTTGCTACTGTTATGAATCATAATGTAAATATCTGACATGCAGGATGTATTTTCATGGTTACAAATTGAACATAATTAAAGCATAGTGATTAATCACAAAAACAATATGTAATTATATATGTGTTTTCCGATGGTCTTAGGCGACCCCTGTGAAAGGGTCGTTCGACCGCCAAAGAGGTCTCGACTCACAGATTGAGAACCGCTGGGTTCGAGTATCATACAGAGTAGTGTCACTGCCATAAAAATCCTCTGTGTTCCAACTTTTCATCTCTCCATCCCTCTAACACCTGGCAATTAGTGAGGTTTTTTAAAATTTTTTTACTTTGTTTTTTTTTTTAAGAAGGGAGTTATGGTATAATGGTATGCTGATGAAGAGAGACAGAGAGAGAGAGAGAGAGTGAGAGAGAGAGAGAGAGAGAGATTATTATCATTGCAGGCACAAAGCTATTGAATATGAGAAAAGGCAGAGGATTTGGTGCATAGATGAAAGAACCAGCCAGAGATACCAGCATAGACAGTCCTTCTACTGTAACTGGTATAAAATAGTGAATAATGAATGGGTCAGAGGTAGGTTTGCTGGTAAATGTGGTGGTGAAATTACTCTCTTCTCATTGCTTAATTTTCTCACTGAAATGAGAAGCGAGGACATCACCTGAGAGACAGGGGGAGGACAGACCATATTAGATGAGAGAGCTCATTCAACAAGTTCTATTAAGTCACTATTATGTACCAGTCACCATTTTTGGATCTAGAGAAATAGCAGTGAACAAAATCATGTCCCTACTTTCATGGAATTTACATTCTAGTAGATTGGAGAAAGTGTGAGAGATGGGAGTACCTCTTAGGTCACTTTGCTTCAGTAATGAATGACTCCAAAGTTGCATGCCTTAGAACAAAAAGTTTTACCATGCTGCATGTCAGCTGAAGGTGATCTACAACTCTGCCATGAGGGTAGAGTAAAACTCAGCTCAGTCTTGGTCTTCTTCATTCTCAGATGTCAGCTTTCATTTCAAAAAAAAATTTTTTTTAATTTTTATTAAATCTTTATTGTTCAGATTACATTTGTTCCTCTTTTTCCCCCCCCCATAACTCCCCTCCTCCCAGTTTCTGCCCCACCCTCCGCCCTCACTCCCCACCCACTGTCCTCATCCATAGGTGCACGATTTTTGTCCAGTCTCTTCCCGCATCTCCCATTCCCCTTTCCCCCCCAAGAATAGTCAGTCCATTCCCTTTCTATGTCCCCGATTCATTATAATCACCAGTTCATTCTGTACATCAGATTATTTATTCACTTGATTCTTAGATTCACTTGTTGATAGATGCATGTTTGTTGTTCACAATTTGTATCTTTACCTTTTTCTTCTTCTTCCTCTTCTTAAAGGATACCGTTCAGCATTTCGTATAATACTGGTTTAGTGGTGATGAACTCCTTTAGCTTTTCCTTATCTGTGAAGCTCTTTATCTGACCTTCAATTCTGAATGATAGCTTTGCTGGATAAAGTAATCTTGGTTGTAGGTTCTTGGTACTCATCACTTTGAATATTTCTTGCCATTCCCTTCTGGCCTGCAAAGTTTCTGTTGAGAAATCAGCTGACAGTCGTATGGGTATTCCCTTGTAGGTAATTGAGTCTCTTTCTCTTGCTGCTTTTAAGATTCTCTCTTTGTCTTTTGCTCTTGGCATTTTAATTATGATGTGTCTTGGTGTGGTCCTCTTTGGATTCCTTTTGTTTGGGGTTCTCTGCGCTTCTTGGACCTGTAAGTCCATTTCTTTCACCAGGTGGGGGAAGTTTTCTGCCATTATTTCTTCAAATAGGTTTTCAATATCTTGCTGTCTCTCATCTTCTGGCACCCCTATAATTCTGATATTTGTACGCTTGAAGCTGTCCCAGAGGCTCCTTACACTATCTTCGTATTTTGGGATTCTTTTTTCATTTTGCTTTTCCGGTTGGGTGTTTTTTGCTTCTTCGCATTTCAAATCTTTGACTTGATTCTTGCGCTCCTCTGGTCTGCTATTGGGTGTCTGTATAATATTCTTTATTTCAGTCCGTGTATGCTTAATTTCTAGTTGGTTCTTTATCATAGCATCGAGGGTCTCATTAGTTTTCGTGAGGCTCTCATCAAGTTTATTGGCAGCTTCTAGCACATTATTGCAAGCCCTCAAAATTGCGTTTTTTAGCTCTATATCCTCCATTTCTGTCATGTTTTTTTGTCTCCGCATTTTTTATGCTTTCTTGGTGCACCCCCTTGTGGTCTTTGTGCGCAGTCTTGTTCTAGTTGAGCCTTGATTGTTGTAGTTAATACTAGAGGGATTTGACCACCAGGCCGACTGGCTGTGAGAATGAGCTGTGTCTGCCACGAGAAAACTTCTGTCCTCTGAAGAGGTGCTAATCTAGCCTTTGCCTGAGGCTATCTGGCAAATGGCTCTGCGCAGGGCTTGGGCGGGGCGGGTCGCAGGGGATCAACAGGGCAGGCGGAGGGAGCAGTTATGGATGCTCTCAGTCCCGTTCCCAGAGGCTTTGCTTCTCAGAACCCCAGCAACGGCTGCAAACTTCAGAGAGAAAGCTGCCCTCACGTTCCAACTGATGCCAGACAATCCCACTTCTCCCATTTGAGTCTGAGTCCCTAGAGACTCGCCCGGATCTGGAGCTCAGAGCCTGGGACTCCCTCCTGATTGAAAACGACAACCACGCCCTCAGCCACCAGCCCGCTTTGCTCGCGCACCACTGCACCTTTATATTTTCCACATTGCGCCTCCTCTGAGCCTCGGTATGCTGTTGTCTTTCCTCCTAGTTGAAGAGTCTCTCCTCAGCCAGCCTTCCTGTGGTTCTGGGTGATGTCCGTTCCGTCTTTTAGTTGTATTTTTGAAGTGGTTGTTTGCGGCAGCAATCTCCGGTGTTTACCTATGCCGCCATCTTGGTCTCTCAAGGCATCTTGTTTTCCATTTCAAAAATTTTTAAAGCATAAAATCTTTTGTCTTCTTTTTAAAAAAATTAAATCTGGAAACCAGTGTTTAAATCAACAAAAGCTGAGTTACTTTATTTTTTTATTGTTTTATTGCTTAAAGTATTACAAAAAGTATTACATATGTCTCCTTTTTTCTCCCCGCCCTTGACACTCCCCTGGCCTCCCCTACCCCCAGTGTCTTATGTCCATTGGTTATGCTTATATGCATGCATACAAGTCCTTTGGTTGATCTTTTACCCACCTCCCTCCTGCCTCCCAACCCTCCCCGGCCTTCCCGCTGCAGTTTGACAATCTGTTTGAGGCAGCTCTGCCTCTGTATCTATTATTGTTCATAAGTTTATAATGGTCTTTATTATCCATGAATGAGTGAGATCGTGTGGTATTTTTCCTTCATTGACTGGCTTATTTCACTTAGCATAATGCTCTCCAGTTCCATCCATGCCGTTGGAAATGGTAAGAGTTCCTTCTTTTTTACAGCAGCATAGTATTCCATCGTGTAGATATACCACAGTTTTCTAATCCATTCATCTACTGATGGGCACTTAGGCTGTTTCCAGATCTTAGCTATCGTGAATTGTGCTGCTATGAACATATGGGTGCATATATCCTATCTGATTGGTGTTTCTGGTTTCTTGGGATATATTCCTAGCAGTGGGATCACAGGGTCAAATGGGAGTTCCATTTTTAGTTTTTTGAGGAAACTCCATACTGTCTTCCATAGTGGCTGCACCAGTCTGCATTCCCACCAGCAGTGCACGAGTGTTCCTTTTTCTCCACATCCTCTCCAGCACTTGTCGTTTGTTGATTTGTTGATGATCAAAAGCTGAGTTACTTTAGTTGAAGTAGGGTTGGTGCTCTCTGAGCATGCCACTCTCCCTGAATCTTCTCGAGTTCATCAGCCCAGAAGCTCTCTGAACCTTGTCCTTTTGGAGTTTTATAGAGGCTCTATTACCTAGGCATCACTGATTGAATCATTGGCCATTGCTGATTGAACTCAATCTCCAGCCCCTCCCCCAAGGTTAGAGGGTTGGATTGAAAGTTCCAATCCTCAAATTATGTGATTGGTTCCCCTGGTTACCAGTCTCCATCCTTAGGGGTTTTCCAAAAGTTACTCATTAACATAACAGAAGACACCTAATATCACTCTCATCTCTGAGGAAATTCCAAGGGGTTTAGGAGCTCTGTGCCAGAACCAATGTTGAAGACAAATATGTATTTATTCTAAATTACAGCAACATACTCTCTATGTCACAACAAGTTCAAAACTCAAAGGGGAAAGAGATAAAATGAATTAACACCCTGAAATCCCAATATTGTGGATGTAACAGAAAAGATTTAAGTATTGAATAAGATGCCAGGACCTATAGTGTCTTTCAACCCTACAATTATATGACTCAAAATTGACTGTTCAATTCCATCCTCATCTCTCCTCAAGAAAGCATAGAGGCATGCAGGAGAGTTACTTTATGGCCTTCTCTAAATAAGGCTTGAAGAAGATGTTTCAGATTTTCTTTTCTTTATTGAGATGATGTTCAAACAAAATGTCTCTTCTTAGAGCAGGGAAAACCAACCATCATAGAAAAGGGAAACAAATGGATGGAAACAAATTAAATTCTATTTTTCAACTGTTTTATAATAGAGAGAAACTATGTTTTTGCTTAAGGAAGAAATCTTACCTAAAGGAAATGAAGGCAAGGAAGGAAGGAGGGATACCTGTTGGAAAACAAAAAAAATTCACCAGCACTTGTTGTTCTGTTTCTTTGAAGATCACAATTACAGATATTTTGAGTGTGGTCTTTTCACATGATAAGGGAGATACAGTTGGTACTATTTAGTCCACAGAGTTGCCACCTTACCTTGAGGTGTAGTGAATGGTAGCAGGTGAGGAAAACAGAAGAAAAGATTTTTATTTTCCTGGAGGTCATCTTTATTATTTTCCTAACCACACATATATGTGAACTCCACACTTTTCATCTTGATTCTCATGTTCCCTGTTAGCAAACAATCCTCATTTAAGAATGTTTTGGAATATGAGAGTGGACTGTGAGCAATCATTATTTGGAATTATTAGACTAGAAAGAGAACTATAGGTAGGATCATAAACAAGTCATTGAATAAATCAATAATCTATCACTGAGTTTATAATGGAATATCTAAGAGATTATAGTTACCATTGTAATTAGCTAGCTAATATTAATAATAGGATGCCCGACTGGTGTGGCTCAGTGGTTGAGCATTGATCTATGAACCAGAAGGTCACGGTTCAATTCCCTGTCAGGGCACATGCCCAGGTTGTGGGCTCAATCCCCAGTAGGGGGTGTGCAGGAGGCAGCCAATCAATGATTCTCTCTCATCATTGATGTTTCTATCCCTCTCCCCCTCTCCCTTCCTCTTTGAAATCAATAAAAATATACAGTGGGGCCCTGACTTACAAGTTTAATTCGTTCCGAGACCGAGCTCGTTAAGGAGCTCGTTAACTCAAATTACTCTATCAACTCAATGCAAAAAATCGGTCCAGAGACAGCTGGTGTCTCAAAAAACTCATTAGTCGGGACACTCGTAAGTCAAGGCCCCACTGTATTTTTAAAAAATACTAGGAAAGAAGCAAAGGGGAGGCCAGACATTATAAACATAGTCATCTGGGCAGCTTCACCAGGAAGCTGCAATTTTACACTCCCCAGGTAACCACTGATCCATTCCCTGTAAATCACTGGGGGAAGGGAGATGGAGACATGCACAGGGTGACCTAGGGAAGGTGCTTACCTGTCAATGTAACCTAAAAAAAAAAAAAAAAAAAGATAATTGGCTAAAGGGAGGAAGGCACAAAATCTTAAAAGGTTGCAATCCCCAGACAAAGAATTCTTACTCTCTTGTTCCCCTTGTTTCATTTCTGCTTTCTTGCACTCGCTTGCTCCATGACCCGTGCTAGCCTGCCATGTGGCTCTATAAGCCCCATAGCCTATGGCCATTCGAACCTCACACACAATGGACTGCAGTTGGGAGCACAAACTAAGCTATTCAGATACTGGACTGGACTGGACCTTAATATGGAACAGGAACTCTGGGCAGTGGCTTTAATCCAATCTCTGCTAAAGATAAAATGGGGCCCTGACTGGTTTGGCTCAGTGGATAGAGCATCGGCCTGCAGACTGAAGGGTCCCGGGTTCGATTCCGGTCAAGGGCATGTACCTTGGTTGCGGGCACATCCCCAGTGGGAGGTGTGCAGGAGGCAGCTGATTGATGTTTCTCTCTCATCGATGTTTCTAACTCTCTATCCCTCTCCCTTCCTCTCTGTAAAAAGTCAATAAAATGTTTTTTTTAAAAAAAGATAAAATGGGACTTTTTTCATGGTGGGACAGAGGGAAATGGGACCTTGAAGGGAAACTCCCTTAATGTTACCTCATCAATAAAGCTTTCCACCATACCTCATCTTCCCATGGGAGCCTCAGAAAATTGTTTCTCCCACAGCACCCCAAGAGTTCCAATTCCACCAATAACAGGTGGTGGGGCCCTGGCTGATTTGGCTCAATGGATAGAGCGTTGGCCTACAGACTGAAGAGTCCCAGGTTTGATTCCGGTCAAGGGCAAATGCCCGGGTTGCAGGCTCAATCCCCAGTAGGGGGCATGCAGGAGGCAGCCTATCAATGATTCTCTCTCATCATTGATGTTTCTATCTGCCTCTCCCTCTCCCTTCCTCTCTGAAATAAAAATGTATATATATATACTAGAGGCCCGGTGCACAAAAATTTGTGCACTCGGCGGGGAGAGGGGGTCCCTCAGCCCGGCCTGTGCCCTCTTGCAGTCTGGGACCCCTCGGGAGATAACGACCTGCTGGCTTAGGCCTGCTCCTGGGTGGCAGAGGGCAAGCCCAATCCCTAGGTGCAGCCCCTGGTCAGGCTCAGAGGAAGGGCCGATTGGGGAGTTGGGCCCCGCCCCTTTTCATGCACAGAGCAGGGCGGATCAGGAGGTTGCGATGCCACCCCTAGTCACGCTCAGGGTAGGGCCGATTGGGGGGTTTGGGGCACCGCCCCCTGTCACACTCAAAGCAGGGTCCATTGGGAGGTTGCGGAGCCCCCCCCTGTCACGCACAGAGCAGGGCCGATCAGGGGGTTGTGGCGCTGCCCCCTGTCACGCACAGAGCAGGGCCCATCAGGGGGGTTGGGGCTCTGTACCCTGTCACACACAGAGCAGGGCCCATCAGGGGGTTGGGGAGCTCCCCCTGTCACGCACAGAGCAGGGCCGATCAGGGGGTTGGGGCACTGCCACTGTCACACTCAGGGCAGGGCCGATGGGGAGGTTATGGCTCTACCCCGTCACACACAGAACAGGCCCTGTGGGGGGGGGGGGGGTTGGGGCGCCGCACCCTGTCACACACAGAGCAGGACCCGTGGGGGGGCGGGTTTGGGGCACCGCACCCTGTCACACACAGAGCCGCAGGGCGATCAGGGGGTTGGGGAGCTTCCCCCTATCAGGCACAGAGCAGGGCTGATCAGGGGGTTGGGACGCCTTCCCCTGTCACAAACAGAGCAGGGCGGATAGGGAGGTTGTGGCCCCGCCCCCTGTCACACACAGAGCCGCAGGGCCATCAGGAGGTTTGGGTGCTGCCCCCTGTCATGCTGATCCTGGTGCCGGGAGGCCTCGCGGCTCCGCTGATCCCGGTACTGGGAGGCATATTACCCTTTTACTATATAGGCTAGAGGCCTGGTGCACGGGTGGGGGCCGGCTGGTTTGCCCTGAAGGGTGTCCTGGATCAGGGTGGGGGTCCCCACTGGGGTGCCTGGCCAGCCTGGGTGAGGGGATGATGGCTGTTTGCATCTGGTCACACCCCCTTCAGGGTGGGGATCCCCACTGGGGTGCCTGGTCAGCCTGGATGAGGGGCTGAGGGCCATTTTCAGGATGGCGGGTGACTGAAGCTCCCAACCGCTCCTTTTTTTCTTTTTCTTTTTTATTCTGGGCCAGCTTTAGCTCTGAGGCTTGGCTCCAGCTCTGAGGCCTCGGCTGCTGAAAGCAGGTTTCTGGCCTTTGTTTACCTTCTGTATTTGAAACAATGTTGCGGTCCTGCTGGCTGAAGCCTGGCTGACTAAAGCAGGTTTCTGGGGTTTTGTTTAGCTTCTATATTTGTTACAATGTTTCTTAAAGAGCAGCTGAGAGGCCGGCAAGGCAGGCGGGGAACCTGGCTTCCTCCGTCACTGGAGCAAGCAAGCCTCCCTGTTCGCGTCAGCTGCCTGGCTGCCAGCCGCCATCTTGGTTGGCAGTTAATTTGCATATCTCAGTGATTAGCCAATGGGAAGGGTAGCAGCCGTATGGCTAATTACCATGTTTCTCTTTTATTAGATAGGATATATATATATATTATATAATATATATACACATATATATTATATAATATATATACATATATTATATATATTTTTATAATATAAAAGTATATATATAATATATATTATAATATAAAATTATGTATATTATTATATATATATATATATATTATAATAAAGAGCTAATATGCACATGGTCATCACGCCCTCACACTGGAACTGCTCAGTCAACACTGGGGAAGGGAAATGGGGACCAGCCAGGCACAAATGAGCTCGTGAGAGAGGAATGGGGACCAGCCAAGCTGCAGCCCAGGAAAGGGACAAGCCGCACGCCCTGCAGTCCTGGGCGCCAGCAGATGGGGCTGCGGCCCAGCAGAGGGTCGGGCTGCCTGCTCCTCCGCGCCTGTGGCTGCGGCCCAGATGAAGTCGCCCACTCACGGTCCCCTGCGGCTGCAGCAATCCAGGCGAAGCCGACCCGGGTCTTGGGTGCCTACAGCCCATCAGAGGGAGGGAAGCCCAGGTCCCAGGTGCCTGCAACCAACCGGAGGAGGGAATCCTGGTCCTGGGTGCGGGGCAAGACAGAGGCAGTTAGGGGTGATCAAGCCAGCAGGGGAGCAGTTAAAGGTGATCAGGCCAATAGGGAAGCAGTTAGGGGCGATCAGGCAAGTAGGTAGAGGTGGTTAGAGGTGATCAGGCAGGCAGGCAGGCAAGCATTTAGGAGCCAGTGGTCCTGGATTGTGAGAGACAGTCAGACATCCCCTGAGGGGTCCGGACTGCAGAGGGTGAAGGCCGGGCTGAGGGCTCCCTGCCCTTGCCATGCACGAATTTTGTGCACTGGGCCTCTAGTGTGTATATATACACAAAGAGCACCCCACCAATAACAATAGGAGATAATTTCTTGAAATTTTTATTGCAAAATACATTTTTATATAAGATACTAAGTAGTATGCATGTGGCCAGTACACAAAACCCTAGAGCTTAGAAATAGATTACCATCTGAAACAAAAATTAACAGGGGAATGTAAGCCCCTATAGAAGTCAAATCAGAAATTATTGCCATGAATGTCCGGGAATACATGTCCAATGAAGATAATGTGTGTGTGTGTGTGTATGAAGTGGGGAGAGCTGAAATATGAATGTAATTTTTAAAAACTTAAATCTAGTCATTTTTGGTTGCCTGTTGAAAGAATGTTCTAACAAAAGGAAGATTGACTCCAGAGAGTTTTTGAAAGGAAGCCCAAAGAGCAAGACTTTGTTTTCCAAGGAGAAAGTGCTCTACTCATCCAACGAGAGTGCTTCTTTTGTGGATGAAGATGGACACAGGCAACATTGTAAGAGTCAGCTCTAGAGAATTTGTCTACTGCTTGGCCTTACATTATTCTCCTAGGTTCCTAAGTTCCTCTTCTAGACTCTCATTTCCTCTTCTAGACTCTCCTCTCATTACCAGTCCCTTAAAAAAAATCAGAAGTAGAGCCTTATGTAAAAGGGGTCATCAAGTCCATGACTTGAAATGGTACTGTCTTTACACATTGGTGGGTCTTTACCTGTGGTGAGAAATGTGACAAGTAATCAGTTACAAAAATACTGGCATTCACCAGTTTCATAAATTAGACTATAGTTATCCTTAGAACTTCATTCCAACTGGCCTGTGTATGGCTGTTCTTTTAAGAGAAAAGGTGAGTGAAATTACAGCTGGTACCCATTCCTAGAAATCTGCTTGGGGTATATTTTGGTGTATTTCATGTGTGTTATGACATATCCACTTCAGTGAACCATCTAATGCACTTGGGATTCCTCAACCCATTGTCCCCTTTGTATACCTCATATCCATTTGCAAGTTTCCTCTCCATATCAGCCAAGAGATGAGTCATATAACATACACAGTGCACATAATTTACAATTGATGCTGATGAAATCCTAAAAAGTTGGAATGTGGGCACACTGTCTTAAAATGGCAATAGCACCAGGAATTTAAGGGCCTCCTGTCTGCCCACCAGGAGAGCTCAAAAGTGAGAGTCCTCAGCTCTCTTCTAGAACGAATATTTAGGAACCAAGTAAATATTTACAACACCTTCACCTTTGAAGTTTTTTTGTTTTGTTTTTTTAAATATATTTTATTGATTTTTTACAGAGAGGAAGGGACAGGGATAGAGAGTTAGAAACATCAATGAGAGAGAAACATCGATCAGCTGCCTCCTGCACACTCCCCACTGGGTATGTGCCCGCAACCAAGGTACATGCCCTTGACAGAAATTGAACCCGGGACCCTTGAGTCCGCAGGCCGACACTCTATCCACTGAGCCAAACCGGTCAGGGCACCTTTGAAGTTTTTAACGTTAGATCAAAAGTCTTCCAACTCTATGTTGTCTGTAAGACACCCACTTTAAATATAAAAACATAGATTCAAAGTAAATGGATGAAGAAAGATACACCATTCTAACACTAGTCAAAAGTAAGCAGGAGTAACTATATTAATTTCAAACAGAGCAGGCTTCCAAGCAGGGAAAATTATCCAGGATGAAGCAGGACATCACATAATGATAGAGGTCAATTCTCCAAGAGGACATAACAGTTCTTTATGTGTACTTACCTAACAATAGCATCAAACTATGTGAGGCAAAAACTGATAGAACTGCAAAGAGAAATAGATGGATTCATTATCATAATTGGAGACAACAGCCCTCTCTCAGTTGGTTGAGCATCATCCTATGCACCAAGAAGCTGCTGGTTCCATTCTGGTCAGGGCACATGCCTGGGTTGTGGTCTCAATCCTCAGTAGGGGGCATGTAGGAGGCAGCCGATAGATGTTTCTCTCTCTCCCCCCCTCCCTTCCTCTCTCAAAAACAAAAATCAAAAAGTACACACATTAAAAAAAATGGAAAGATTCAGCAGGCAGAAAATCAGTAAGGAGGTAACTGAACTTGACATTTTCAATCAAATAGGTATAATGGCTTTGTAGACTACTTCATTCAACAACAAAATACACATTTTTCTCAAGCTCACATAAAACATTCACCAAAATAGACCATATTTTTGCCCATAAAACACACCTTAACAAATTTAAAAGACTAGAAATCATAAAATGCCTGCTCTCAGACCACAATGGAATTAAACTAGAAATCAATAACAGAAAGATAACTGGAAATCCCCCCAAATGTGTAGAGGTTAGCATATGGGTCAAAGACGAAATCTCAAGCGAAATTAAAAATATTTTGAACTATCCTCTGGATTTTAAACTTGGCTTTCAGTTGCTTGTTAAATCCCACAGTTTTTTATTTTCTTTTTGTAAAATACCAATGTAACCTAGAAAAAGCCTTCTGCTATGGCCTTAATGTTTGTGTCCCCCACAACCATATGCTGGAATCCTAACCTTTGTTATGGTGTTAGGAGGCAGAGCCTTTGGGAGGTGATTAGGTCATGAGGGTGGAGCCCCCATGAATGGATTGCACTTACATGAGATCAGAATCCATGGGGCTCCCTAGCCCCTTCATGTGAAAACACAACTAGAAGATTCCATCTGTGAAGCAGGAAGTAGGCTCTCACCAGACAACGAATATGCTGGCACCTTGATCTTGGATTTACCAGCCTCCAGAACTATGAGAAATAAATTTCTGTTTATAAGCTACCCAATCTATGGTATTTTGTTATAGTAGCTTGAATGAACTAAGACACCATCCAATCCTATTGTCCTTATCATTTTGTTTCCTTGACTTTCCCAAATACCTAACATCTCACACCAGATAGTTCATTTCTTTCCACTGGTGTACTATTCCAGTTCACCTAGAAAGTTCTCCAAAATTATAATTCTGTTCATGCCCATTCAGGTTTCTTCTCATTTTCTCAAAGTCTTGCCATCCGGGCCTCAAACTGTGTTTTCAGCTGGGCTATTATCAGATGTGCCGCTTCCACTGTGACCTTCACACTAATTTCCTGAGCACAAACACCCTGTGCTTTACCTCCTTTTTAAAATATACATTATATTTTCTTAAATCTCTGCTATGAGCTCTTATTTATAGAGGCTATTGCTCCATTACATTTTTAAAATCCATGGCAATGCATTTGGTTCCAGGACTCACCTATTCCATCACAATGTTTTTGTTGGGTAACTTACTTTCTTCCTTTCATTTTGAAGTATAACTTTGTATTGATCTGTTTGGGGTACATTTTCCTGTTTTGTTTTTGTGGAAATTTCAATAAGTCCTTCCTAAGCAATCCATTTACAGGGGCTTGGATAAGAAATATTCTGGGGTCATAGTCCAGGGTAGCAGAAATTCTCAGGCACAGAGAGTTTGTGTTAGAATCTGTTTGTTTTGTGTGTGTGTGTGTGTGTGTGTGTGTGTGTGTGGTTTTTTTTTAATTTTAGCTTTTATTTCTCTTCATACTCAGCTACAGGGATACTCACATGCAATTTCTCTCCTCTACCCTGCTTCAGTTACAGCTTCCTGCAAAAGTGCCTTCCACCCACCCCACCTTCTCTGCTTCTCCTACATTTCATTTCTACTGGTCCCAACAAGGAAATGTGATGTTGCTCATCAGTATAAGCCTGGTACTTTGAAGAGCTGAGTTCTTCTGTGTCTGAGATGGTTGACTGCAGAGAGTTTTATCCTGTGCTGTTTTTCTTTCCCTGCATATAGCAGCCGTTCCCCACAGTCCAGAGTCAGGGATGCATTCTGGGTAAAGATGGAGTTTGCACTTCTGTTTCTGATTCTGTTTTTCGGTGACACCTGAGAAGATGAAGAGCAGTGCCAACTCTCCCATTCCCTTTTAAAACTGGAGGGTTTGTTTAGCCTTGGCTTGGATATACAAACTTCCTAAACTACAATACTGATCTTGGACAAGTTCCTATGAAATTGCAAGGTGGAACTCAATAAAATCTAGGGAAGCATCCAAGGATATTAAGTCCTACTGCAATGTTGTTAGAAATAAAATGTTATCTCACCTTACAAATATTTTTCATTTTATAGAGCTGGCATTTCACCATGAACTTGCTCTCTGCTCATATTGAACTAGTTTAAGAGAACAAACAGGCTTTGGAATTAGGAAATTTTGGGTTCAGGTAGTTAGGACCTTAAGTAAGTAATTTCTCCAAAGTGCCATTTCTTCATCTGTAAGTGAGGATGATGATGGCTACCTTATAGGTCTCTTAGGAGGAGTTAATTAGGAAGCATATGTAAATTACTCAGCCCAGAGCCTGGTACATAGAAAGTGATTGACAAATGGCATTGTTTGTCAGAGTAGAAGGACAGGGGAGCTCCAGTGGGAGTGAGGATACTACACTGCAGAATATCATAAGCCACAGAGTGCTAGAGACACATCTGGGGGGGCATCACTGTCCTGCTCCTTAGTTAAATTGTGTTCTCATTGGGAGGCAGCTTAATATATTAAAAAACATGCTAGCTTCAGAGAGTCAGAGAGACCCGTGTTCTCATCACAGGTCAGCCATGTGCTAATTGTGTAATTTCAGCAAATTATTTGACCTCTCTGAGAGTCAGTTTCCTGTTCAAACGGTGATAACACCTGTCTCGTTGGATATCTAGGGATAAACGGGATGATTTATATTAAAATTCCCAGCACTCTGTTGGCACTAGTTCTCTCTACCAGTCTATGAAAGTTTTATCTCTGCGCTTAGCTGTCATCACTACTCTCTGCTCCACAGAGGGAGGGAGTGTAACTTGAAAGGCTTACTAATCCCTCGAAACCCTCTGATCACAGATAAACTCATTTCCCAATCCTGCCACGTAAATCGCTGATTTGGCTTTGATGACCTGATTACACGTTGAGGACCACATTAAGGTTGTCACTCAAAGCTGTACTCATGATCAAAGTTCTGAAGTGAGGCTTGCTTCTGCCCACACACTCTGGGGCTGGCACCAAACTACAGGTGGAAAAGCTAACAGACCCCCACGGAGTCATCTCTCTCAGATCAAGGTCTTCGTTTCCCTGCTTGAAAAGTGGGAACTTCACGGCTGGAAAGTGATAAAAACATTTCCTTAATTTTCCTGACCATTTTAGCATCTAAAGTATATCCTCATTAAAGTTTTTAAAATGCAGGAAAATTATGGTTTTTAATGTAAATTTCTTATTGAAAGGATTAGTTTTCAACAAATCAAAACGATTCAAAGTTTATGGAAAATCTTGTCAACAAGCAGAACAGACATCAATTGATAGAAAGGGAGTTAAAACTGTGTTTAAAATTTCAGAAAATTCTACATATAGTTTTTAAATTTCACTGGGAAAAATTACAAATTAGCAAAATATATAAATGCAGAACTGCTGTAATCCCACCAACCCAGAGAAAACCATATAGATAAATATCCCTTACATACTTCTCTGCATATATTTACATTATTTAAAAACAAAAACAGGATTCTTCCATATAAATTGTCACCAAAAATCATTTCATTTCACTGTCTTTATTATTGACTACCTAGTTTGTTTCTAGATTTTTGCTTTTATAAATTTACAGAGTAGGAATAACTGTAAAGGAATAACTTAGAAGGAAAGAAAATGTAGGGGGGGAGCAAAAAAATTCTGAAAAATGGACAAAACTGCTTAGAGTTACATAAAAGTGAACAAAAACCATCCTTCATGATATATAAAAAGTGTCACTATATACAGAGTCCCTGGAAACAATCATTTTTTATCAAATTATAATTTTGATCAAACTGTCATCTTAACTAATATGTTTTTCTTCTACTACATCCACTTGTTTTTCATTCTTCCTGGTCCTCCTCCAGTCTCTGTCCTGTACGCTATGTCTTTTCATTCTAGCCACTTCCTGCCAGCCTAACCTAAGCGCCCTTCTTTCTAGAACACCTGCCTTGCTAATTTCTAGTTTTTGACTGATGCTACCATCTACTTTCTGCCCTCCTCCCTCCGGGATGCTGAGCACTGCTGAGAAAAAGCATACAACTTGTTTCACTAGGTGTCACTAGGCATGTTTGCTCTCCAGCCTGGACTGGCCCCTACGCCTTTTTTTTTTTTTTTTAACAATGAATGGGTTTTATATTTCATGAGACTCTTAAGTACAGATAACACCTACAGCATGTTACTCTACATCTATCTCAAAGTTGGAATAAGTAGTTACCTAAACGATCCACCTTTGCCAAGATCTATAAATGTTCTGACCGTCTTTGAAATTATGGCAAAAACAATGCTTTTATTACATTTTTTTTAATCATGAAGAGGAGAAAAGGAAAAAAGTAACACAATTACCCTTGAATGACTCAGATTTGTGGAAACCAATAATTTCATCTCTGTGGTGGAACTGTTCACAAGGGCACAGATGAACATTCAATTCAGAAACCAGTTGTATGATTCAGAAAAAAAGTAAGTGGACTAATTTATATCCCAGATCGAACCAGAATTAAATGCTCTCCATGGTTTTAAAGCATCTGGGAAATCTTTTGAATATTTTCCCTTCTTTTAATACTATCTTTTCACTTATTTCTGTCCAAGGTCCACAATTGGTTTATCCTTCCTTCTAATTGCATGTCCTGGGTTACAGTCCTCCATCTCATTAAGCCTTGAATTCTGTTTGTAAACTAAAGTAATATTAGTTACCTTAGACAGGAAGTGGAAGTAAGAATGATGTTTCTAGCCCTGACTGGTTTGGCTCAAGCGTCGGCCTGCGGACTCAAGGGTCCCAGGTTCGATTCCGGTCAAGGGCACGTACCTTGGTTGCAGGCACATCCCTGGTGGGGAGTGTGTAGGAGGCAGCTGATCGATGTTTCTCTCTCATCAATGTTTCTAACTCTCTATCCCTCTCCCTTCCTCTCTGTAAAAATCAATTAAATATATTTTTAAAAAAGAATGATGTTTCTAATATATTCAGAGATGAGAAGCAAAAAGATTTCCTCCTGAGAATTAAAATAGAAAATTCCCAAACAATGAAGGTGATTGCATCTATGGTCTATAATCAAAAGGTTGTCAATGTGTGACTTAATGATTTGGAAATGCACAAAACTCCAAGCAGAAGGAGGGCAGTGGTAGTCAGTAGCCTGCAAATTGGAGATGTCCAGCAAATGAGGGAGGCTTGGTAGACAGCAGATTCCACTTGGAGCATCCCCAAGGCTCTTGGCCTCAGCATCAGGGCGTTTGTGCCCACCCACCAAAACTATCAGAGACACCTGATAAATTCATTTTACTTCTTAGATGTTCGACTTTCCCCTCTCAGATTTTTTTAAATTTTGATTTATTTTTTTATTGATTTAGAGAGGGAGGGACAGAGGGAGAGAAAAATGATTGATGTGAAACATACATTGATCGGTTGCCTCTTGTACTTGATGGGGGATAGTCCCCATAACCTAGGTATGTGCCCTGATCCGGAATTGAACCTGAGATCCTCCAGTGCATGGGACAATGCTCCTACCAACTGAGCCACTCTGGCCAGGGTTATTAATCACATTTTAAGTCTTCCTGAAACTTAGCCTGAGCACTCCAGTCCTAAGCATGTTGTCTTACTTCCAGAATGTTCCCCTTCCCATGGTGGTGGTGGTTGGTAGGGGAGGCTGATACCTGAAGCTCTGGGAATAACATTCTAGGACTGAGGGTCTCTGTGCAAATGCTGTACTAATATTTTACTTAGGATTTTTGGATTGAGAGTCATAAGTGAGAATGGCCTACAGTTTTCTTTGGGCTATATTTGCTGGGAATTACTACTGTGCTGGCTCCATACAAGAAATTTGAAGCTTTCCTTCTTTCTCTAGGCTCAGAAAGAGTACATCAGAATTCATTGGCCCTAAAGGCCTGGTAAAATTCCCCTGTGGTAACATCTGGACCTGGTGCTATTTTGGAGAGTAGCTCTTTCGTCTTCTTCTTCCCCATTTCTCCTGTGATAGTTGGTCTGTTTAAATTTTATAACTCATTTAAAGTCCATTTTGAGAAATTATATTGTCCTAAAATTATTTATTTCATCTGGATTTTCTAATTTATTTGCTAAAACTAAACAGAGTCTGCTCTTAAGAAAATGGTACTTTTCTCTGCATCTGGAGTTAATTCTCCCTATTCCATATTTTGTATATTTGTGCTTTTCCTCCCTTTTTCTTGTTTAGTTAACAGCTCACCTATTTATTGTCAAAGAATCAGTCCTTGGATTTATTGTTTTAAGCCTATATTTTTCTGTTTTATTTCATTTTTAATTAAAAAATATGTTTATTGATTTTTTTTGAAAGAGGAAGGGAGAGAGAGAAACATCAATGCGAGATCGGAACATCAATTTGGCCTCCCCTTTCATGCCCCGCATTGGGATGGAGCCCAAAACCCAGGCATGTGCACTAAGTGGGAATCACATCAGCAACCCCTCGGTACACGGGACAATGGCCAACCAACTGAACCACAGTTGTCATTAATTTCTAGTTGTTTTTAAGTTGTGATCAGATATTATCCATAAAATAAATAGAACTTATTGGAATATATTAAGATTTTCCCTGTGACCTAAAATACGGTCAATTGTTCTGAGTGTACCCAGGACACTTACAAAGATGTAATCTCTGTACAGAGTTTGATATATTAGATCTACCATATTAATTATATATTTAGCTCTTCTCTGTCCTCATTTATCTCTTATGCTCTTAAGCTAGCAAGAACTATACCAATTATTTCTGTCTTTTTCTTTATATCTCCTATCATTGTTATGAATAATGAAATTGTTATTTGTACAAATATTCCTATATCTTCTTCATTGTGAATTATGACTTTTATGATTATAAAGTGCCCTTCTTAATCTCATTCAATGCTTTCTGTCATGAAATCAACCCTGTGTAATAGTAAGTTTGTGATCCCTGATTTCTTTATGTTGGTATATTCCGGGTATAGTTTTTCTATTTTTGTATTTTCCAACTTTTAAAATAACTCTAAATTGTATACAACATAAAGTTGTGTTATGGTTTGTGTTCCAGTTTAAAGCTGTCTATTTTAAATAAGCCAATTTTGCTCATTTGTGTTTCTTCATGTAAGATGTTTGATCTTAGTTCTGTTGTATTGTTTTGTTATGCTTTCTGTTTTGTAGTTTTTTCAAAGATTTCACTATGTGATTTTGTTTGATTTGTTGTAATTGTGTGTATGTGTTTCGATAATTTGAAAGGTTTGTATTTTTGTTCTGGGTTGCCATAATAATTATGTTATCTGGTGTCCTTAATTATCTATTTCCTTAGATTGTCTATTGACTCATTACTATATGTCTTTATTTTCTCCTTTTTCTTGATTGCCAGATTTTAGTTGATTATATTCTTTCTCAGTATGTTCCTTTGTCCTAAGATATACTTATATCTGTACTCTTTGATTTATCAGCTTGAAATATTTAACCCCCAGTTATAGATATGAAAATCATATTTACACAAGTCCCATTTTCTTTTTCTTCTCAACTTTTGTTATATCATTTTTTAATTGAGGGGCTTTATACATTTATGTAACGTTAAACTCCATATATATCTATTGTTTCCTTAGTCGTACAGTTAATCCAATGTTTGTTGCCATTTCTTTTGTATCAGCTTTTCCATTCATCTCGCCTATGTTCAGCACTGTGCCTGCAGATGAATGGAATGGTTTTGAATGAATGAGAACGAAGGGCTGGGAGGGATTCTCCCCTTCTCTCCTGTTAGAACACAGTTGGCTCCCAAAGACGATCTTTGCAGCCTTGGACCATTTCTCTTCCTCACTATCTGGGGTCACTGCAAGGCTCTCCTGGGAGTCTGAAATTTCACAAACTTGAGTCACTGCGACACCTTTTGGCAGAAGAGAAGGACGCCGACGGAAGGGAGGTGCAGTGCGGTCCTCCCGCCGGCAGGGGACAGTGAGTGCCTCTCTGCCTGCCGCTCGCTTCCCTGACCCCGCGCCCGCACGCGCCCTGCGGACTCGGCGTAGGGGTTGGCGCTGGGCGCCTGGGCCTTGGTGCGCCGCTGCGGCCCATGGGGAGGGTCGGCCTGGCGGACCGGGTAAGTGGCGCCCCGGGGGCACCGGGACGGGAGGCCTGGCGGGAGGCGGGGCGGGAGCGCCTCCGTGGGGGCATTTGGACGGGAGACCGCGGCTTTAGGCCGCGTCGCAGTGGGGCGGGAGGTCCCGGGCCGGTCGGTCCCCGAGCCGCCGGCGCCCTCGGACTCCAGGCGGAAGGGAGGTGCAGTGCGGCCCTCCCGCCGGCAGGGGACAGTGAGCCCCTCTGTTTCCTTCGCGCCCGCAGCCGCTTTCCTTTATCTGCCTCCGGCTCTTCCTCTTCTGCTCCCCATTCTTTCACCGTCTGTCAGTCTCCGTCTGCTTTGGACCCGAGGACGTTTTTCTCTCCTCTCCGTTGATCGTGTGTCGGAAAAGTTGCCGGGTCCCCGGTGGCCGGCCCGTGTCACCTGTGGCCCAGCGCACTGGCTCCCCTGAGCCGGGGGTGGAGCGGAGAGAAGCTTTTTCCTTCCTGGGCTGCGGACCCCACAGGTCATACCCCCGGAGACTAGGGGTTTCCTGGCAAGAAGAGGTGACTCCGGTGTTACCTCTGTCTGTGCTTTTAAAGCTGGTGTTTTAGCGTCATGGTCAAGCTGCCAGCATTTCTTAAGCCTTAAGGACGGGTTGCTAAGAAGTGCACTGACCACCAGGGGGTAGACACTCAACGTGGTGCGAGCGGCCCTGATCTCCGGCCAGGCTTAGGGACTCTACCTGTGCACGAATTTCATGCATGGGGCCTCTAGTCCTATATAATCTACACTAATAAAAGAGAAACATGGTAATTGGCGTACGACCGCTACCCTTCCCATTGGCTAATCAGCATATCCTTATGCAAATTAACTGTCAGCCAAGATGGCGGCCGGCAGCCAGGCAGCTGGAAGCGAACATGAGGCTTGCTTGCTCCAGTGACTGCAGACTGCAACGTTCCCCGCCTGACTTGCCGGCCTCTGAGCTACAACTCTAAGAAACTATGTTGCAAATATAGAAGCTAAACAAAACCCCAGAAAAAAGCTTTCAGCCAGCGGGGATCTCAGAGCTAGAGTTATACATTGTTTTGATTATAGGAGCGGAAGCCTCAGAGCTAGAGCCAGAGCTAAAGCTGGCCTAGAATAAAAAAAAAAAAAAGAAAAAGAAAAAAAGTAGTGGTTGGGAGCTTCAGTCAATTGCCAGCCTGAAAGCAGCCCTCAGCTCCTCACCCAGACTGGCCAGGCACCCCAGTGGGGACCCCCACCCTGATCCAGGACACCCTTCAGGGCAAACCAGCCGGCCCCCAGGCCTTTATCCTGTATAGTAAAAGGGTAATATGCCTCCCAGCACCGGGATCAGCGGAGCCGAGAGGCCTCCTGGCACCAGATCAGCGTGACAGGGGGCAGCGCCCAAACCCCCTGATCGCCCTGCGGCTCTGTGTGTGACAGGGTGCGGCGCCCCAACCCCCCCCCCCCACAGGCCCTGCTCTGTGTGTGACAGGGTAGAGCCATAACCTCCCCATTGGCCCTGCCCTGAGTGTGAGAGTGGCGGCGCCCCAACCCCCTGATCGGCCCTGCTCTGTGTGTGACAGGGGGTGGGG
>NW_005871095.1:3225498-3284991 GCF_000147115.1 Myotis lucifugus | reverse complement strand
CAGAGAGAGGTTAGCGGTTTGAGGAGTGGTAATCAGGTTGGATTAAAAGCTTCTTTGGGAACAGTAAAGGAGAGCCAGCCTTTGAAGGTGCTTATTGCTAGAATCAGGTGAATGGATGAAAAACATATATATATATATATAGAATCAGGTGAATGGATGAAAAACATATATATATATAAGCCTAAGCAACTGTTACGACTGGACGACCGGATGAATGGCCGGTAGCTATGACACACACTGACCACCAAGGGGGCGATGCTCAATGCAGGAGCTGCCCCCTGGTGGTTAGTGTGCTCCCACAGCCTACCTCCACTGGCCAGGCCGAGGGACCCCCCACCCGTGCAAGAATTCGTGCACCGGGACTCTAGTATTCTGGATAAGGGCAAATTTATGCATAGTCTCAGGTAGATGAGGACAGCAGGTGGAGTTTTTAAAGGATTCAACTCAGTTTCTACATTTTTATGGGAAAGGGGCTGCAGACATTCTGACTATAATGAGGATATTCAGGGAGTATGGGGAAATAGTAACTTAAACAGAGGGTGTTTTATTTTTAGAATTTTATTGAGAAATGTACTATATGCTGTACAGTTTACAATAGATTGTGAGATAGACAAAAATATAACCTGGTATAATAGAAGTGTTAACAGTGAAGAGCTATTCTGATTGTGGAGCTTTGTGGAAGCTAAGGATAGCCTTTATGGAAAATAAGAATTGGGGGAGAATTGTTGTCTGTGCAAATATAACTTTATAAAGTGGATTTTTTTTTTAACCTAGTTTATTTTAAATCATCTTCATGGAACAGATGATCCAGGGCTAGTAATCCCTCCAATCCTATATAATAAAAGGCTAATATGCAAATCGACTGAACAGCGGAACAACCATCGCTATGATGCTCATTGACCACCAGGGGGCAGATGTTCAATGCAGGGGGAGCACCTCTCAGCCACAAGCCGTGGTGAGCGCAGCAGCGGTGGCAGGAGCCTCTCCTGCCTCTGCAGCAGCGCTAAAGAATTCCTACGGATGGCTTAAGCCGTCAGTTGGACATCCCCCACCGCCCCCAGGGCTCCCGGACAGTGAGAGGACGCAGGCATCTTGTGCACCAGGCCTCTAATATTTCATAATAGTAAATTGTGAAGGACATTCTGTGGTACTTTTGCATTATGTACTTTGGAGGAAGAAGAATGATTTATATAAACTTCTTTTTAAATTTTAAAGTATAAATGTTCCTGGTAGAAATCAGAAGAGAACAAGATAGTATTTTCCACCTTACCCTGTTTGGCTCAGTGGATAGAGCATCGGCCTGTGGACCAAAGGGTCCTGGGTTCAATTCCAGGCAAGGGCACATATCTGGGTTGCAGGCTCCTCAGTGACCCGGGGCCACAGCGATGCTTCATGCAGGAGGCAACCAATCAATGTATTTCTCTCACATCGATGTTTCTGTCTTTCCCTCTTTTCCACTCTCCCTAAAAATCAATGAAAAAATATCCTTAGGTGAGGATTAACCAAAACAAAACAAGATAGTATTTTCCTATAGCAGGGAAAATAAACTAGATGGTTCTTATTGTGCCTAGGTTGCTGGCACCCCCTCGCCTCCAACTTAAGTAGGAGGGGATTAAACAAATTAAAAAATCGGCCCTACTTGGCACTCCAATCTTTCAGCATGGCTGGCCCAGCTGGGTGGGGCCTTCACCCAGGCTCGTGCTAGTCCTTATGTTTGCGTCCCCCATACTGCCAGACCAAGCTGCAAGTGTGCAGATTTCCAGCCCAGAGTCATTCCCCCTTGCCTCCAGTCACCAAATGGTGGAGCAGAACCCTGCACTCGAGGTGGGCAGGACCAATCCTCTTTTTGGGCCCCACTGCCCACCCTCTGTCTTACTCTCTTTCAAAAGTTCTACCAGAAAATAAAGGGTCCCTCAGACTCACTGCTGGGTGTGCTGGTCAGACCCTTCCGCTGGCCCTGAGTTCCACCACGAGGCCCATCCCACAAATCAGAGCTGGATGCTTAGGCCATTCCCTCCTGTACGTCTCAGCCTTGCTGCCGCTTCCACATCCAGTGCCGCCCCTCCACCTCTTTCTGCTCCAATTGCCCCGCCTTTTGCTTTGATACCTGGGGCCCCAGTACATCCATGCACCCCTTTCTCGCCCATCCCATGCCCCTCTGGTTGGTGCCGGCACCTTGGCAGGAGCTTGTTCATGCAACACCACCACCTGCCACTGCCACTGCCACTGGTGTGCACTGCCCCTAGTTCCCCTGTTGGCACTGGTTAGAGCAGTGGTTCTCAACCTTCCTAATGCCGCGACCCTTTAATACAATTCCTCATGTTGTGGTGACCCCCAATTTCATTGTTACAAATTGAACATAATTAAAGCATAGTGATTAATCACAAAAACAATATGTAATTATATATGTGTTTTCCGATGGTCTTAGGCAACCCCTGTGAAAGGGTCATTCGACTCCCAAAGGGGTTGCAACCCACAGGTTGAGAACTGCTGGGTTAGAGGGTTCCGGTTGGAGGGCACTAGTGTTTTCCCCTGCTCTGCACTCCTGACCAGCCCTCCTTGCTTTTGGCTCCAGCACATGGGTCGCCATTGTATCTGCAGGACCCCCACCTCATGCATAAGCAGCTCTCCCTAAGGGGTTGAGAGCCAGATGAAGCAGCTAGGTTTAAAGCTGACAAGGGACAGGATGGTCAAGGATGTGCTGGCCACCCTGAAGATCATCATCATTGGGGAGAATAGTGTGGGCAAGGCTAGCCTGCTCTTGATGTCCAGAACTTGCAGCAACAATAGGTGTTCACTTTAAGGTAAAAACAATTGTAGTGAATGGAAATAAGGAGATGGAGAAGGGATAAGAGTGGTCAGTGGTGTGAAATAGCCCTGCACAAAGCCTCGGCTGGGCTCCCAATTGGGGTGTACTGCTCCTCAGGGTCCTCTTCTTCATCCTTGGGCTGGTAAATCAAGCCACTGCCCAGAGTGGCCATCAGCAGTATGGGTGCCGGCAGGAGGACCCAGGGATGCCAGCCCACCTCCCATCCCAGCCATTGGAAGGCCCAGGAGAACGGAGCCTCTAAGCCAGTGGTCAGCAAACTCATTAGTCAACAGAGCCAAATATCAACAGTACAACGATTGAAATTTCTTTTGAGAGCCAAATTTTTTAAACTTAAACTATATAGGTAGGTACATTGTTATTAACTTAGTTAGGGTACTCCTAGGGCTTAGGAAGAGCCACACTCAAGGGGCCAAAGAGCCGCATGTGGCTCGCGAGTCGCAGTTTGCCGACCACGGCTCTAGGCAGTTGGTGTGACAGCAGCACCTGTAAGACGCTTCAGTTAACAACTGTGATTCGGGCAGAGATGACACCCACCTCACCAACACCAGGTGAGAATGTGACTCCTGCTCAGTCGCTCCTAGTGGCTCTGGTCACTGCCCTGAAACCCATTTCACCTCGGGTTTCTCTTCTGATTTGACACCAAGAGGCACTCAGACTTGTGACTTGAGGCTGGGAGATCTGCCCCCACATCTGAGTGTGGTCCAGGCTTTACCAGCTTTCACAACACTGCCCAAGATTCAGGTTCTTGCTTTGCTGAGGGCTCGGACTCTGCCTCTGTGGCAACCTTAGAAGGATTGAGCCTCATTTCCGTGAAGAAAAGGCCAACTTCCCCAAATCACAGCAGGCTGGAAAGTAGCTGCTGGAGCAGGCACCTATCGCTACCTCAGCGGAAGGTTTCCCAGAGAAATTCTAAGAAGTCCTGATTTGGCGCTGTTCCCTTATCCACCCCTATATTCCAGTCTGGCCCAGGCCCAGCTGGCTTCCACAACTGTGGCACGGACTCTGCGAGAATGTGACTTCAGCTCATCACTCCTAGTGGCTCTGCGCACTGCCCTGAAGCCCACCTCACCTCCTGTTCCTGACTTGATACCAAGAGCAGCTCCAACTACTCTTTTGAGTGCAGGAACAGTTGTAACGCCCCCACATTTGTGTTTAACCCAGGCCCTGCTGGCCTCCGCAACTCTCAGACTGCAGTTCTTGCTTTGCTTTGGGTTCAGGCTCCACCTCCAGAGGGATTGAGGCTCTTTTACTTACTTTCTTTTTTTTTTTTGAGGATGAGTGATTTTTATTTGCATGGAATTACATATTACATACCTTGTTTTCCGAAGTCCCATTTCCCTTAATCCAGACCTGGAATAAGTGCAGCTGGGGATTTAGTAGAGCTAAAAGCAAAGCCAGTGTCCAGAGCTTCTGTTCCATGTTGGAATTGGGTCCGGTTTAGCATTAGGCTAATTGCAGTCCATTAGTCCATTGTGTGGTTCACATAGCTGTAAGCCCTGTGGACAAATGCAGGGGAGCAAAGAGCACACCCCCTGCAACAAGAGTCCCCAAAAAATCAAGAGGGCCAGGAGCCAAGAAGAGTGAACTCCTTTGTTCAGGGGATTAAATATCCCAAATCTTCCCATGCTTACAGTGGCCATGCCTACTCTGGTCAATGATCTGTTTCCAGGTGTGACAGACAGCCAAAAGTACCTTCCCTATTTCACCCAAACTTGACTGGGCATGTGTCTATCTCCCCTTCTCCCCCTCATCCAATCCCTTCCCCCATGACCTGCAGGGAATAGACTGGTGGCTCACTGGGTAGTGTTACTATTAAACTGCAGCTCTCTAGCAAAGCTGCACAAGTTACATGCCTATAATATTTGGCCTTCCCTTTGCTCCTTTCCTGTTATTAATAACTAAGTTAATTATAATGGTATCACTGGTACTGACATCTTTTTTACAAAGTCCCTGAAGTGCAGCGCCTAAGTGTCTCAGTCACCTCTACCATAAGCACCTAAAGAACTGTGTCCTTTCTGTGAATGAGGGTGGGTGGGTGTGAGTGTGAGATGCCTGTGAGACACAGTGTTTGAAGGTGTGACAGTTTTGAGTATATGTGAGCTGAAGAAGACATATATATATGTATGTGCTCGGATGACAAATCTTGCTTCTTCAAGGATAGTATTTTTGGAAGTTCCAGAAATCATTTAGACCTATCTGGTGACAAACTGCTGTTGGAGTTAGGGAGGTAAGGGGAGTGGAGTAAGAGGGGAGGCTCTTTTGCTCCAGAAGTCCTAACCTAGATCATGAACCTTAGTATTTATGGAGACAGCACATGGGGAGATGTTCAAATCTCATGGTTTGGGCCCAGATGTACTTGCCTTGGTAACTTGGGCAAGTCACTCTACTATTCTGAGCCTCAGTTTGCTTAACTACAATAGGATAGTAACCCCTAACAGACAAAGGAGGCCTTCTGGGAATCAGAACCTGGCTTCTCAGTGTGACTTTTCAAATGAAGGTGAGGCTCTTTTTCTTCTTTTTTTTTTTAAATATGTTTTATTGATTTTTTACAGAGAGGAAGGGAGAGAGATAAAGAGTCAGAAACATCGATGAGAGAAAAACACCGATCAGCTGCCTCCTGCACAATCCCCACTGGGGATGTGCCCGCAACCAAGGTACATGCCCTTTACCGGAATTAAACCTGGGACCCTTGAGTCCGCAGGCTGACGCTCTATCCATTGAGCCAAACCGGTTAGGGCTGAGGCTCTTTTTCAAACACCACAGCAGATTGGAGTGTAACTGCTGGACCAAGCACCTATCCCCACCTCAACCGACAGTTTTCTGGAGAAATTCTAACAATTCCTGACACAGCACTGCTCCCCCCATCTGAGTTTGCCCCCCACCTCCACCCCACCCTCTGGCTTCTGCAACTCTGGCTTAGACATCTTTGGGGCAACCTTAGAGGGATGGAGGCTGATTTCTGGGAAGGAAAGGCCATGTTCTCAAATACCATAGCAGATTGGAAAGTAGCTGCTAGATCAAGCACCTGTCTCCACCAGAGCCCATGGTTTCCTGAAGAGTTCTAAGAAGTCTGCTTATGCCTGGATGCTGGTGCTTCTTGGGAAGTACCTGGTGACTGGTAACCTGATTAGCCTTAAATTTGTGGGCCTGTGGTGGGCCTGTCCTCTCAGGAGTTCAGATAATACAAGAAACACTTTAAATGCAAATAATATGTATGCCTGTCCTACATGACCCTCAAGTTATTGGGAGAATTTGGCTTGTTCACAGGTGCGCACACACATACAAATGGCACAGATACTGTGTTCTGAGTGGCAGCATTTACCTTTCTGGGGATCATTCAGTAGCAGTTTTCAAGTAAGGCTTTTGTGAACCTGGTTCCACCTAATTTAGTTATATTTTTACTAGAGGCCCGGTGCATGAAATTCATGCATGTGAGGGGGCAGCCTGGCCTGCACCCTCTCCAATCTAGGATCCCTCTCGCAATCTGGGACCGCTGGCTCCTAACCGCTTGCCTGCCACCTGATCGCCCCTAACTGCCCCTGCCTGCTTGCCTGATCACCCCCTAACTGCGCCCCTGCTGGCCTGATCACCCCTAACCGCCTCTGCCTGCTGACCTGATTGCCCCCTTAACTGCTCTCCCCTACCAGCCTGATCGCCCCCTAACTGCCCTCCCCTGCCGACCTGATTGCCCCTAACCGCCTCTGCCTCAGCCCCCGCCACTGTGGCTTTGTCTGGAAGGACGCCTGGAAGATGTCTGGTCTAATTAGTATATTACCCTTTTATTAGTATAGATTGAATTTATTAGAGTGACATTGATTAGTAAAATTATATGTTTCATGTGTACAATTCTACAATTCATTATCTGTATATTGTATTGAGTGTTCACCAGCCCAAGTCAAGTCTCCTTCCATCGCCATTTATTTTCTCTATACTCTCTTCTACCTCCTTTCTTTCGAGTAATCACCATACTATTGTCTGTTATTATTTTTATTAACTACAAATGTAATATATACATACATTTTTCTTGTAAAAAGTTAGAATGCAAAATGAAAGAACAACCCTCCAAAACCCAACCCCAAACCTTCCTTCTATTCCTCTTCTTAAAGGAAGTGTTCAGAAGTGGGTGTTGCCCTAGCAGGGGGCTCCATTGTTTGGAGCATCACCTCATATACCAGAAAGGTTGCTGGTTAGATCTCTGGTCCAGGCATATACAGGAGGCAAGCAATTTTTACTTCTCACATTGATGTTTCTCTCATTCTCTTTCGCTCACTTCCTCTCTAAAACCAATAAACACCCTTGGATGAGGATTTAAAAAAGTGGGTGTTTATCCTAACAAACCTTTTTCTATGAATTTATAGACATACCAAAATATATCCTTTTCGTTCTAGCTGGTTTGGCTTAGTGGTTAGAGCACTGGCCTACAGACTGAAGGGTATCGGGTTCAATTCCGGTCAAGGGCACATACCTTGCTTGCAGGCTCGGTTCCTGGCCACATCAGGGTGCAGGAGAAAACCAATCGATGTGACTCCCTGACACCTATGTTTCTATCTTCCTCCCTCCTACTCTCTAAAAATCAATGGAAAAAAATATCCTTGGGTGAGGATTAACAAATATATCCTTTTCATAAATATAGTATTATTTGTGTATGCAAATTTTGTTATTCACCTAACATGTAGGTACCTGTAGATTTATCTTATTCTTTTGAACTGCTCTATAATTTTCCAATGTATGGGTGAAATAGATTAATTAACTCTAACCTTATTGATACGTTTGTGGGTTGTGTAGTCTTTTGTTGTTACAAAGAGTGCTAAGTGAATGAATGTCTTTTATTTAGAACACCAGAACCATAGGGTGTCCCCCAAAAATATATACACATGCCCTAGCTGGTTTGGCTCACTGGATAGAGTGCTGGCCCGCAGACTGAAGGTTCACAGGTGTGATTCCACTCAAGGGCATGTACCTTGGTTGTAGGCTCAATCCCCAGCCCTGGTCAGGGCGCTTGCGGGAGGCAACCAATCAATGTGTTTCTCTCACATTGATGTTTCTCTCTCTGTCTCTTCCTCCTCCCTTCTATTCTCTCTAAAAATCAATGAAAAAATATCTTCACATGAGGATTAACAAAGAAATGTATACACACTTTAACAGCTGCTAGCTCCATTGATGTTTCTTTCTTTTCAGATTTAACCCATTGGAATTAATAATGGCAGCCAGACTCAGATTTGAACAAAGGAAATTCATCCTAAAATGCTACTGGAAGTTTGAAAATGTAGTTGGAGCACAAAGACAATTTATGAGGGAATTTCAAACAGGTCCATCTACAAGACTTACCATTACTTGAATTACAGATAAGTTTGAAGCCGATGGAACTAGTATTCAGAATGTCCACAAAAAGCGTTTCGGAAAACCACAGACATCGACAAGCCCCACAAAGCAAGAAAGGGTACTGGAAATGTATCTCCAAAGTCCAAGAAAATCTGTGCAGCAAACAAGTTGTGATGTAGGAATTTCAAAATTGTCCATCGTATTTTAAAGCACTACCATTGGAAAAGTGACTTCCAAGATTAGTCCATGCAATCAATGAAGATGATCGGACCTAAGAGTAGAGTATTACGAATGGTACTTGGCAAGATGTGTAGTAGATGCACACTTTCCAACAAAGATTGAAGTCATGAGGCAACATTTAAATTAAATGGTTCGATTAACCACTACAACTGCACCTTCTGGGGAACTGAGAATCTACATGTTATGGTGGAACATTGCCAGGGCTGACCAGCAGCCCCTGAGCGATGGATGAACAAATTACTGCAACACAGGTTTCTGTGAAAGAGAGGGCTAAGGGACTCTTACTTCAGTAGTAAAAGCAGTCCTGTTCACCTGCCTTGTTGGCTTTTTATTGTAATAACAGCTTGAGCCCTAACCGGTTTGGCTCAATGGATAGAGCGTCAGCCTGCGGACTCAAGGGTCCCAGGTTCGATTCCGGTCAAGGGCATGTACCTTGGTTGTGGGCACATCCCCAGTAGGGATTGTGCAGGGGGCAGCTGATCGATATTTCTCTCTCACCGATGTTTCTAACTCTCTATCCCTCTCCCTTCCTCTCTGTAAAAAATCAATAAAATATATTTTTTTAAAAATAACAGCTTGAACTCAAATTAACCTCTAGATACAGTCAGCAGGGCAAGTATTTTTGAGAAAGTATATGCTTCTACAAGGTCAGGTCTTTAAAGACTAAACATAGAGATTCTAGCAAAACACCCCAGGGGATTGGACTTGTTTGGAAAAGTCAATGTAAGGGCTGCTGCCTTAGGCAAGGTCCCCTCAGAGGCCCCTGACCTTTTAGAGCAGCGGTTCTCAACCTGTGGGTCACGACCCCTTTGGGGGTCGAACGACCCTTTCACAGGGGTCGCCTAAGACCATCGGAAAACACATATATAATTACATATTGTTTTTGTGATTAATCACTATGCTTTAATTATGTTCAATTTGTAACAATGAAATTGGGGGTCACCACAACATGAGGAACTGTATTAAAGGGTCGAGGCATTAGGAAGGTTGAGAACCACTGTTTTAGAGAATCCTCAGACATTCCACCCAAGTCCTGTGCTTCCCACCTCTCTTGTGTTTTGCTGGCTGCAGAAGACAGAGGGAGATGGTGAACTTTCTGCTTTGGAAGGTTGGGGTTTGCAAAGCACATTTATTGCTCAGGTTTTGATTTTGTAGATTATAAGAAAACGAGAATTACAATGACAGCAATGGTTCGATTAGGTGTTGATTTTAGGAAACCATGTGGTTTATTTATTTTAAATGTTTTTTATTGTATTTTAAGCAGTCTGTTTTTTATGTTTATTGATAGCAAGTAAGGATTTTTTAATTTGCCTTTGTAATATGTTTTTTTTAGTAAGGTTATTATGAAAGACTTTTTATAGATTTTTTAATATTAATTTAATGATGGTGACTATTGTTTTATTTTAAAGGGGTGATATATATGTGCTTATGTTTTTAATTGCAATTAAGCACTTACCTGTATGCTATAGCGTTTGTGGTGTTTTCTTTTAGATATTTAATGGCTGCCTTTATTGCTTGTAGTTTAGCTAATATTTTATTTACATGCTGTTGTATAGTGAAATTTTTAGTTATATTGTAGGCCATATTGTCTACAAATGTGGCCGTTTGCACAGATTTAGAAAGGGCTGCCACAGCGATGCTGGCAGTAGTAAGAATAACAACAACCAACATAATGGCTGCAGTGAGTATTCCCAAAAATCTTTTGGGCCATAATTGGCTTAATGCTTTTTTTAAGACTTTGATAGCTGATGAGCCTTGTCATTTTTTGGTGAGATTAACAGATATTAGGATTTGTGTTTTTTAAGTACCATAATAGTGCTGATGTTTAATGAAGCAATATTTTGGGTGGTAATACAGGACGTAAAATAAGCTTTTTAAAAAATCTGTATCAGAAAAGATGAATTATGGCTTATTAGTAGATTAGGGCCCATAGCAAAGACATAGGGGTGAGTGGTGTAAATCAGGCTATTGTCAGTAAGATTATTAGTAAAAGTTATATTATAATGGCTAGAGCAGTTTTGGTAGAAATTGTGCCACAATTTTAAAGGGCTGAAAATATGGCCTAATTTTTTGTTTGTTTGTTTGTTATTTAATTTCTTTTCTTTTCTTTTTTTTTTTTTTTTTTGCTTAAAGTATTACAAAGGGTATTACATATGTCTCCTTTTTTCCCCTACCCTTGACAATCCCCTGGCCTCCCCTACCCCCCCAGTGTCTTATGTAATATGGCCTAATTTTTATAAAGCTTTTTGAATTGACAAGCCTAGTACTTGAGGTCGTGGGGGATTTATTTATTTATTTATTTTTAGTTTAAACCTTAGGTATGTTTGTATAGCCAATGTAACTAGCTTTAGACGCATGGTGTATCAGAATGTTAATGTGGTTGGCTTGTAAGTGCCCGTGTCGATTTTCATTTATAACTTGTTGGTCCCCTAGGACTGTTAAATGGGCATGATTTTTTTGATAAACTTTTTAATGAAATGCCTTAGCAGAGGAATTTTACTGCTTATTTTGTTTACATGGAGGGATGGGAGGCACAGTAGCATTAGTTAGATTACCACAGGCCAGATTGCCTGCTGAGAGAAATATTTAATTTATTAAATTGCTTTAAAAATGCTTTTTTATATTTGAAAAACAAAAGTTTAAAAATTAGTAACATTTAAAAAATATATACTTATTGATTTTTTTACAGAGAGGAAGGGAGAGGGATAGAGAGTTAGAAACATTGACGAGAAACATCAATCAGCTGCCTCCTGCACGCCCCCTACTGGGGATGTGCCTGCAACCAAGGTACATGCCCTTGACCGGAATTGAACCTGGGACCCTTCAGTCCGCAGGCCGACGCTCTATCCACTGAGCCAAACCGGTTAGGGCAAGAATTAGTAACATTTTTAATAAAAGTTATAAAAACAATATAATTATTTTTTAGTTTTATAATAAAATTGTTTATTTTTTGCTAGTGTTTTTGTAAATTTAGAAATTTTATAGAATAATTAAATATGGAATTTTGTGTTTTTTGTAAAACACAATACTCCAGAATATTATAATTTATAACAATTAGTTATAAATGAAAGCATATTAGATTTTATTTAATATGTATATATAAATAGAATATAATTATTATTTTTTATATATTTTAAGTATAAATTTTTTTATGAGAGAAAATAAACATTTGAGGCATTTTAGAGCCTATTGAAATGATTTAAAGACAATTTTAGGTCAAGAAAAAGTTTTTTAGTTGTTCCTCTGCAACAGAGGCACCATCTGCGTTTAATAACTGTTTCAGCACTGTCATGTATTGCTGCTGTTTTGTGGACAACTGTTGTCCCATTATGAAATCTTAGCTGAGAAAGAATTTCCTCGAACTTGGAAATCCCAGGCAGGCTCCAATAACTTACTGCACAGTTACTTTAGTTTTCTTCCTCTTCATTTTCGAGGGTTCCACTGTGTTTCGTTGCATTCCTGGCCTCCTCACATGGGCGGGGGGGGGGGGGGGGGCACCAGCTGCCGGGGCTGACCAGCAGCCCGAGCGATGGATGAACAGATTACTCCAACACAGGTTTCTGTGAAAGAGAGGGCTAAGGGACTCTTACTTCAGTAGTGAAAGCAGTCCTGTTCACCTGCTTTGTTGGCTTTTTATTGTAATAACAGCTTGAACTCAAATTAACCTCTAGATACAATCAGCAGGGCAAGTATCCTTGAGAAAGTATATGCTTCTACAAGGTCAGGTCATTAAAGGGTAAACAAAGATTCTAGCAAAACACCCCAGGGGATCAGACTTGTTTGGAAAAGTCAAAATAGAGGCTGCTGCAGAGGCCCCTGACCTTTCAAAAAATCCTTACAAACATTCCAACAAAGTCCCGTGCTTCCCCACAAAACATCATGTTAATTTACCAGGAGTTACAGTATGGTGTGGTTTATCATCAAGAGGATTAATTGGACATTATTTTTGATGCTATTGTGACTGGTCCCACTTACTTGAACTTACTGCAACAATTTTTCATGTCACGCATTAAGAGAGGTCTTTGCAGTTGTTTATTTTCAGCAAGATGTGGCACCCCCACACTATCATTGTGGTGTAAGATTCTACCTTGATGAGATCTTGCCAAACAGGTGGATTGGACGAAGGGGTTTTGCAGAATACCCTCCTTGTTTACCAGACCTCACACCTCTCAACTTTTATGGGGATACTTAAGAGATAAAGTCTATGTTACAAAACTGGCAATAGTCTCGGAATTGAGAGTAGCCATTGAACAAGAATGCACTCAAATACCAAATGAAACGTTTCTAGATGTTTGCGATTCCATTGCTTTGTGTTAGCAGTGCCTGGACCTGAACGGACATCAGTTTGAAAGGTGTTGACAAACAATTACAGTGTCTGTAGATTATATTCCATTTTGAAAAATGTATTCTTTTATTTTTAAATGTAGCTTTATTGTTGAAAGTATTACAGGTGTCCCCTTATTTTTCTATTTATCCCACCCCGTCACCCCTGGGCCTTCACTACACTATTGTCGATGTCCATGGGTTATGCATATATGCGTGTAAGTTCTTTGGGTAATCTTCCTGCCCCCCCTCCCCTCGGAGATTCATCATTCTGTTCCATGCTTCTATGTCTCTGGATCTATTTTGTTCAGTTTATTTTATTCACTAGATTCTGCATAATGAGATCATGTGATATTTGTTTTTCTCTGACTGGCTTATTTCACTTAATACTCTCTCGGTCCCTCTTTGCTGTCTCAAAAAGTAGGAGATCCTTCTTTTTTACAGCTGCAGAGTATTCCATTGTGTAAATGTACTACATCTTTTTTATCCACTCATGGGCACTTGGGCTGTTTCCAGATCTTAGCTATTGTAAACAGTGCTATGAACATATATTTTTTCGGATTGGTGTTTCAGGATTCTTAGGATATGTTCCCAGAATTTGGATCACTGAGTCAAACAGCAGTTCCATTTTTTACTTTTTTGAGGAAACTCCATACTCTTTTTCCATGGTGGCTGCACCACTCTGCATTCCCACCAGCAATGTACTAAGATTCTATTAGGGTTCCCTTTTCTCTACATCTTCTCCAGCACTTGTTGTTTGTTGTTTTGTTAATGGTAGCCATTCTGACAAGTGTGAGGTGATACCTCATTATCGTTTTAATTTGCATCTCTCTGATGATTAGTGACTTTGAGCATTTTTTATGTACAGGGCCATCTGTATGTCCTCTTTGGAGAAGTGTCTAGGTCCTTTGCTCATTTGTTAATTGAATGGTTTGTCTTCCTTTTGTTAAGTTGTATGAGTTCTTTACTAGTATATATTTTGGAAATTAACCTCTTATCAGATGTATCATTGGCAAATATGTTCTCCCATGCAGTGGGCTTGTTATTTTGCTGATGGTTTCTTTTGCTGTGCAGACGCTTTTTATTTTGATGTAGTCCCATTTGTTTATTTTCTCCTTTGTTTCCTTTGCCCTAGGAGATGTATCAGCAAACATACTGCTATGAGAGATGTCTGATATTTTGCTACCTATGGTTTCTTCTTGGATTTTTATGGTTTCACAACTTACATTTAAGTTTTTTTTTCATTTTGGGTTGATTCTAGTGTTTGGTGTAAGTTGGTGGTCTAGTTTCATTTGTTTGCATGTACCTGTCCAGTTTTCCCAACACCATTTATGGCATTATTCGCAGATAACATGGTATTGTACATAGAGAACACTAAAAACCCCACCAAAAAAAACTAGTAGGCTTATTAGTAATGAGTTTGGCAAAGTAGCAGGATGCAAAATTAAAATCCAGAAATCAATGGCACTTTTATACACAATAATGGGCTCTAAGAAAGAGAAACTAAGCCCAGCCAGAGTGGCTCAGTGGTTGAGCATCGACCTCTGAACCAGGAGGTCACGGTTCCATTCCCGACCAGAGCACATGCCCAGGTTGTGGGCTTGATTCCCAGTGTGGGAGGTGAAGGAGACAGCTGATCAATGATTCTCTCATCATTGATGTTTCTATCTCTCTCTCCCTCTCCCTCTCTGAAATCAATAAAATAAAATAAATTAAAAAAAAAGAAAAACTAAAAAAATCCCATTTACCATTGCAACAACAAAAATAAGATACCTTGAAATAAATTTAACCAAGGAGGTATATGACCTGTATTCAGAAAACTACATGACATTGAAATAAATAGAGGAAGATACAAACAAATGTAAGAATATGCCATGCTCATGGAATAGAAGAATTAACATAATCAAAATGTCCATACTACCCAAAGCAATCTATAGATTCAAATCAATCCCTATTAAAATACCAATGGCATATTTCAACAACAAATACTCCAAAAATATATATGGAACCAAAAAAGACCCCAAATAGCCTCAGCAATCTTGAGAAAGAAGTATAAAGTAGGAGGGATGATATCAAATTATACTACAAAGCCATTGTAATCAAAACAGCTTGGTATTAGCACAAGAACAGGAATATAGATCAGTAGAACATAACAGAGACCCCAGAAATCACCCCAAGCCATTATGCTCAATATTTGAAAAAGGAGGCAAGAGCATACAATAAAGACAATCTCTTCAATGAAGTATTGGAAAATGAAATGTATTTTAATAAACACTGCCTTTATAATTATTCGAAGTGTATATACATTTTACTTTTTATAAGTAGATTTACTCGGCCAAAGAATATCCCCCCTTTTAAATTTCTAGAGCTGGTGATAAATAATATCCATAAAAGTTGTATCAATTTACACCCTCACAAACAGTGTATGAGGTTCTGTTTTGCTACAGTCTATCACAGAATGTCAGTAAACTGATGTGTGCAAAAAAAAAAAAAGGCTCATGTTTATTTGGATGAAAACACTTTGGAAATAGTACATGTCTATATCTTGTTAAGCTGAAGTATGCTCAACTGTAATTTAACCTTTTCTTAATGATTCAGGTTCTTTATTAGAAACTATACTTTTATAGGTTATAAAATCTGATGATCGTGTTTATTAAAATTATTCTTAAAATAAGAATAGATTTAGGGTGGGGTCCTGAAGGTTTCTCCTATGAGTAAAACACATGAGCTTTGGTATCTGTCCTAAACTTTTCATTTCCCACTTTCATGTGGGAAATAATAATCTAAAATTTTTATTTTAGATTATTAAAATAGCCTCCTCTATTATATTTGATAAACTTGCACTGAACATTTATCCCATCTTAGATGCAAAGGTACAGAGATGAATCTCAAGGAGCTCATATCTAAGTGGTAAAAAACAGAAGTTAGTAATTAACATAGTGTGTATAGTGTGATAGGTGTTGGTGTAGACAAGATGTTATGGGAAGAACCCCACAGGGAACTGGCCTTGTTTTGGTAATTAGGAAAGTGAAGGAATTCAACTCTGGTGAAGTGACAAATGCTTTCATTTGAGCCAAGTATCAAAGGATGCATAAAAGCTAGCTAGCTAGTGGAAAAAAGAGAGTATGTACAAGCATTCCAAGCAACATAAATAGTGGAGGGAATTCGGGTGCTCAAATGTGAAGAGACTTCCATACCATGTGAGAAGTTTGGAAATATTCTTAAAGAGATAGTTGGTCATTTTAACTCTATTCCATCCTTCCATACTATGCGATAGCTTTTTGAAACCATGTTATTAAACCTGAATTTGGACTTCACCTGTATTTCTAGCTGTGATCTCTCCATGCACTGACTGTGCCAGCTACACCAGAATGCTTGCTGTTTCCCAGACATGCTGCTCCATCAGGACTGCACGTCCTTCTCCCCCTTATCAGATCCATACAGATCTGCCTGCAAGGCTCAAATGCCACCTCCACCAAAGTGCTTCCCTGAACTTTATCTCCTCTCACCCCTATAGGTCAGTGATTTTCAACCAATGTACCACAAGAATTTTTAAGATATGTGATACCTGACTATTGAGTCAGGGGCACTGACCTCTTTTCCCTTAGATTGTCAGATAAAAAAAAGTGACAACAGCCATATATTATCTAGCAGAGTAATCGGAGATACTCAGACATCTTCTCTGGGACACTGAGTCAATATCCTGTGTTGCTTAGGGTTTTTGGAGGGGCAGGGAGGATAGCTGGAAACTGATAGGACAGGGGTACCAGGTTCTATTTGACAATGATTTAGAGTAGCCCTTTGTATCTCTACTTACTACCTTATAACATACATACTTATGGTTCCTTTTTAAAGTGCTGTGTATTAAGCTGTGAGCTTAATCAAAACCATGGCTATAACGCCCTAGCTGGTTTGGCTCAGTGGATAGAGCATTGGTCTTCAGACTGAAGGGTTTCAGCTTCCCTCCTGGTCAAGGGCACATGTCTCAGGTTGCAGGTTCGATCCTTGGCCCTGGTTGGGAGGCAGCCAGTCGATGTGTCTCTTGCATCACTGTTTCTCTCTGTCTCTCCCCCTCCCTGCCACACACACTCTAAAAATCAATGAAAGAATATCCTCGGGTGAGGATTAACAACAAAACATGGCTATGACTAGAAAGAGGTATGAAAGGATTTCTGGGGTGCTAGTAACATTATCTTGCCTTACTTGGGTGCTAGTCACTTGGGAGATGTTCACTTTGAAAAATTTACCATGATGTAGTAGTCTTTTAATTTTAAATGACCTCCCGTTTATTTTAGAATACCTTGTTTAATCTTGCTTTACATAATTTACAGCCAGCCTATCCTGACTGGCAGTTTTCTTATAGAGGCTTCTATGCTGCTTGTCTTTGTTCTTCCTCTTTCCCTCTATGGACAGACCTCCTTGAAATCAATAATAACATCTTTAAAAATGTACTGCTATCAATCCTATTTCCTATTCCTCCAATCCTGAGGGTTCAGAGCCCACAGCAGATCCCTTTCGTCTCTTATTAGTGGGCTTCCTTCCTAGCTCTGGTCTCTCAGGACCTCCCCTCCTTCCTACAAGTGGATGGTTCTCTCTCTCTCTGTGTCAACTCTCTGACTTCAGCTTTATTTTCCCCAAAAATTGAAGTCACAGCCATGACTTCTAGACTGCCACAGACAGGCTCTGTCCTGCAATGCTGAAAAATATCGCTCAGTCTTTAGTGTTGACAAGAATACTCCTTCCTGGGAAATGTAGTATATTGACTTTTGAGTGGAAATCAGTGTTTTAACTAAATTTGAATTAAGAAGACACAACTTTGGATACAATTCTGAGAAGGTGGGGAAGAAGAAAGGGAAGAATAGTTATTTCAGGATTGTGATTAATTTTAAGATATGTCTTCATTGTTTTAGAAAGCGCTAAGAACAATATGTAGTAACTGCTAAACTATAATTTTCATGATTCAGAGAATGCAAAAGGTCTTTCTTTTAATATACCCATATGATATTTGTAGTCATTTGAAATCTTTAGTTTCAGGGAAATGGAAAACTTTTCTTTGAGGGATGTACAAGTTCGAACATGCCCCCCTCTAACCAAGCTCAAAATGGTTGACATTCACAGCCCTGTAGAATATGTTACAACTGTCTATCCACACTGATCAATTTTAGAAGGTACTGCTTTCACGTGATGTGGTTTCTTCTTTATGTGGCATATTAACTAACAAAAGGGAAGGAACGTGAAATTAACTGACTGCCATGCTTTGTGTGGCCTGGTGAATAAACAAAAAGTAACATGGGAGTATTTAGTCAACAATATTTATAAACAAGTCCTATACAATATGACTACATGGCAAAAGTCTAGATAAGTGATTTTTAACCTTTTTCATCTTAGGGCACACATAAACTAATTACTAAAGTTCTGTAGCTCACACAAAAATACGTTTTGTCGATCAGACGAAAAAATAGGTATTAATTTGATTTATTCACACTGGACAGCTACTGTTGTGTTGACTGTTGTCTTTTTTTACTTGACAATCTAAGAGAAGAGATCAGTGCCCTAACTAGTCAGGTATTGCATGTTTTAAAAGTTCTTGCAGCACACCAGTGTGCTGAGGCTAGATTGTTGAAAAATCCCTAGTCTAGATTGTTGTCTTATTTTAGGAAAGTCTAAGAAACAGTTTCCAGAATGGGAAGTGGGGTGGGTTGGGGGGTGAGGAACTTGATTCAATCTAGCACAGTAGGCCTCAGCCACCATCCATGCAAGTAACCAGCAGAAACAATAAGCCCAGGCCTGGAACACAAGTAGCCAAAACCAGCTTTCAAGCCTTCCCCAGAGGGGCCAGAATAAGTGGCTGTAAAGCTACATCCACTTACCTACTCAGCTGACTCTAGCTCCCACATCTTCTATCCTTGTAAGCACAGAGCTGGCTCAAAGTGAGAGCACCAGAGCCTGCATATAGTAAATGTGGAAGAAATGTTTCTATTCCCATAGCTGCTGCTAACACCACCACTGTTACATTACGTGAACACACACTGCCCGTAACCACAGGGTTCATGACAGCTACTTTGGCTTCACCCTAATGATAAGGGCTAGTGTTGACTGAGCTCTTATTTGCCAGGCAGTACCAAGCTTTTTTTTTTTTTACTTGTAACACAACAATGATGCCAGGAGGCATGGGCTACCATTACTAACTACTACTTACTGATAAGGAAACTGAGACTCAGAAAGATTGTTACTCACTCACAGTCATTCAGTCAGGTGGAGAGCTAAAACTTGAAGCTAGAAGTTCTGAGTTCGGACAGAGCCCCACTCTTACCACTATCTGGTACCGCCTCTCCACCTGGTCTGCTAACATTGTATTACCAGCTTTCCTCTATTAGCTGAGCCCCCTCAACTCCCCAGGCACAGTGATTCATCACAATTATCTGGGTATGACACTAAAAGATTCTGAAGTTCTCATTTGTTGAAATCAGTCCCAGGACCTACTGTCTCAGGCAGTGAGGAGAATAATGGCACCCTTCTCTGCTGCTTAGAGGGATGGAGCTAGGAATAGCAGTCCACCCCAGGTCTCATGAGGATGAAACTTACAGGTAGTCCTATTCTAGGAAGAACCAGAAGCACAAAATGTCCCCATTCTTGGCTGGCTTGACAGTCCATTTTCCCCCCTTGACCTCTATGCACTGTGGTTTAGTTTGAACTTCTGTGGGTATAATATATCTCTGATTTTCAAATTTCTATTTCCTGTTAATTCTATCTGTCCCAAGAGGTGACAAATATGAACTTTACATTCATTAGAAGATAAAAGCAAGCTTTGAAATGCAAGAAAAATAACATTTGAGTAAACAGTCATAACATTTACATTCAAGTTCTATTGCAAGATGGCAAAAGTTCAGAAACATTTAAGGACTATAAGTTTCGTTAAATGGTTCCATATTTTTGTTGAAATATATAAAAATATTTTCTAAAAATATGACATAAAAGACAATGTAAAATTCATATTTTACAGAAACATTTAAGTTCATCCTCAAATGTTTCTTTTTAATAATCTAACTGCAACTTTCAGGTCTAGAGGGAAAGAGTCATTTTAAACCTTCTGTGACCACTGTTTACACATTTAAATTATGGGGAAGAGTCTATTAGAACTTAGCTTTTCAACTATTTAAAATAAAAGCAAGACACAAATCAGTATGCAGTCAGATGTGACAGGAGAGCCAAGACAGTTCTTAAAAAACCACGAGTTGCATTAGGTAGAAACCAGAGTCTAGAAATTCGTTTTCTTCTTCCTTCATTCCTGCTGGTAACTGCAGAAGTCCATATCATGCTCCCTTAAGTTTCTTGCTGTTATCTTCACATTATACACAGATCTCACAGTGCATTATACTCCACACATTTTGATGGATCTGTAGGAAAGTGCTTCTGGCAAATCGTCATTAACCTCTTCAATCCCTAAGAAAATAAAGAAAATAAAGGTTATGATACAGTGAAGCTTTTCTAATTGTCCTGTACTCACTCCTGATTACCAATATCCCCATTAAAATGTGGCAGTGTGGCTCGGTTGGTTGAGCATCATCCCAAGCACTGAATGGTTGCTGGTTCGATCCCGAGTCAGGGCATATACCCAGATTGTGTGTTCGATCCCCAGTCAGGGTATGGGAGGCAACCAATTGATGTTTCTCTAAACATCGCTGTCAGCCTCTTTCTCTCTTCCCATACCCCTCTCTTCAAAAACAATTTTTAAAAATATTTAAAAACAGAATCAAATTTATAAATGAAATAAAATATGGCAGTTCCCAGCAATACCACTCACATGTATAATTAGAGAAATGTTTATTCATGTATACCCAGAGATATGTACAAGATGGTAATAGCAGAATTGTTCACAATAACAATAGCAAAAGAACCGGAAATAACCAAAATGTCCATCATAGGAGAATATATCAAAAAGTATGCTCACAAATGGAACATTTTACAGCAGTCAAAATGAATTAACTAGACCTACATGAAACAGCTCAGCCCTTCTCCACCAGGTTCCAGTAGAGAATTAAGCCCCACTGCCTAGCATAAATCATCCATGTACATAATGAGACAGCTCCTTTCCTGTGTATCTAAAGGGTGCTACATATGTACCATCTTGGAAAAACATAATAGGCATGCCCAGCTGCTGTGGCTTAGTGGTTGAGCATCAACCCATGAACCAAGAGATGGCTGGTTTAATTCCCAGTCAGGACACGTGCCCGGGTTTCAGGCTCAATCTCCAGTAGGGGACATGCAGGAGGCAGCCAATCAATGATGTTTCCATCACTCTATGCTTCTCCCTTCCTCTCTAAGATCAATAAAAACATTTTAAAAGAAAATAGGAAGTCAAATCATCATCTGTGTTCTGTGGTCCAGATGGGGAATTCTGGTTGAAAACAACTGGTAGGCATAAATCTTAGAAACAATGTTGAATGTAAATAGCAAGTGGCACCCTAGCCAGTTTGGCTCAATTAATAGAGCACTGGCCTGTGGACTAAAGGGTCCCGGGTTCGATTCTGGTCAAGGGCACATGCCTGGGTTGCAGGTTCGATCCCCAGTGTGGTGGCATGCCAGAGGCAGTCGATCAATGGCTCTCATCATTGATGTTTCTCTCTCTCTCCCTTCTCTGAAATCAATTTTAAAAAATAACAGCAGCAAGTGGCAAAGGCTGCATACAGTATAATAGCATTTTAATAAAACTCAAAAACAAGAAAAAATAATATACTACTTAGAAATACAGATATAACATGGCAGGATTATTTTTGAAAAAGCAAGACAAACCAGGCTGGTGTGTCTCAGTGGTTAAGTGTCAATCTATGAACCAGGAGGCCATGGTTCCATTCCTGGTCAGGATACATGCTCAGGTTGCAGGCTTGACTCCCAATAGGGAATGTGCAGGAGGCAGCCTATCAATGATTCTTATTGATGTTTCTATCTCTCTCTCCTCTCTTCCCTCCATAATCAATAAAAATGTATAAAAAAAGAAAAAGCAAACATAAATTCAAAATAATGGCTATTCTGGGGTACAGAAGGAAAATACAGATCCATGAACTTCAAAATGCTCTATTTCTTAAACTAGGCCTTTCTTTTTAAAATCCCCACTCACATGCTTAGAGAGAGGAAGGGGGAGAGGAGGGAAACAGAGAGAGATACATCAGTTGGTTGCCTTCTGTACACACCCTGACCAGGGATCAAACCCACAACCTAGTTATGTTCCCTGAATGGGATTCGAACTGATGACCTTTCGGTGCACCAGACTATGCTCAACCAACTGAGCTGAGCCACTCCAGCAGGGCAAGGCCTTTAGATATGTTTTGTTTACTTTAACTTACATGATACATGTGTTCTTTTGTATGCATGAGATACTACACAATAAGATTTTAATAGTGTAAAAACTGAGTATAACATTCCAAATGTGATCTGGCCAATCTTGCAGAATTCAGTATTATGCTACTGCACAGCCTTTGTTCTATACCTTTGGCATCTGTGGTACCATGGCCTTCAGTTCTTTTTAGACAACTACAATACACACCACAAATTCGCATGACCTCACAAATTTCAAGTGCTTTCTATCTCTTCTGCAATTAGGTCAGTTATTCCCTAGTCTATAACTTTATAGTGATAATTACACTGATGACAAAAACCGTCATTCTTAAAAGTCATTCAGTCTCTTGCAACTCATCCTTCAGTCTGTGATCTTTTAAAACCCTTAGCTGGCATTCCATTTTCAGTTATTCCTCTTAACTTTCTCATCCACCAGTTCTAAGTCATGCAAATTAGAATAGTTCTGGAAAGACTTCTGCAACCAGCAATGAATCCTATTAACTATTTTATCTACCAGCCTGCAAATGTTCTTATTTGCAAGGAGAACCTTTGTCAAATGTCTTACTGAAATCTATGTATCTACAGCAATATTGACTAGTCATTAAAAATAACAAACAAAAAAAAAAATAACATCTACCAAGGATAGCAGCACTTAATTTTAATTACATTCAGTGCCATTTTGGGCACAAATTATTTTAAGGTTTCTCAGTTTGGGTTCACAAAAATTAAAATCACCCAACTTCAGGCCTATATTAGATATTGAATAACCTGATAATTAGTATTACTCCCAAATTAATTTTCTGTTCTTAAGAGCTTCATGACCTCGTGGGAAAGCAGAGTATCTATCTATATATATCTATATATATATAAAAACCTAAGTGACCATTAAGACTGGTCAACTGGTCACTATGATGCTCACTGACCACCAAAGGGCAAATGATCAATGCAGGAGCTGCCCCCTGGTGGTCAGTGTGCTCCCACAGCCTACCTCCCACGGCTGTCCAACCTCCCACAGGCCCTACCCCCCCAGCAGGCCAGCCCCAGTCGGCCCTGATCAGGGCGGCTGGCCAACCTCCTGCAGTCCCTCCCCCCGAGCCAACCAACCTCCTAATCCCTTCTCCCAGACTGGGTGAGACGGCCCCAACAGGTTCCGATGGATGGCCAGGCCGAGGGACCCCACCCATACACAAATTCATGCACCAGGCCTCTAATATATATATATGCCTAAGCGATCATCCGACCAGTAGCTATGATGCGCAATGACCATCGCGGGGCAGATGCTCAATGGAGGAGCTGCCCAGCTGCAGTGACTTGGCAGCTGTGGTTCTCAGGTGACGCACCCGTAACCAGAAAGGAGGGAGCCCAAATCCACGGTGCGTCACCCGAGAACCGCCCTCTCACAATCTGGGACCTCTCGCAATCTGGGACCCCTTGGGGGATATTGGAAAGCTGGTTTTGGCCCGATCGCCACAGGCCAGGCCGGGGGACCCCACCAGTGCACGAATCCGTGCACCAGGCCTCTAGTGTGGCTATAACTTCACAACCCAGCACCAGAAGAGCATATCTGGAATCTAAGGAGGAAGGGTTAAAAAAAACACCCTGAAATCATTTTTTTAAAATGCTAATCTATATATATAAAAGCCTAAGCAACTGAACAAAGAAAATAAAACTATAAACACTTTAAAGTTATTTGTGTAGAGAAGTATTGTTGTTATATGTTACTTAAAAATTATGTTCATTAAAGCCAAATTTGTACTATTCATACTCTTTATCGTAGATGTTAAATTTACCTTAAAAATAACAAGATTGCAAAATAGTATAAATTTACTGATTATCACTAAACTTCTAAAGCAAACTGCAATAGTCTTATTTCAATGCTAAGGTAACTAAAAGCATAACCCTTTGCCCTGTCTTGCATCATATATGAAACTTAAAAAGTTTTTATTTTATTTAGTGAAGATGTCTTAATCACAAGTATTTATAAGAAATGAACTTAAATCCTATCATGCTATATCCTATATGCTATAATTCCTTTGCTCTCAAAATACTTGGAACTGGAGAATGTTAACCTCCAGAGAAATGTCCTTTCTATCCAAACTGCTTACCTGAATATATTTCCTCTGTGTTTCATCATTTAAAACATGTGCAACATGCTTGGAGAAAATCTTCTCCCTACCCGTTCTGGCATGGATACCAACCATAGTGACACCAATGGGCCAAGGGGCATTTCCAATGGCCATCTGAAGATAAGCATCATTAGCCTAGAAAGAAAGATTAAGAAGAGATCAGAAAAACAGAAATAATGTATTGGTCCAAATTTTTATTTCAAGTATTTCACAACTCTTGATTCTGTAATTTTCATCCATTTCTTAAGCATGTTGAAAATATTACCATCCTCCTTATTCAAACGAAAGAAACTAAAATATGTAATGACTGACTGTCCTGCCCAGGCCACAGATGTCCATGGAAAAACAGAAACCAAAGCTAACCTTGTGCATAAAAGGACAAACATTCCTCTGCAGCCTCTGTGCACTGACAGTTGATGCATTTCAGATCTGGAATTCTCAGGTAGGTATTTGAAGTACTGACAGAAACCCTAGTGTGAATCTCCTTTCAACCTAGTCTTCTCAACAGGTGATCACAGGGAAGACAGAGGCTAACTAGTTTTCCATAATCCAACCTGAAACTATGTCCACTCCCTGAACAGCAGTCAGACCTCTGAGAGCAGTGGGAGCTCTGCACGCTGGGACTGTTATATAAGGCCCACGGCAGATGTGTAAACAGAGATTAAATACTGGCCCATGAGTCAGATAGCTAAAGGATGAGATTGGCCCTCCAAACCTCCCACCTGGCAAGAACCTTAAAATAAAAGCTACAAAATGTAAAGACAGAAACCAATGAAGACAAATGGCTCCTTTTCTAAACCAAGCCTGGCAACTTGTGAAGAGGGAAAAAAGAAGTAGTAAAACAAAATAGAAAGCAGGTAAATTCTGAAAGACTCTGAGGGTCTCAGAGAAGCTACATAGCCAGGCCTCAAAGAGATTTTAATTTAAAGACATCAAACATCTATGTGTTTGATATGCGGTGTTGATTTTTTATAAAATCAGGTACTACAAATACTAGGTTAACTGAAATACCTAATTCAAAGGTGTACAAAGGAATACAAATAGTAGGTTAACGGAAAGATCATTTCTACCCTGAAGATAAATTTGAATTTGCTCTACTCATTTTTTTTTTCTTTTTTCGCCCGGTCTCAGTCCGAACACACTCCATCATCTGGTTTCCAGAACTCAGATTGCGCAGTGGTCTTGTCATCATTGACCAGGGCTAACAGTTACAGCGGAAGAGGTCTCCCTAAGTCTCCCTCATCTCTAGCCTAACGGGTTGCTCATTTCTCCGTCCCGCTCCCCGGCTCGCCTGACCTGTTATAATCCTCTTAGGCTCTGGGCAAGCGTCGCTGCCAATTATATAAGGGGCCCAGTCATATAAGGAAACTACTGTGGGTTCATCTGGGGGCTGCACTGGGGACCCGGGGACACCCTGCTCTACAACCCTTGCTGCAGCGCCCCCATACCAACCTCCCGCTCCCACTCTGAGACCCCTGCCACCCACCACTGGCCTAGCTTCTCAATTTTTTTAAATCTTAATTTTAAAAGGGCAGCCCTGGCCAGCTTGGCTCAGTGGATAGAGCATCAGTCTGTGGATTGAAGGGTCCCAGGTTCAATTCGGGCCAAGCGCACATGCCTGGGTTGCAGGCTTGATCCCCAGTGGGGGGCGTGCAGGAGGCAGCCAATCAATTATTCTCTCTCATCATTGATGTTTCTCTCTTTCTCTCCCTCTCCCTTTCTCTCTCTGAAATCAATTATATGTATGAAACCTCTCATCACTCCAGAGATTCCAAGAGTTTTTGGAGTTATGTGCCAGGAACTAATGACAAAGATCACATATATATTTTTTACTATATCACAATCGGCCAGGTGAGTCCACAGAGCAGTGAAAGTGCCAACTAGAAGAAAGAAAGGGCCCTGGCCGGTTTGGGTCAGTGGACAGAGTGTCGACCTGCAGACTGAAGGGTCCCAGGTTCGATTCCAGTCAAGGGCACATGCCTGGGTTGCAGGCTTGATCCCCAGTGGGGGGGCGTGCAGGAGGCAGCCAATCAATGATTCTCTCTCATCATTGATGTTTCTATCTCTCTCTCCTTCTCCCTTCCTCTCTGAAATCAATAAAGAAATATATTTTTAAAAAAAAGAAAAAAAAAAGGAGGGGCCACATGCTAACCTGACCCACTCCGGGGAGGCCTGGCCTTGCAAACTCAGACACCTAAAGTGACCACCGAGGATGTTCTGAAATTAAAAAAAAAAAACTTTAAAAAGGGGGGGGGGTAATACACATTTTTATCACTGATTTCTATGTATGTTAATTTTAATACTGGATATTAACTGAAAATTTCCAACATTTAGTTTCCCTAAATTTCCAAAGAAAACTCCCCAAATAGGTTATTTCTCGGTTCTTTCTGTAGTTTACACAAAATAAACTTTTACCTGATTCTCATATATGAGAATGAGAAATGTAACAAGAGGAAAGGCAAGTGATCTAAATTCTTTCTGCAGTGATAGTGACCTAACCGTCCATTCCAATGCAGTCCTTAGTAAGTAGCATGCAACTAACAGAAACTATCTAAGAATAAAGTTTATAGCCATAAAACAAAAACATTTTCTTGGATGAAACTAACTGGCTCTCCTATAGAGGGAATAAAAACAATACCTTAGGTTCATTAGCATGAGGCTCTGATCAAGGAGACCACCCAATCACCCAGGAAGGCCAGCGGTCCCTTCTCGTGAATACAGATACTCAGAGGACAGAAATAAGCAATGTCATTCCCACTTTTCTGTCAGGGCCTGTCTCCTGTTCTGGAACTGTCACTCCAACTGCACTGAAATTCTTACCTGCTACTCTCTTGGGAGGCACAGTCGCCCAGAGCTCCCTCCTCACCCTCAGCTTATGGCCCACCAAGCAGTGTCCTTTACTGGTGCACTAGGCCCTTCTCTGCTTGGTCCCCTCCACCAACTGATAGCCTTCCACTCTCTCCTTTCTAAACTCTGCCCCAGCAGCACTTGGACACCAGAGCTCTTTCCCCGTGCCACCTCCTCCCAGAGGCCATCCAGGAGGAAAGACACTGAAACAGGGAAAAGTCTTCCCCTACAAGGGGTCTGCTACTGCGGCAGTCCTGAAACGGGAGAGATGAACGCTAGGAGCCTGACTTGGAACATTTCTCATAGAAACACATATAAAGGGTGGTAAAATTCCACTGTATCATTAGTACAACACTTCAGGTATTTTACGAATTAAGTAGATATTTATAGCTACATAGCATTGTTTCTATGGGAAAATTTGTTCCAAGCTATAACCAACAATCTACAAATTTCTAAATTCTGTTCCACTCATGAAATGTACCTTGCCCACATCCAGTACATGATCTTAAGAATTTTTACACCTACCTTAAAAATGACTAAAAAATACAGTGTGGTCTGAAAGTTTAACATTGAATGCCCCACAATAAAGCTGACAATACATAAGAAAATAAAAGGATTTAGTTTTGGGTAGGTTTTGTTGTTAATCCTCACTTGAGGATATTTTTCCATTGATTTTTTTAGAGAGACTCAAAGGGAGGGATGGAGAGAGAGAAACATCGATGTGAGAGAGACACATCTATTAGTTGCCTCCTGCACGTGCCAGGACCAGGGCTGGGGAACAAACCTGCAGTGGAGATATGTGCCCTTGACTGGGAATTGAACCCAAGACCCTTCGTTGTGCGGGCCAATACTCTACTACTGAGCCACACTGACCAGGGCAAAAGATTTTTGTTTTTTAACTACTAATTCATTTTACATTTCTTCTCAGTTTCCTATGTAAAACTCTCCCACACTAAATGAAATATAATGTACACAACCTAGATAGACAAATAACCATACTTCCAAAGCACAGCATGATAATATACCTTCACATATTCTCTCTGTAACATGAATTTAATAATATCTGTTATGGATTCTTTAATATCAGCAGGAAGATTCTGGAAAAGAAAAAAAGCATAATTAAATTTGGAAGCGACTCTGTAGTTACAGACTGCATTTATTCTAATTTTATATATCCTATTTTTAAAAATCAGTTAATAAAAGCATTTTTTTGAGAAAGCTTACCCTTTTCCGTAGCTTTCTGAAAAGGGGTCTGAGATAGGACTCGGTCTGTTTCTGAGTAGCACTGTTCAGTTTACCCTGCACACTGCGCTTCACATAATCTTCTCTGGCATTCAATTCTTTAGCCCAAACACCAAGAAGAAACTATTGAAAGAATGGGTAAAATTAGACTACAATGCCATCCAGTTGTTGAACAAGTTTAAAGTTCCCCAACACACAAAACAGTTAACTTCATCCTTAAAACCAATGTCTCAACTGATTACAATACCATCCACTAATATTTAATGAATGAACTATACCTGCTTATTCTGTCATATGTTTTGAAGAAGCGCTTCTGGCAATTCACAAACTTTCTTATTCTCTATATATTCCTAGCTCAAAGATAATCCATTTTCCCCTAAAAATATTACCTGAGTAACTATCTGATAGAAATAAGCTTTTACTTGCATTTTTATTATATAAAATTTACCTAGATCATCAGCCATATTAACATATGTGCTGTGATATTTAATGAATCACCCAAGTATGTTGTTGTAGTATTTGGACTTTCTACTTTTACAGTAGAAACAATAATTCAATTTAAAATTCCCACTAACGTGCCTAACTTAAAGAGCAGGAAAGAAAAAAAAGGAACAGAAATAAAAGAAACTATGATCCATACCCTCCCCTGTCCCACCCCGGAAAACTACCGCAATGTCCCTTGGGTTTACCTATATACAGAGCATCCTTCTAGAGGCAGTTAAACAGTGAAGGCTGAGGAGAACATACTCTCCTAGTGCCAATCCCTGTGTAATCCTATATAAGGACAGGCGGTCACTCTCAGAGAAAATTCTAGTTCATATTACCCAGTTCCCATGCCCTATCTAGTTCCCTATCATTTCCTCAATTGATGCAGAATCTTGATGACTAATGTTGTATTTAAATTGTAAATGCAAGTAAAAGCATATCTTGCATTTAAATCTCATGGCCTGAACACAAATAATTGATGACTAAATGCTGAAATGAACCTGGGATTTGCACACACTATACCTAAAATAGTAAAGACAGAAATGCTGAGAAGATGGAATGAGCATATCATAGGAAGAATAAACAGCTATCTGTAGAAATGAGAAAATGAAATCCCTAAAAGGTTACTGATGTGTTTGCCAATGTCTTCTTACCTCCTTCCTTTTGTTACTGTCATCACCTCTCATAAAAGGTTCTAGAACTCTACCCTCACTATGCTCCTTCCTAGAATGCTTTAAAAAATGTGGACCTCCCCAAACATCTTGTTCATTCCACTGTTATAATTCTTTTCTTTGTGTTTACGTTAGTCAGTTTTTTTAAAGTGCCAAGAGGAACAGAAATATACTGTCTTTGGTTAACCTCTATATCCAAGCACATTGCAATATCATAAACCATGTACATGCCAGAAATGTTTGAGATTTTCTTTCCCAGTCTTTCACTCGTAACAATACAAAAACATAAAAATAGTTCTTAACTAACCAAAATGTCCTCCTTTCTTAGCCTAAAAGTACATACCTTAAGGAATTTGGTAATGATGTCCATGTCTTTATGATCATCACCTTTTCCTAAAGATTCTCCCAATGCCTAAAGAAAAATAATGCTCCTGTTCATTAGTAAAGAGCAACAAATGAATATATGTTATCAACACCAGTCTAAACATGGCTCTTTATTACACAGACTGTCCAATTTCTATTTAAAAACCTAATGGAATTTCTAAATAAAATTTTTTAAAAACAGTAATTTGCCGTTTAAATTTTGAAAGCATGCTCTTTTATGAATCAAAAGACAGAAGAAGGGGTAAGGGGAGTGATTGCTAATGCATATGAGAATTCTTTTCAGGGCAACAAAATTATTCTAAAATTAGATTGTGATAATTGTACCATTCCATGAATAGATAGGTGCTATGGTGGTGGTTGGGAGAGAGCAATTAAAAGGACATCCTCCTGTGACATCAACATGTACAAGAGCAAGGAATGAAAGGGAAAAAAACTAACACTTCACACTATATTAAGAGCTTTAAACTAAGCCATATTGTTTGCTTGAGGTACATATTTAAGTAATATAATACTGCTCTTTAATTGAAATTACATATAATACTCCACATTCAACACACTGACAAAAATTAGAAAACAAAAGATCGCCCAGTGTTGACAGGGATTAGGGATGTACGAGACACCCTACTGGTAGGGTACAGACGAATACAGCCATCTGGAGAGCAACTTAGCAGTCTTAGACAAGTTGATTATACATAAACCCAGCGATCCCACTTCTGAGTCCATAGGGGTGATGCACAAGATTATTCTTCACAAAGCTGTCTGTGGTTACAGAGAGCAGGGAGCAATCTAGTTGTTCATATTATGGAGGAACACAAGGAAAAGGCAGTGAATGCCACAAGATTTTAAGTATTAGCAGTTAAAAGCAAATGTTTAGACATACATAAGGCATCAAGGATGGATTTTAAAAACAGTTCAAAGTATGAAAAGGAAAAAGCAGAAAGAATTTCACAGTACAATACCATTTATGGAAATAAAAAACACATGCTCACAAAACACTACTAATTATAGAAGACCAACAACAAATAAAATAATGCACATCAAACATACTCGAATGACTACTTTTAAAGGCAGAGAGTAGGGGAATGTGAGTGGAGAATGAGAAAAAAAGAGACTGAATGAATGAAAGCATGAAATGAAAGGAGGGCCTTTGTAATGACCAAAACCGATAGTATGCTCTGAACAGAGTAATCTGATGAACTCAACCATTTGTTGCAGGGAATGAAAGGTGTAATGGGAGACGAGGTAAGGTGGATGTAGATATTACCTCTAACTCTTCAATTGTGGTGTTTTCTTCATGAACTTTCAAGTCATTCTGTGTGTCTTCCTCTCCAGGCTCTTGACCACCCACAAGTTCATTGAGGTATTGCTGATCAATCTTATCCAAAGCTGCTTTCAGATCATTCCTCAATCCCTGAGAAAGGTGAAAAATTATACCTAGTTTGAAATTTCACTGATCTTTCACTTGATTTTTCACTAATCTTACCTAATAATAGACAAACATGTAAATTGACCATACATTCACTACACTAACCAGCCAATCAGGAGAGTATGCAAATTAACCCAACAAAAATTGCTGGTAATTTGCATATATAGGCTCCAAGCGGCGGAGCGAAGACTGAAGGCGGCTCTGGCTGGAGCAAAGGCCTGGGTCCCGGGTGCCGGAGGAAAACCAGTGCTGGAAGCCAGGAGAAGGGAAGGCCTATTGCATGAATCTCTTCGTGCAACAGGCCTCTAGTAATAAGTATAATTCATCTCAGATACCAGTCAAGAGGGCAGAGTAGATAAACACTGTACTTGCCTCCTCCCGTGACCATATCAAAATTACAATTTAAATGGTACAACAACCATCATTGAGAACCACCTGAAGGCTACTATGAACTCCAAAAACCTTCAGAAATGTCAACAGTATAAAACTAGTGTCTCCTCTATATCCTAGGCTAGCAACTACATTTCTAACACCAGCAAATTCCACATTCTATTAACACCCAGTTTGTGACTATTAATAAATATGAAAGCCTTAAACCCTGGCTGTTGTCGCTCAGTGGTTAGAGTGTTGGCCCTAGCACCGAAGGGTCGTGGGTGCAATTCCTGGTCAAGGGCACATATCTGGGTTGCAGGTTCAATCCCCAACCCTAGTCGGGGTATGTGCAGGAGGCAACCAACTAATGTGTCTCTCACATTGATGTTTCTCTCCCCCTCCCTCCTTCCCTTCCACTCTCTAAAAATCAATGGGAAAAATATCCAGGGGTGAGGATTAACAAAACAAAAAATGGAAGGAAGGAAGGGAGGGAGGGAGGGAGGGAGGGAGGGAGGGAGGGAGGAAGGAAACGCTTTAAGCTGAACCCTTAACTTACACAATATATAAAAATTAACTCAAAAGGGATCAAAAACCTAAATCCAAGAGCTAAAACTATAAAACACTTAGGAAAACATAGGGGGAAAGCTTCATGACATTGGATTTGGAAATGATTTCTTATATACAACAGCACAAGCACAGGCAACAACTACAACAAAAATAGAAAAGTTAAAAAGTTTTATGCATCAAAGACACTATCAATAGAATGAAAAGATAACCCAAGGAAAGGGAGAAAATATTTGCAAATCATATATCTGATAAGGATTGACATCCAGAACACATAGAAACTCCTACAACTTAAAAACAGAAAACAACCAACAGGATTAAAAATGGGCAAAGGACTTGAACAAGACATGCAAATGGCCCATAGCAAATGAAAAGATGCTCAACATCACCAGTAAGTAGAGACCACAATGAAATATCACTTCACACCCATTAAGATGGCTATGATAAACAAACAAACCAGAAAATAACAAGTGGTGGCTAGGTGTGGGAACCATGCCAGGTCCCCAGATAGTCAAGGCCGATGAGAGCACAGAGGCCTTGTTATCAATACACCAGAATAGCCAAATGCCGCTCTGAGCATGAGCCTAAATGGGATGTTCAAGGACTCTGAGCCTGGGAATCCTAATCAGACTAAGATACCATGAGTGGCTGCAAGGCCATAGCACTCTGACAGTACACTGTGCCCTTCAGTAGCCACTATGATTGATGTAACTATTGGCACAAAGCCTTCTTTGTCTAAATAGTATAAAAGTAAGTTACTGACCAGCTAGTAAGCTGGAGTATGGAGAGAGAACTAGGATGGAGTGTGTGAAGAAGTCTGCTAGAGAAAGCAGCTGGGCAGGAGACAGGACAAGCTGCTGAGCCAGAGAGCTCAGGTACCACTATGATGTGAGGCAGTAAGTCTAGGAGGCAGCATGTGGCTGCTCAGATAATAGCTGTGGGTACAGAGACTGATGCTGCTTTTTGGGAGATCTACCAGCTGGTGTCTGCCTGCCTGTATGGACTTTCCTGTGAGGAACTGTTCTTGTCTGATGGCTGTGTGGCCACTGGCTTCTGCAACCAAGACTCATTCTTATACACCCACAACCGCTCATGGCTTCTCCATCTAAGACCTGGCATTCAAGGAGGTCCATCCCTAGGCAGGGGGGCTCAGACCCAACACCTATATCTAGTGAGCAGAGGATAACGGGGGAACTTGGACTAAGTTCCCAACAGTTAGTACAGTGGGCAGGGTTCGAGGAAGAACCAGCCCTGGTATAGGCAAATGGGAGAATTTAGAACAGAGGTCCTCAAACTTTTTAAACAGGGGGCCAGTTCACTGTCCCTCAGACATTCCACACATGCGCACTGCGGGCCCAGGACGAGTTGGCTGCTAAGCAGGACAGGCAGCGGCGGCAAAAACACCCGGCGGGCCGGATAAATGCTTTCGGCGGGCCGCGTGTGGCCCGCGGGCCGTAGTTTGAGGACCCCTGATTTAGAATATATGGACTCAAAGCCACTCAGAGCACCAGAGCTCGAGCCGGGCTCTGACACTGCTCTGACACTAGCATATAAATAAATGGGACACTTTGCACTGCTAGAAATGTAAAATGGTGGAGCTGCTGTGGGAAACTGTTGGCAATACCTCAGAAAGTTCAACATACCCACACCAAGACACATTATAATTAAAATGTCAAAAAATAAACACAAGTAGAGATCTTAAAAGGAGCAAGAGGGGAAAAAAATTGTTATACACAATGAAACATGCATGACAATCAACAGATTTTTCAGCAGGAACTTTGCAGGCCAGAAGGCAGTGGCACAACATGTTCGAAGTACTGAAAGAAACAAAGTTCCAACCAAGAATACTCTGCCTGGCAAAATTATAATTCAGAATTGAAGAAAAGATAAAGAGTTTTCCAATAAAGCAAAAATTAAAGTTCGAACTGGCCTTACAAGAAATTGTTAAAGGGATTTTTTAAACTGAAAAGAAAGCTAATTAATAAGAAAACAATATGAATGTATAAATCTCATTGGTAAAGGTACATACAGAGTAGGTAGTGAATTAATCATGTACAAAGCTAGTATGAAGGTTAAGACAAAAGCAATAAAAATAATTATAATTACAGAAATTAGTTTAGGGATACACAAGATAAAAAGATGTAAAATGTGACATCAAAAACATAAAACATGGGCTGGGTGAAGTAAAAATGTAGAACTTTAGAACTTGTTCAAACTTAAGTTCTTACCAACGTAAAACAGACTGTTCCAGCCCTAGCCGGTTTGGCTCAGTGGATAGTGTCAGCCCATGGACTGAAGAGTCCCGGGTTCCTTTCCTGTCAAGGGCACATACCTTGGTTGCAGGCTTGATCTCTGGCCCTGGTCAGGCATGTGTGGGAGGCAACCAATCAATTAGTCTTTCTCACATCGATGTTTCTCTCCTCTGTCTCCCTCTATACAATGGAATATGTTTCGGCCTTTTTTTAGAAAAAAAAAAAGAAATTCTGCCCTGGCCAATTGTTCAGTGGTTAGAGCACTGGCCCACAGACTGAAGGGTTGTGGGTTTGATTCCTGGTCAAGGGCATGTACCTGGATTGTGGGTCTGCTCCCCAGCCCCAGTCAAGGCATGTGCAGGAGGCAATCAATCAATGTGTCTCTCCTGAACAGCCATGTTTTTTTTCTCTCAGTCTCCACCTTCCTCCCTTCTACTCTCTTCCAATGGGAAAAAATATCCTCGGGTGAGGATTTTAAAAACAGGAAATTCTGACACATGCTACAAGACGGATGAACCTTAAAGGTTTTATGTTAACTGAGAAGACTGATCCAGTGGAGCCTTCAGATGATCTTAACCACTCACCTAACTGCAATCACATGCAAGATCCTGAGCCAAACACCGCCAGCTTACCCAATCAAACCACAGAACTGTGAGAGATAATAAATTATCTTAAGTTACTACGTTTCAGAATGATTTGTGATAGTCATAGATGACTGAAAAAGATTTTATAATAATAAATTGTTTTAAGCTACTAAGTTTTTGGTGGTTTGTTACATAGCCATAAATAACTACACCTGTTTCTAAATAATTGCTAGAGCAAGTAGATGATAAAGCCTCAGAATCTCTGAACAACACTATTGTAAATGACATTTATCCCAAAGCATAAAAAATAAAACAGACTCTTTTCAAAAAATTAACCAAAAGAGACCATATGCTGAGCCATAAAACAATATCAGAACTCTAAATGTAAAAGCTAAAACTGTTAAGCTAAAAAAAAAAAAATACAGAAGACTATTTCTTCAAGACCTTGGGACAGCCAAAGGTTTCTTAAGTAAAATACCAAAAGCAATAACCATAAAACCAAAAGCTGATAAAGTGGACTTCACCAAAATTTAAAACTCTCCCCCACAAAAGAAACGAATAAGAGAACAGGTAAACCATAGAGTAGGAGAAAATAGTCACAAAATATATATCTGTATCTTACAAAGGACTTATATCCAGAATAAATGAAGAACTTCTACAATTCAAAAATAAAAAGACAACCTAACTAAAACATGAACAAAACATTTTAATACACACTGCACAGAGAAAAATATAGCCTACAGAAGTCCACAAGACGATGCTCATAATCTTTAGTTATCAGGGAAATGTGAACACAACCACAATGAAACACTATTACACATATAAGAAAATTGTTAAAATTTAAAAGACTAACAATAAAAATGCTGATGGAATTTGGAAATATTTGGCATTTCTTAAAATGTTAAGCATACATTTACTCTTACTATTCAGCAATTCCACTTCTCCATATTTATCCAAGAGAAATGACATAGGTTCAAACAAGATTTGTATAAGAATGTTCAGAGCAGTTTCATTCATTACAGCCCAATGTTGAAAACATATTACGGTATATTCATAAGACTGAATACCATCAGCAATGAAAAGGAACAAACTACTGATAACTGCAATAACATGTAATGCTGATCAAAAGAAGCCAGGCACTATGACTTCATCTATAAGAAATAATAGAACAAGCAAAATTAATCTATGGTGATAGAATTTTATAAAGTGGTTGCCCATGAGTAGAAAAGAAGGATAGGGGATTGGCCAAGAAGGGGTGCTGGAGAACTTCCTTGGGTGATGAAAATGTTCCATATCTTCACAAGGTTGGTGGTTACAAACTTGGATGTATTTGTCAAAATGCACTAAACAAACATAAGATAGGTACTTAAAAAAAATTTTAAATTTATATTCACCAGCAGTCACCTGGCAACTTTTTCATTTTTCCTCTAATAATGCAATGGGTCAGACATCAAACTCCACACTATTCTAGTTTATGTGGTACAGTGATATTCTTCTAGCTTTGGTCTGATTTCTTACCTTGTTAACTTCTGGTGTCAGGATCTCTATTTTTCTTAAACGCTGAAAAGCATCATAATCAGTTTCTCCAAATAGTCTGATTGGTTCTCCTCTTTCTCTCAATCTTCTGATAACCTATTGTTTTTTAAATCAAAAGATAGTAGTAATTCCTTATGTTGTTAGTAATAGCAATTCCTATTTTAGGTGACCAAACACTTATTTTGAAATGCCAGTTGGAAAAGTTAGGTTTATTTTTTCTTTAATTTTCCATGAACAAATATACTGAATCATTGTCACACCTTAAACAGTCCTAATGGGTTAGGTTTTTTGGCTGGTTCAGTAAAGTCACAATTTGTATAATCGAATACATAAGAAAAACATTAAGATGGTAGCAAGTGATAATATTCATATTGAGAAGGAAAATAAAGTTTGGAGTCAGCTGATAACGCAGCTGATGACCACAGCCAAAGTCAGCATTGCAATACTACTTTTAAACCAAACACTGTCTCTTAGGAGAGAAAGTGAGTATGATCAGAATGGGGCACATGCGGGGCTTTTGAAGGGCTGATAATACTACTCTATTTCGCCCTAACCAGTTTGGCTCAGTGGATAGAGCATCGGCCTGCGGACTCAAGGGTTCCAGGTTCGATTCTGGTCAAGGGCATGTACCTTGGTTGCGGGCACATCCCCAGTGGGGGGTGTGTGGGAGGCAGCTGATTGATGTTTCTCTCTCATCAATGTTTCTAAATCTCTATCCCTCTCCCTTCCTCTCTGTAAAAAATCATTAAAATATATTTTAAAAAAATACTACTCTATTTCTTGACTTAGATGATAGTTACACAGGTGTTGTTTAATAATTATCCATTATATTAAACATATGTGTTTTATACACTATATACATGCTATAGTTCACAAAAAGGAGAAACAAAAATTATAATAAGTTTATCCAAATAAAAAAAAAATACCAAGAACTTTACCTGGGAACACACTTAGAAACCACTGGAGGGCTCCCAATGGATTAACTGAAGCTTGATATTAAAAAGAAACTTAAGAGGTCATCTATTGCTTTCTCTAATCAATGCTGAATTAACTCCCAAAAACAACTGTCAGGTCACTGTCTGACAAATGACAGGAATCACATCTCTTCATGAAACAGCCCACCCCATTTCTGGATTACCTCCCTTAAACTTGTATCCATTTATCTTAGCTCTATTTTATGGAACCACAGAGAATATTCAATTCCTTTTCAAAATTAGAGCTGTGGTCAATAAATTCTTTTAAAAGTATTTAGGCTAATTATTCAAAATAACTTCCTCTAATTTTCACATGAGAGCTTCCAGAGTTAGCCATCCTTTTCTATGAAAGTTTCCTTTTGTTCAAAGTTCACTTTTGTCTTGTACCTTCTGAATAGTTTGAATTCTTTATATCACATAAATATCCTTAAAAAATATTTTTAGCCCTGACTGGTTTGGCTCAGTGGATAGAGCGTCGTCCTGCGGACTAAAGGGTCCCAGGTTCGATTCCGGTCAAGGGCATATACCTTGGTTGCGGGCACATCTCCAATAGGGGGTGTGCAGGAAGCAGCTGATCAATGTTTCTCTCTCATTGATGTTTCTAACTCTCTATCCCTCTCCCTTCCTCTCTGTAAAAAAAATCAATAAAATATATTTTTTTTAAAAATATATTTTTAAAGAAAATGATAATTGATCTTGACCAGGGTATGGGCAAACACTACAAATGAGAGTATAAACTGGTATAACTAGGACAGAGCCCTCTGGTAATATGTATCAAAAGTCTTAGAAATGTACATAGACTTTAATCTTTAGTACATACACTCCAAATATCATACTTATAGAAGATTTTCCAAAGGAAATAATCATACATTATTATGCATACAATCATGTTTTTAGAAGGATATTCCTCTAAGTATGATTCATAAGAGGGAAATGCTGAAGTAAGCTAAATGACCATTAATAAAGAACTGGCTTTAAAAATATGGGAAAGTATATGTTCATAAAAAATTATACATATATATTTTTTTACCTAGAAAGATGTATTAAAAGAAAGTAAGTTATAAAATAGTACATTATTTAAAATAATTTAAGTATAATTATTTAGAATATATACATTTAAAACAGTATTTAGCCCTAACCAGTTTGGCTAAGTGGGTAGAGCACCGGAATGCGGACTGAAGGGTTCCAGGTTCAATTCCAGCCAAGGGCACATGCCCGGGTGGTGGACTCGATCCCCCCCAGTCCCAAGTAGGGGGTGTGCAGGAAGCAGCTAATCAATGATTCTCTCTCATCACTGATGTTTCTGTCTCTCTCTCCCTCTCCCTTCCTCTCTGAAATCAGTAAAAATATATTTTAAAAAAACAAACAAAAAATACAGTGTTTGGTTTTTAAAGTTTAGAATGATAGATACTTTAAAAAGTTTAACATAACAGTATCAAGAAAGGCAGAGGACGCCCTGACTGATTTGGCTCAGTGGATAGAGCGTCGGCCTGCGGACTGAAGGGTCCCAGGTTCAATTCTGGTCAAGGGCATGTAAAAAATAATAATAATAAAATAAAGAAAGAAAGAAAGAAAGAAAGAAAAGAAAGGTAGAGGTAATTTATTAGTAGAACCCCATGAAGAAAACTGGCTAGCTGCACAGTAACTGAGTTCAATAAGTCATCTTATATGGGAAATAATGACAAAAAACTATTGGGTAGAACTAAAGATTAATGTAAATGTTCTGCAGAGGTTTTTGTTGTGTTTTTTTTTTTTTTTTTCATGAAACTATATATAAACTTACCTCTTGCCTAGAAAGGGTCATTGGTAATTTTTCCTCTGCCAGTTCAAGTTCTAATACTGGATTCGATGAAGTTAATGGTTTCTGGTCATCCTCTTTTGGCTGTATCTATATTAACAGCAAAAAAAAGAAGTTCAGCTTTTAAAATATAGTTAATATTTGTCATTCTATTAGATTAGCTGTTCAAGACAGTTAAACATGTTTTAAATATTGAAGGTCTAAATGTTCCTCCGAGGAAAGAGCTCATAGTAAATATCCAGCTTTTAAGAGTTTACTAGTATCAAACTTGTCCATTTCAGGGACAGCACACATAGAAAACATGCACATCAGAGACAGCATTCTTGCTACAGAAAAGTGACATTAAGTGTAATGGTTTCCAAAATCAAAGCCGTAAAAGAGCTGTAATTTAGACTCACTTTCTCCTTCAACTCTAAAGAATTTTACTTTGTTTTTTGGGGAAAAAAAAATCAACCTGCTTCTCCTCTTTGAGAAAATCATCCTACAGGGTTGCCTGATTCTTACCCTGGGTTTAAAATGAAAGTCAAAGACAGGAACTGCTTTCTAACAGAAGCCCGTGAAGCTTCAAGAGCCAGCTTTTTCCTACCCTACTTTTTGAAAGGTATTATTCCAAGTGCACAGAAATCACTGTTGGACATGTAGAAAAATTTCCAATGCTACATAGAACTTTTCCACAAAAGTGAGCTACAAACCTTGTGAGAAAATAATGAAAAACAGCACCTCTCTACTTATACCACACAAAGAAAAGAGTGAACATTCTTGTTGATATGAACCTGCAGGGAAAAAAATCTCTTCATGTATTTTCTTGAGTCTGCCGCCCAAGTCACAGTTTGGGAAAATTGAGTTCAGCAATTTATAAGCCCCATTGTGTGGTCTGTAAAAAGATACTGAAACATAGTTTCCCAACTGACCATAAGACCAATCTAAAATGCCAAAAGAAGAAAAAAAAACAACATGAAAGAAGATGAACTTTAAGGAAAAACTCATTCAACTAAGAAAGGCTAAATGGTTAAAATTATATAAATTATGATTCTATAGTTTATGATTAACAGTTAAGTTTATCAGTATTAAGTGTAAAAGAAAATTGAGATAAAAACTAAACTTTCATATTTTCACAAACCAAATCAGCACCAAGCCTTAAAAAAAAATGGGAACTAGTTTCTATAAAAGAATAAAATAATACATGCAATATTTTCATTATTACCAAGAAGGAAATACTAAAAATGTTTATGAAGGAACAACCTCTGCTTTCTTTGTAAGCATAAAAACAGATCATTTCTCAAAAAATCTTAGGATGAAAAGTAGTTTTAATTAAGGAATGGCAGCTGGACTCGACATTACAAGCAGCACCTTTACAGTAATTATTTTGCTTCAGTGCTTTCCTCTATGTAAGCAAGGAAGTACTGCGCTATCACTGAAGCAACCTAAGCAAAGCAAAACTGCCACCATAGTCTTACATTCTTTTCCTACCTTATCAAAAAGTTGAAAGGTTGAAATTTAGGGATCTTGGAAAACAACAAGTCAGCAGACTATACCCAGGGTAAGTAATTCTTATTCCAAATCAAGTTGGAGTTAGACAATGTTGGGGCAAGCAAAAGATGAGAATTCTTTCTGAATATGTATCCAATGGTTACTAACGCAAAACATTATTTTAATTTCCTAAATTAGAAGCAAATGAAATCAATATATTCATGGAAAATATCAAAATACCAATATAAATTTTCATAATTTAGAAGCCTATCAGAAATATAACATTTTTAAAATTTGCCCTCTCCCAACACTACAAAATAAAACCAAATGCATATACATACCATTTGCATTATTCATGCATCCCTCTAGAAATGCTATGCCAGATAAATTAATTTCCAAAACTTTTAACATGACATGCACAAGAGTATTATTTTATATTGATGTTTCACAAGCAAAAAGTTATTTCAAACTTATGATTTAGCAAAAGAGAGCCTTCTGCAATTTGGTTTAAAAATTATTAAACTAGATATAGTCTTTTAAAAATAATTTAAACATAACCTTTAACCCCTCCCAATAAAAAACCCCAATGTTATTCAACTAGATAATCTCAAAGACAATTTCAGTCATGGTTCTAAAATGTACAGTCTTCCAGACAACTCATTTGTTTTGAACAAATATTTCAATATTACATTTTCTATCCAACAGACTGAGCAGTGTTTGAAATGTGGTTCCTTATACACAAAAGCATATAAATGTTATACGGCAATATATTTCAGGCAGAGGTGCTTAGGCCAAAAGGAATTATTAACAATGTAAACATAAAAACTGGTTTAAAATATTCAGGAGAAAGCAGGGGAAATACCACTGCTAATACCACTGTTATTGAATGAATAAAATGTTTTTAGCCCTTTAAAAATAGACTTTTATTGGGAGAGGTGGAGTGAGGGAGTGGTGGGGAGATGAAAATGAGGCAGCATCAGATCCAGGACTTAATTAAAAAAAAAAAAAAGGAAAGAAAATCAAGCTTTGATCTCAAGCCACTTCATGCTGTCAACAGAAGGCCAAACCATTCCAAGCCAAAAGTCATGCATGTATTTTCCTAAATTCAAGATAAAAAATCAAGAAAAACAAAAACAAAAATTCATACCTCTCCAGATGGCTTCTCATTTATAGGCTAATGTATAACATTGATAAATTGAACAGAGATCAATAATTTTGTCACTTTAACAACAGCTGTATAAATTTAAACTCAGAAATAAGACAATGTAACATAAAAGCAGGAATTCATACCTTGTAGCCACATCTTTCGTAATATGCTTCCTCTTCTTTTTTTGCAAGTTCACTACGCTTGAAATATTTTTTATTTTCCTATTGAAGAAGAAGTGAGTTAATAATATATCCTTGCATAAAATTTAATGTCCCCTAATCAACAACCTGAAAAAACTCTTCAGTTTCTCAAGAAATGGTAAAGTTTTTTGGTTGCATAGAAATTATATTGATTTCCTGAACACAACACCTGTACTCAACCTCTAAATTTGAAGTACATATTTCTCTTGCAGTATCATTTTAACAGGCATATCCAATAGCAAAGAGAAGAAAACAATATTTCCCAAATGTTCACACTTTTGATTTAATTTCCCAATATTTGAGTTCAGTGATAATCTCTACAAATGTATTTATTATGAACCACATGAAATAGAATGCTTTAGTTTTTTTTTCCATCAGAAGTAATCAAACAGAAATTATGGTATCTATAGCTAACATCTTACATCTCATTACCAAGAGAGTTCCAAGAGTGTGTCCAAATTCTTTTCATCATCTAAAACACTACTATATCAATTAATTGTATTTCATTAATTCTTAAAATTGAATTAATTCTTAAAATAATCTAGGCATAGAATGGTTTTAGAGAGTTTTTTTACTTAAAGACAGTTTAAAGGCATTTGTTTTAATATGACTTGATGTCAAAAGAGACAAGCTCTAAATCTATTATAATGGTGAAAAAAAAATTAGTTCTTCCTACACTAGTACTATATATAAAACTATCCTTGCTGTTAAATCTAGAGTCACTAATTTGGAGGCTTGTTACTATCTACAGCTCTTATTCCACTGATGACTTGACTCAAAGACGCTGCCTTGCCTTGGTCAGTGTGGCTCAGTTGGTTGAGTGTTGTCCCATGCACCACAAGATGGCGGGTCCAATTCCAGGTCAGGGCCAGGGTGCAGGTTTGAACCCCGGTTAGGAGGCAGCCAATCGATGTTTCTCTCTCATACTGATGTTTCTCTCTTTCTTCCTCCCTCTCTAAAATCAATAAAAACATTTTTTTTTAAAGCTACTGTCCTACTTTATTGCTGAAACCGGTTTGGCTCAGTGGATAGAGCATCAGCCTGCGGACTGAAAGGTCCCAGGTTCGATTCCGGTCAAGGGCATGTACCTGGGTTGCGAGCACATCCCCAGTAGGAGATGTGCAGGAGGCAGCTGATCAATGTTTCTCTCTCATCGATGTTTCTAACTCTCTATCTCTCGCCCTTCCTCTCTGTAAAAAATTAATAAAATATATTTTAAAAAAGTTACTGTCCTACTTTATTAATAGTAATTATAATAGTACCTCAATACTACCTCAGGTATTTAGCACCTCATAATCCAAAGCTAATTCACTCAGGCAATGACCATAATGGATGCTAAGACCATTACAAGAAAGGCTGATGGTGAACAATGGAAAGACCAGTCTGCCAATACTTGAACCCACTGATGAAGTTTGACATCAAGAAAACATTATGCACCTCCCTATGTGATACACATAAAAGTATACAGCACCATTGATACAGCATTTTTTAAAAATTCTTTATTGTTTAAAGTATTACATGGCTCCTTTTTCCCCCATTGACCTCTCCCCGCCCATTCCCGCCCCCCAGCACAGGCCCTCATCCCCCTACTGTCTGTGTCCATTGGTTATGCTTATATGCATGAATACAAGACCTTTGGTTGATCTCTTACCCCCTCTTCTGCCCTCCCTTTAAGGTTTGACAGTCTGTTCGATGCTTCTATGTCTCTGGATCTCTTTTTATTCATCAGTTTATGCTATTCATCATATTCCACAAATGAGTGAGATCATGTGATGCTTATCTTCCTCAGACTGGCTTATTTCATTTAGCATAATGCTCTCCAGGTCCATCCATGCTGTTGCAAATGGTAAGAGTTCCTTCTTTTTACAGCAGCGTAGTATTCATTGTGTAGATGTACCACAGGTTTTTAATCCACTTATCTGCTGATGGGCACTTAGGCTGTTTCCAAATTTTAGCTATTGTAAATTGTGCTGCTATGAACAAAGGGGTGCATATATCCTTTCTGACTGGTGTTTCTGATTTCTTGGGCTATATTCCTAGAAGTGGGATTGCTGAGTCAAATAGGAGTTCCATTTTTAATTTTTTGAGGAAACTCCATACTGTTTTCCACAGTTGCTGCAAGAGTCTGCATTCCCACCAGAGTGTATGAGGGTTCCTTTTTCTCCACATCCTCCCCAGCACTTGTCTTTGTTGATTTGTTGTGGATATCCATTCTGACAGGTGTGAGATGGCGTCTCATTGTCATTTTGATTTGTATCTATTGATTAGTGACTTTGAGCATGTTTTCATGTCTCTTGGCCTTCTGTATGTCCACTTCCGAAAAATGTCTAGTATTTAGGTCCTTTGCCCATTTTTTTATTGGATTGTTTATCTTCCTTTTGTTAAGCTGTATAAGTTCCCTATAAATTTGGAGATTAACCCCTTATCAGATGTAACATTGGCAAATATGTTCTCCCATACATTGGGCTCCCATTTCATTTTGTTGATGGTTTCTTTTGCTGTGCAGAAGCTTTGTATTTTGATGTAGTCCCATTCATTTATTTTCTCTATTGTCCTTGGAGATATATTGCTATGAGATATGTCTGATATTTTGCTGTCTATGGATTCTTTTAAGATTTTTATGGTTTCCCATCTTATGTTTAAGTCTTTTATCCATTTTGAATTTATTTTTGTGTGTGGTGTAAGTTGGTAGTCTAGTTTCATTTTTTTTCACGTATCTGTCCAATTTTCCCAACACCATTTACTAAAGAGACTGTCTTGACTCCATTGTATGCTCTTGCCTCCTATGTCAAGTATTAATTAAGCATAATGGCTTGGGTTGATTTCTGGGTTCTCTGTTCTGTTCCATTGGTCTATATGTCTGTTCAGTACCAGGCACTTTTGAGAACAGTGGCCTTATAATATAGCTTGATATCTGGTAAGATACAACTTTCTTGCCAAAAAGGTAAATATGAATCTAATAAAATATTTAGGTCTAACTTCCAGTTTACCAGAAATGTAGGGAATAACACCAAAGGAAACAATGAAACACTGAAAAGTTTTACAAACTAGCTCCACTTTCTCCAACAAGTTAATGGCATCAAGAAGGGGTGGAACTGGGGGGAATAAAAATGTTTTCAATGAAAAGAAACCAAGAGTCATAATAAACAAATGCAATGACTGCAGTTTGTGTGGATCTGATTCAAACAAACCAACCATAAAAAGATATATATGCCTATATTTTACTTCAATAGGAGATACTTGAGCGTGAAAGGAGTACCTGATGATATTAAGGACCTAATTTCAATTTTGTTTAGGTGTCACTTTGTTTATGTAAAAACATTTTTTAAGTGACTTTAGAGAGAGGAAGGGAAAGAGAGGGAGAGAAGCACTGAGGGGCATTGATCAGTTGCCTTCTGCATGTGCCCCAACCAGGTATCGAACCCACAACCCGGGCATGTGCCCTAACTGAGAATCAAATCCACCAACCTTTGGTGTATGGGACAACGATCCAAACAAGCCACACCAGCCAGAGCTATATAAAAACATATTCTTATTTTCTAGAGTTACCAATCTTTAGGTGAAGGGGTAGACAGGGGCTCATTATATGATTATGTTTTTATGTATGTTTAAAACTTTTGTAATAAAATTTCTTAAAGTCCATAAACTCAATAAACATCTACACATACCAAGCACAGCTTTATAGATTTAACGATGAAGAAGATATTAACTGGGGTAAGGAACGAATGGTATCATCTGAATATCAAAACTACCCTGAAAAAGGTAGAGCTAATATTAATCCCATAGTAGAGGTAAGAAACCTGAGCATTAATTAGAAAGATTAGATGCCCTATACTGTTTGGCTCAGTGGATAGAGTATTGGCCTGCAGACCGAAGGGCCCAGAGTTCAATTCCAGTCAAGGCCACATACCTCAGTTGCAGGCTCCTCCCGGGCCCAGGCACTGGTGGAGGCTTGTGCAGGAGGCAACCAATCGATGTGTTTCTCTCACATCAATATTGCTCTTTGTCTTTTTCTCTCTTCCACTCTCTCTAAAAAAAAAAAAAAATCAATGGAAAAATATTCTTGGGTGAGAATTAAAAAAAAAAAAGATCAGGTGACATTCCCAGAATTTGTAAGCCTCATGAGTAACAGAGGCAGGACTAGAACTTTGTCCTTAAATCCTTTGTACTATACAGGATTCCATGCTACAGTTCTTCACTCCCAAATGTTATTTTTTAAAAATATATTTTATTGATTTTTTACAGAGAGGAAGGGAAAGGGATAGAGAGTTAGAAACATTAATGAGAGAGAAACATCGATCAGCTGCCTCCTGCACACCCCCTACTGGGGATGTGCCCGCAACCAAGGTACATGCCCTTGACCAGAATCAAACCTGGGGCCCTTCAGTCGCAGGCTGATGCTCTATCCACTGAGTCAAACCGGTTAGGGCCCCCAAATGATATTTCAGCATCATAAACTGCTCTTTTTGAGTATGTAGCAGGTAATTTACATATTTCAATTAAATAAGTTGACAAACACATATGGTATCCTCTCAAAAAGAGCAGATATAAAGGAAGAAAGTAAAAGGACCCTCCAGGCCAGAGTCCATGGTCTAATCTATAACTATGAGGGGCCCAATGCATGAATTCGTGCACCTTGAAAGGAACTGTGGGCCGTGAGGCTGCTGTGAGCACAGGGGCAGGTCTCAGCCCATCCTCCGCAGCCCCACCCGCCCCCTGCCCATCACATCCCGCTGCGGCCCCTGGTCCCCAGTCTGCCTGCAGCCCTGCTCCCGCTGCCGCCACTCCCATGTACTAATGGCACAGAGCAATTGGGGCTGGCATCAGCAGCCGGTGCAAGCAGGGCCAGCACAGTCAGTGGGTATGAGTGACAGCTGCTGCCCCGATGATCACCCCTCAGGAGCAAGGGGAGGTGGAGAAGCCCTCAGGGGCAATCGGGGCCAGCAGCCGCAGCTCGCATCTGCTGACAGCGCCAAGTGATTGGGACCAGCACTGGCAGCGGGTGCAAGCAGCGGCTCTGGTGCTAGCTGCGGGTGCGAGCAGGGCCAGCGTTGGCAGTGGGTGCAAGCAGGGCTGTCACTGGCAGCGGGTGTGAACGAGGCCAACGTCAGCAGCATGTGCGAACATGAGGCGGGACTGTGGCATGCAGGAGCAAAGAATTTTCAGTAACCACCAGAAGCTTGCCCTGATGGCGCCCCTGCTCACCTGCTCCACTTTCTCTACCATCCTGCAATGGCCGACGCCCGCCACGTTCCCCATGGTGGTCAGCACACATCATAGCGACTGGTTGTTTGGTTGTTCGCCATTCGGTCTATTTGCATATTAGGGTTTTATATATATGGATGGTATCTTTTACTTCCATGTCTCAATTTCATTGACACACCTAACAAAATCTTAAGCCTAGAATATCAATTCTCAAAATGTGGTTCACAGGCTTCTGGGTGTCCCCTAGATCTTTTCAGAGATTCTGTGAGGTCAAATTTATTTTCATAATAATACTAAGATGTTATGTGCCACTTTTTCACTGTGCACACACTTGTACTAATGGTATTAAAGCAATGGTGAGGAAAACTACTGGAATCTGAGCATACATAAAGGCTAAGTACCTTATTTATGTAGCAGTGGTCACTGTATTCCTCACCACCATGCACTGCCAGGAAAATAGAGAGGCCAGTTTCTCTTTTGTCTTCATAAAGTACAATTTTGCTAAATCTCAACCCTTGAGTACATAGCCTTTAAATATTTGATATGATGAAATAAGATATGAAACATACGAAGCACTTCTGCTACATGAAGTGGGATCATTGTCTCAAAGAAAAGCACTTGCGCAACTGATTATTCAGACTTGCATAGTAGACATTTTCTCAAAACTGAACAAAGCAAGCCTGTCACTTTAAGGAAAACAATGACAGTACTTATCAGCTATGATAAAATTCCATCTTTCAAGCGAAAATTAGAATGGTGGGAAACATGTATCCATCACTGTGAACTTGATGGTTTCCCAATACTTAACGGTTTTTCTGATGAACTAAAAATAGTATTAGCGAACGTGATTTATTTTATATTATCTAAAGAAATATATCGACATTTAGAAGACCTGCTAAACTCAGCAAACCATGTCACAAAGGCAAGATGTTACAAAATCATGCACAGGCAGAATACCTATGAGCAGAATAGATCAGAAGAGATGTAGAGCAGAATATATCAATGGATTTTATATACAAAAAGTCATTGATATGTGTCACAATCCAGTCTTAACTAATCTTTAAGAAATTTACCATTTGTCTATTTTTGGTGTAATATTAAAGGAGAACCACAATTATTTGAAAAGGTTATTAAAATAGTCCCTTTTCCAATTACTTATCTGTATGAGGATGAAATTTCATCACATAATTGAACAAAAACAGCATATTGCAGCAGGTTGAATGGAGAAACACGAAGGAGAATCCAACTATCTTCTAATATACCAGAGATAAAAAGATCTGCAAAATTGTCAAACCACTGTTCTCTCTAAATTTCTTTTGTTTTGGAAAATATAGTCAATTTTCATAAAAATGTATTATTTATGTTAACTTATGATGGATTTCTATTGTATTTCTACATGGACTATATCTAAACATTTTTAATTTTCTCAGTTTTAATTTCTAATAGAGTCATTATCAATAAATACACCCTACATAAACAAAAGTTCTCCAGAACTATCAATAAAAACTCTGTGAAGGGGTCCTAAGACCAGTAAGTGAGAACACTGTCCTTGAAGACTCTTCCTATTGGCATTCTCCCCACCTGCATCTAGTGGGCCTTTATAAATGCAGGGAGCCCACTTGGGCCTCAGTGGGGTTCACTGATCCAAGTGTAATTCACTGTTCAGTTTTCTGTCCTACTGTCTACACTGATCGTAACCCATTCTCTCAAACCTCTTATCCCTTCATTTCTCCCCTCATTTTCAGCAAATGACTAAGCCAATCTACAAAGAAATGAAAAGCCATGAAACAAGAATTTCTCCAAATTCCTCCCAGCACCAAACCTTACCTGGATCTGTACCAATCCCTTCATCATTTCAGAATGGAAGGGGAAACCATCCTCCTAGTTAAGGCCAATCCCTTCCAAATGTATTCCATCAATTCCTCCTGCCTTTCTCAGGGATGTCTCATAGAAGACTGTTGCAAGTAAAGGGGTAAACAAATGTGAGGAAAGGCAAGTTCAAGGAACTGAAAAAGTTCAGAAGTTCAGTAGAGCCAGGAGGTAATGGCATGGAGATTTTCACCAGCATAGAAATTACTAGGTGTTTTTTTCTTCTTCTTCTATTTTTTGTTTTTAAAAAATTACTAGTTCTTGACCTTTTTGAGTCAAAGATCCCTTTAATAATATCATACACAGGAGAAAGGAAAGAGGGGGCATTTATATTATATAACTAAATGCTAAATTTTTTTTAGCTGATGGATATTCTGAAGTCCATCCAAAGGCTGCATTTAAGAAACCCTGAAATAGATGGTAACTGAAATCTAGAGGTGGATATAAAATTAATATAAGAGAATATTCAGTGTGGAGAGAAAGTGGCCTAGGCCTGAACTTTAAAGAAAACCAACATTTACGGGACAAACAAATCACACACACAAAAAAAGAAGTCTTTCAAAAAGATCGAGAATAAGCAGCCTGATAGGTCGAAGGAAAAATAGGAAGCTGTGGCAGAAGAGATGCCAAGGGAAGAATGAAGGAGGACGACCAGCCAAGTGTGTCAAATGCTGTTGTTAGTCAGGAAAATGGAGGTCACTGTTGTCACAGTATCACTGTGGGGGCAGAAACCAGTTTGTATCTGGTGAAGGAATGAGTGAGAATTAAAATTTATTTTAGGAAGCTTGGCTATGCCCTAGCAGGTTTGGCTCAGTGGACAGAACGTCGGCCTGCAGACTGAAGGGTCCCAGCTTTGATTCCGGCCAAGGGCACATGCCAGGGTTGTGGGCTCCATCCCCAGTAGGGGGCATGCAAGAGGCAAACGATCAATGATTCTCTCTCATCATTGATGTTTCTATTTTTCTCTCCCTCTCCCTTCCTCTCTGAAATTAATGAAGAAAGAAGGAGGAGGGGGGGAGGGGGGAGGGGAGGAGAGGGGAGCAGCAACAGCAGCAGCTTGGCTATAGCCCAGCTGGTGTGACTCAATGGTTGAACGTCAACCCATGAGCCAAGAGGCCATGGTTCGATTCCCAGTCAGGGCGCATGCCTGGGTTGTGGGCTTGGTTCCCAGTGGGGGGCGGGCAGGAGGCATCCAATCAATGATTCTCTCTCACCATTGATGTTTCTATCTCTCTCTTTCCTTCTCTCTTCCTCTCTGAAATCATGTAAAATATATATATTCTTTAAAAGATTGGCTATAAAGAAAAAGGATGCTGCTTAAAAAAACACACACAACAACAAACCTTTTTAAAAATGGGAGAGACATTTTTATGTTTCATTGCTGATGGAGATAAGCCAGTAGACAGACTAAAGATACAGGAAGAAAGGGGATAAGTAATACTAAGGTTCCTGATGATGCAAAAAAAGATGAGCTGGGATCCAATGTGCAGGTAGAAGTTTTGACCCCAAGCTGTAACTGATATCTCATTCTATTCCACAGAGAAAAAGAGAAGAGATTTCTGGCCTTTGGCTTCTTTTTTTCTGTAAAATTGAATGCATGCATGGTCTTTAAAGAATCAAGCATTACTGTATTTTTAATCCTCTGAGGCAGAGTGTAGTATCATGCATATGAGAAACATCCAATAAATATAATTCTACACAAATCTTCATAACTAATAACTAATGAAACTTCTAATTATGTCCCAACAGCCTAGTTTTCCACATAAATGAGGTGTTGCATTAAGTGAAGATTCACCAAACCCGGGGCTCCAAAGCACTGGTATTCAAGCAATTACCTCACAGTAGTTACACCAGACAGAACGTTTTAGGACAGGTGACAGGCGGCTTAGGAGGTTTATCTTAGGAGCTTCTGCAGTTTAACAAAGGGGCAGTCACAAGGTGTTTACTATTTCAACTGTCAGACTAACAATAAAAAGCTAGGACATCACTTGAAATGACCAAGAGTACAGGTGTTTTCCAGCTAAAGATAGGGCAATGAAAACCATTCAGTGATCTCCAATCAGCATTTTTTTAAAATGAAACAGAATGGATTAAAATAATAAAACAAATTATAGGATCACATATGGTTAAGGTAAGAATCATCTCATGAAACTTTTTTCATATATATCAGAACAAAATATAAAAAATATTTCTTACTGTGGCTGGAGCAGTGAAAAAGTATGAAAGTTACTGACACTATGATGCAGAAAGATAAAGGCTATAAAGTAACAGTTCCTATACAGTTAGAAATTACACAGCTATAAATCAAAAGACTATTCCCATGCATACAAGAAAAGATGTCTGGTTACACATATTCTCTTATACAGGCACGCCTCGAAGATACTGCTGGTTAGGTTCCAGAACACTGCAATAAAATGAGTGCTGCGATAAAGTGAGTTGTAACTTTTTTGCTGGTGGAGGGTCTTCACCTTACATTGTAAAAGATGCAACATCTGTGGGGGGCAATAATGTGAAGCACAGTATAATGAGGTATGTTTGTATTATTCAAGAGCACTCACTTACCTGATCATGCATATATGTACATTATAAACCTGGGGGGAGAGCTCAGCTTTTTGTGATTCAATTTTCCCTCTAAAGTACTTAAATTTCAACACCCCGGCTTTCCTAACACCAGCTATGCATTCCAACATCTAAATTACTTTTTTCAAATACTCTCAAATCACTTACCTGAAGAAAAAGGTCCCTGAAGATAATAAGTTACAAATATGGGCAAGCTTTCCCCCTCTATCTGCTAAATAATATTCTATTTAAGGAGCTCTATATTGCTAAGTATTTTTGAAGTTTCACTGATTAGGAAATCAGCCATCCACCAAACAATTCCAACTTACACTACATCATATATATTAATAGGACATTCCATCCAAGGACCTAAGCAGATATTCTCCAAGCATGGTCCTCAGACCCCTGGGATCCTGAAGATCCTTTGAGAGCCTGTGAAGTCAACTATTTTCAATACGAAGGTACTGTTTCCCTGTACCCTGTGGTCATCTGTACTGAGGGTGAAAGGCAATGGTGAGTCTCCGGGTGCCTTGGCAGGTATTCCTAAAGCACTTCTCCTTTCTACGGAAGTATGACGAGAAAGCACTTGCGTGATTAAACTGCAGGCTAAACCCGCTGCTTTTATCGTGGAATATCATTTTCACAGGAAAGAATATCTACAAACTATACTAACTCAGACTTAACTTCCAAAAAGTGAACCTGCCCCTTCTGGGAAACAACTGATAGTATTTGCCACCTATGATAAAATTCCAGCTTTCAAGTGAAAAATAAAATTGTGGAGATCTTAGACCTGCCATCATGAGCTTGACGGCGGTCCAATACATAAAGAAATTTCTCGTGATGTCCGTGTTGATATTAAATAACGTAATTTTAAAAATATGGTGTAATGAAATATGGTGTAATCAACATCTGGAAGATCTGCATAACTCTGAACCAATACCTTCAAATCATCAATGAATTAACATATAAATACCTTTAAAGCGTCTCAGCTTTCATTTGTAATACAGTAAAATATCGATAAACACTTAAACAAAAGCCCTTTGGGATCCTCAATAATTTGGAAGAGTGTAAAGGGGTCCTCAAACCAAAAGCTTTGAGAACCGATGATCTAAGTTATTGTTATGCAACAAAGTAATGGAGATCAACTTAAGGAAGTTCCTAATTCTCCCTCCTCTTTCTCCACTGTTTCTGCACCAGTGTTAGCCCCCCTTTGGGCGAAGAGCTGACCGACAGACCTTTCTATGTGTACTGCGGACGGGGGTGATAGAAAATGTAACAAATAACCTGTTTACTAGTCGGAAGGAATCAAATACTTTAAAAGACTAGTTCTGAGTCTGCCCTTCCTCGTCTAGGGCTTCAGTTGGGCACAAACCCTGAGTAACACCATAAGGTGAGGGACAGGAGAACTGGGGCCGAATTCCGAAGAATGCCGACAGGTGGGCGTGCGGGTGAGGCGCTGAGAACCTGCGCGGGAGTGAGGGGCAAATGTGGGGGGAGTTTTGCCAAAATCCTGGGTTTTCCTGCCACTCCCCCACTTTCTCCGGAGGCTGCCGAGTAGGGAGAACCAGGGGAGGAAGGGGGGACGGGGGAGGGGGCTCTCGCTCACCCAGGGCCTCCCGAAACCCTCTCGGTACCAGTCCCTACTCCCAGGCTCCCCTCCGGCCGCCCCCCCTACACACCCCGCGCCTCGACCCCAGGCTCCTCACCACCAACAGGTTCCTGTCCTCCACCAGCTGCCGCTTCCGGAGGATCTCCGACTTCAGAATGTCCATGTCGTCGCCCGGTTTAAGCTGGAGGTCCTCCCTCCGGCTCCTCCGGCCAAGCCTCACCCGGCCGGGCGCTGCGGAGCACGGAAACCGCAGCCCAAACACTGTAGCACTTCACTGACAGCAGCCGCTTCCGGCGGAAGCTGAGGTGAGTGACGGGCGGAGAGAGAGCACCCAGGGCGCCCGTTGTGGACGGAGCCGCCGTGGAGGAGCGGCCCCTAGCGGCGCCCTTGGGCAGCGCGCCCGCAGTGTTCACTTAGACACGTACAAATCAACATAAGTCTTCTGGATTGTGGGGACGTCTACCAGCTTCGTTTTAATGGTGATATTATACATGCTAGTTCAGGCCCAAAAACCTCCTAGCAGAAGACCTCAATTATGTTAAATAAGACCAGGTCCTTACTTATTATACCAGAGGTTCATATCAGAGTTTCTGAAGTTACCTGCTTGCCAAAATTAATATAGAGAGTGAGGACAAATCTGAACACTATTTCCAGCTCATTAATATAAAATAAAAGGGCAAGGTTCATTGCTAGCCTGTTAAAGTCCATCTAAAGTTAACCAATTACATCCACTGAAATCTTTTTCAGAAGTAAATTTGTCTTTCCCACCCTAACTCCCTCACAGGAATACTGTGAAATATCACAGGACGACAGATGTGAGAGCAAATTTTGAACTAGGAAGTGTAGCCCTCATGTAAAGTCTGATCATAATGACCCTTATCCTCTGTTGTGGCTCACATCACCCCTCCCACCTGCAATCTTCTCCAACCCCCTCCAATCCCCCCCCCCCCCCAATCTTTCCCTAGTCTAGTGGTCGGCAAACTGTGGCTCACGAGCCACATGCGGCTCTTTGGCCCCTTGAGTGTGGCTCTTCCGCAAAATACCACGTGCAGGCGTGCACGTACAGTGCGATTGAAACTTCGTGGCCCATGCGCAGAAGTCGGTATTTTGTGGAAGAGCCACACTCAAGGGGCCAAAGAGCCGCATGTGGCTCGCGAGCCACAGTTTGCCGACCACTGCCCTAGTCCAAGGAGCTCTCCACCAGACCCTGAACTGGATCCTTCCCTTCCAACTCCACTTTTGCCTCTTGCCCTTGTCCTCTTTGTCTCCATATTGGCGATTTCCATCCCCTGGCACACACAAACTAATTACTAAAATTCTGCGGCACACCAAAAATATACGTTTTGCTACTCTGACAAAGAAAAAGGTATACTTTTGATTCATTCACATCGGTTAGCTATTGTTATGTTGGCTGTTGCCATTTTTTTAATTTGGCAATCCAAGGGAAAAGATATCAGTGCCTGACTAAATAGTCAGGTACTGCATGTTCTAAAAATTCTTGTGGCACCTCGATTGAAAATCACTGCTCCATATTCCTACACTATGCTTGTCATTGTTCTTATCTGGTTTCCAAGCATCAAATTTGGAAGGCCCTAGCCTAGAGGAACTTCTGTAGACACCCTATGACAGCAGTGAGAAGTGATCATTGAGAATGGAGAAGACTGTTAAAAAAAACAAACTCAGGAACATAAAGTTCTGCATGTAAAGGGTGTCCCAAAAAATGTATACATACTTTAACAGCTGTTAGGTCAATTTTGAAAATGAAATGTATTTTAATAAACACTACCTTTATAATTATTCAAAGTGTATGTATACATTTTTGGGGGGATATATGTATATATAATTAGAGGCCCGGTGCATGAAATTCATGCATGAGGGTGTCCCTCAGCCCAGCCTGCACCCTCCCCAATCTGGGACCCCTCAGGGGATGTCCGACTGCCGGTTTAGGCCTGATCCCTGTGGGACAGCCCTCTCACAATCCAGGACTGCTGGCTCCTAGACACTCGCCTTCCTGCCTGTCTGATCGCCCCCTAACCCAGTGATGGCAAACCTTTTGAACTCAATGTGTCAACATTTTGAAAAACCCTAACTTAACTCTGGTGCTGTGTCACATATAGAAATTTTTTGATATTTGAAACCATAGTAAAACAAAGACTTATATTTTTGATCTTTATTTTATATATTTAAATGCCATTTAACAAAGAAAAATCAACCAAAAAAATGAGTTCACGTGTCACCTCTGACACACGTGTCATAGGTTCGCCATCATTGCCCTAACCGCTCCCCTGCCAGCCTTATTGACACCTAACTCCTCCCCTGCAGGCCTGATCACCCCCAAGTGCCCTCCCCTGCCCGCCCGATGGCACCCAACTGCCCTCCCCTGCAGGCCTCGTCCCCCCCAACTGCCCTACCCTGCTGGCCATCTTGTGACAACATGGGGGCAGGCATCTTGTGACAACGTGGGGATGGCCATCTTGTGATGGTGTGAGGGTCAATTTGCATATTACCTCTTTATTATATAGGATATCCAGTTTCACTGACTGAAGCAAATAAAGGCTGATAGGCTGATAATGATTAATCTTAAATACTAGGCTAAGAAAAAAATTAGACTAAAAATCTTAAAATATAATAATATAATTACTAGAATTTTCTGCAAATGTAAATAAACTTCTTTTAGACTTACTGAGAAACGTCTCATAAATAAATTCAATAAGTTACAATATGTGAGAATATTATATTCTCACTCTAATTACAACTTTGTACAATAATAAATATTCTTTTTTAATACTTAACCTCTATACTTTTTTAAAAATATGTTTTTATTGATTTCAGAGAGAGGAAGGGAGAGTGAGAAAGAGATATAAATATCAATGATGAGAGGGAATCATTGATCGGCTGCCTTTTGGCATGACCCCTACTGGAGATCAAGCCCACAACCTGGGAATGTGCCCTGACCAGGAATCAAACCACAACCTCCTGGTTCATGGGTCGACACTCAATCTTGATGATGCACTTTAGCTATCAAAAGCAGATAAAAATTGTAAATATATATATACTTTAAGGAAACAGGATTAATACACTTTTAAAATAATATCATCTAAACTACATGCCTAAATGTGTGATTGATGACCTAATATGAATAATTTATTACTCAAGAATTATGAACAGCGACTTTGTTGTATTGAGTAACATGATATTATTATAAATATACTGTTTTAGATATTTGTTTAAAATTTTAAGGAGCCGAAACCGGTTTGGCTCAGTGGATAGAGCGTCGGCCTGCGGACTGAAAGGTCACAGGTTCGATTCCGGTCAAGGGCATGTACCTGGGTTGCAGGCACATCCTCAGTAGGAGATGTGCAGGAGGCAGCTGATCGATGTTTCTCTCTCATCGATGTTTCTAACTCTCTATCTCTCTCCCTTCCTCTCTGTAAAAAATCAATAAAATATATTTTAAATAAATAAATAAATAAATAAATAAATAAAATTTTAAGGAAAAAGATGATGTAGTATCATAACACTAGGTGGCGGTAACTGATTTTAGAAATTAAATTGTGAAAATATTTTAACATGTATTTTTTGAACTCAAAAACCATTTAGTGCTGCTTACATTTCAGAAGGAAAGGAGGGAAAAATTCACAAGGCTATACAGTACCATTTCTACCCATGTGGGCTGCTCATCCCCACTCCATTCTTTTCCTGTGAATGATATAATTCAATAATTCTCAAATTTGTTGGTCTCATGCCCTTTACACTTAAAAATTTTTGAGCATCCTAAGAGCTTTCCCTAATGTGGGTAATAAGCAAATAATGATTAATGTTTTTCTTGTTAGAATTTAAGACTGAGAAATTTAAAAAGATATATTGAGTCATTTCAAAATAATAATAATACACCCAATGCTTCTTAATATAACTATTTTTATGAGAAAATAACTATTTGACAAAACAAAAAAAAATGAGTAAGAAGAATTACTTTGTTTTAAATCCCTTTTAATGTCTAGATTATTAGTATATAACTGGATCCTCATATTTATTTATAGATTCAATCTGTTGAAATATAACATATTAGCCCTGGCCAGTGTGGCTTAGGACACATGCTGGGGTTTCAGGCTTGATCTGAAGTAGGGGACCTGCAGGAGGCAGCCCATCGATGTTTCTCTCTCTCATCAATGTGTCTATCTCTCTCTTCCTGTCACTTCCTCTCTCTGAAATCAATTAAAATATATTTAAAATTTTTACTGGGTGAAAGTACAAATAAGCAAAAAATATAAATGTAGAACTGCAATAACCGCACCTATCAGGAGAAAACCATATTGGCAGACAACCCTTATGTACTTTACCTGCATATCCTATATAATAAAACCCTAATATGCAAATCGACCAAACAGCAGAACAACTGGTCACTATGATGCGCACTGACCACCAGGGGGCAGACGCTCAACACAGGAGCTGCCCCCTGGTGGTCAGTACGCTCCCACAGGTGGAGCGCCGCTCAGCCAGAAGCCGGGCTTATGGCTGGTGAGTGCAGCGGTAGTGGCGGGAGCCTCTCCAGCCTCCGCTGCAGGCGGGTGGTAAGGAGTGAGGGGTCCCAGCCTGTGAGAGCCCTGGACTGCTAGAGGGATGTCCCAGACTGCTAGAGGGTGCAGGCCAGGCTGAGGGACCTCCCCACTCCCCCAGTGCACTAATTTCATGCACCAGGCCTCTAGTCTCTATATATAATCTCTCTATATAAAAGGCTAATATGCTAAGTGTCCAACCATCTGACCGGTCGCTATGATGTGCTCTGACCACCAGGAAGCAGACACCTAACACAGGAGTTGCCAAGCTGCAGTGACTTGGCAGTAGCGGTTCTTGGGTGACGCACCCCAAAACCAGAGAGGAGGGAACCCAAATCCTCATAAGGGCTGCGCAATTCCACCTTCAGCCATGGGTTATGTTGTTGCTAGGGCACTGTTGCCCCCGAATCTGGTTTACTGCACACTTGTGTTTGTGTTCCACACCCTGTACGACAGCAACTTTGCAGAGTGCCCTTTTGCACTCCAGGACCCCTCGGGGGAATATTGGAGAGCCGGTTTCGGCCTGATTCCCACAGGCCAGGCTGAGGGACCCCACCTGCTGGAGGGATCCTGCTCACTCCACAGACACTGGGCAGGGACCGAGGGAGGTTGGCTCTAGGGCGTGTCCAGCCCAACTCTCCCAGTCCCGCCCTGCTGGCCACCTTCTAATTAATTTCCTTTCAATGTGCCTGAATCCATGAACTGGGTCACTAGTATTTACATAATTTTAAAACAAAAATGGAATTCTTCCATATAAATTGTCACCCCAAATAAATGAATTTCATTGTCTTTGTTATTGATTATTTAGTTCTGCTTTTAAATTTTTGCTATTGTAAACATTACAGAGCAGGAATAACGTAGAGGATAACTTAGAAAGAAAGAAAATGTAGGGGGTGGACAAAAATTCTGAAAAATGGATAACACTGCTTAGAGTTATATAAAAGTGAATAAAAATCATTCCTCATGGTATGTGAAAAATATCACTACACACAGAGTTACAGGGAATAATCACTTTTTATTAAATTACTAGAGGTCCAGTGCATGAAATTCGTTCATGGGGGAGTGGTCGACCAAACGACTGAACAAGCTGGCTGCGTGGGGCAACCAGGCCAGCGGGGGGGGGGGGGGGGTCGTGAGGGGCGACCAGGCCGGCAGGGAAGGCAGTTGAGGGTGCCCAGGCCAGCAGAGGGGGCAGTTAGGGGGGACCAGGCTGGTGGGGGGGGGAGTTAGGAGTGACCAGGGCTTTTTTTTTTTTCTAGTGACTTTTTTTTTTTGGGGGGGGGTAGGGGACACGAACTCATAATGGGGAAGAAAGGGATTTGTGGTGCCAGTGGGAAAAATAATTCTTTCTGGGCACAGATGACTGGGACCCTGAGACATTTAGGAAATCCATGCACATCTGGTAGGTGAGAGCCCAGGAGAATGGCTGAGGACCCCCTGGTGCCCTGTTCAGCTCAGCTCGAAGCTCTGCTCCTCCATAGTCCTCGCTGTCCTCTCTGTGCCAGTCTCCCTGGTCCTTCCACAAGTGTAGTTTGTCGCTTGGCTCAGAACCACACTGGTTATTT
>NW_005871095.1:3222983-3225398 GCF_000147115.1 Myotis lucifugus | reverse complement strand
AATAGCCATCGTCAGGCTGCAGGATTTCCTGCTGTGTTTATAACCATGGGTTTGTTCTCTGACTAGCCAGGATGCTGAACTCTGCTAAAAATGTCAAGACTCTGCAGATCTACAGGGTCAGAGTCCAACAGGTTTTATCTCCACACACTGTGCGGTGTTGTTTCCCTGAATATTTATTAGTGCAGATGAGCACCGTCCAGGGGATTGGGCCTAAACCGGCAGTCAGACATCCCTCTCACAATCCTGGACCGCTGGCTCCTAATCGCTCACCTGCCTGCCTTCCTGGTCGCCCCTAACTGCCTCTGTGTGCTGGCCTGATCACCTCTAATTGCCCCCCCCACCCCCCGCCGGCCTAGTAGCCCCTAACTGCCCTCTTCCTGTCAGCCTGGTTGCTCCTCACTGCCCCCCCCCACCAGCCTGGTCACCCCTAACTGCCCCCTCCCCCGCTGGCCTGATCACCTCTTACTGCCCCCCTTGCCAGCCTGGTCACCCCCAACTGCCCCCTCTGCTGGCCTGGTCGCCCCACACAGCCTGCTGTTTAGTCGTTTGGTCGTCCTTCACTAACCCCCTGCCAGCCTGGTTGTAGGCAGCTATCTTGTGAGGGCGTGAGGGTTAATTTGCATATTACCTCTTTATTATATAGGATAATTTTGGTCAAAATGTCATCTTAACTAAAATGTTTTCTTCCCAGTGTGTGACCACTCATTCATTTTTACGCTTCCTGGTCCTCCTCCAGTCTCTGTCCTGTAGGCGATGGCGTTTCATTCTAGCCACTTCCTGCCAGCCTAAGCATCTCCCTCTTCTCCTTTCTTTCTAGAACACCTGCCTTGCTAATTTCTAGTTTTTGACTGATGCTACCATCTACTTTCTGCCCTCCTCCCTCCGGGATGCTGAGCACTGCTGGTGAAAAATCATACAACTTATTTTACTAGGTGTCACTAGGTACGTTTGCTCTCCAGCCTGGACTGGCCCCTGTGCCTCTTGTCCCTCTTCTGAATCTCCACAGTTTGTTTATCCGTCCTTCTAATTGCATATCCTGGGTTACAGTCCTCCATCTCATTAATCCTCATATTCCCAGTTTGTAAACTGAAAGTAATTTTAGTTACCTTGGGCAAGAAGTGGAAGAATGATGTCTCTAATACTAGTATATTCAGAGATGAGAAGGAAAAAGATTTCCTCCTGAAAATTGAACTAGAAAATTCCCTCAAATGAAGGTGACTGCATCTATGGCCTGTAAATCAAAGAGTTGCCTGTCAATGTGTGACTTAGTGATTTGGAAATGAGCAAAACAAGCAGGAGGAGGGCAGTGGTAGTCAACAGCCTGCAAACTGGAGATGTCCAGAAAATAAGAGAGGCTCAGTAGACAGCAGATTCCACTTGGAGAGTCCGTCCCCAAGGCTTCCTGCCTGCTCAGTCTCAGGGCTCTTGCCCACCCACCTGTGCTTTGATCAGAGGGTAGGAGACTCAGCCCAGACATTTTCTCTTTGCTCTCTAAGCCCAGAGCCAGAAACTATCAGAGACACTCGATAAATTCATTTTATTTCTTAAATCTTTAATGAACATATCATATTTCAAGAATGACTTTCCCTATTCTTTTTTATTGATAACATTTTAAGAGTTCTTTCTTTATTGTCTAAAGTTTTACGTATGTCTCCTTTTCCCCCAATTGACCCCCCCCAACCATTCCCACCCTGGGCAAGCCCCCACTGCCCCAGTGTCTTCATTTTAAGAGTTCTTGAAAGCTTAGCCTGAACACTCCAGTCCCCACCAAGCATGTTGTCTTACTGCCAGAATGTTCCCCTTCACATGGTGGTGCTGGAGGTGCTGAAGCACTGGGAATAACATTATTATAGGACTGAGGATTTCTGTCCAAATGCAGTACAAATATTTTATTTAGAATTTTTTATCTGAAAATCATAATTACACAAAATCCCATTTTCTCTTTTCCTCTCAAATTTGTTATATCGTTTTTCAATTGTGAGATTTATTATATTTATGCAACCTTAACACTCCATATCTAGGGTTTCCCTTAAGTCATACCAGTTAATTCCAACGCTTTGTTAATCATTTCCTTTTCTAGGAAGTTTTCCCATTTTTTCCCCGCCCGGAATAAAGGTTCAACATTTGGGGAAATAAAAAGGAAAGGGGGTTTGAAATAAATAAAAAACAAAGGGCTGGGAAGGGAAACCCCCCCCTCCCCCCCCAAAAAAAAAAAAAATTGGGTCCCCAAGGGAGAATTTTTTGAGGCCCTGGGAAAAATTTTTTTTTTTTTAGAATTTGGGGGGCCACTGGAAGGGTTCCTCCTGGGAGGGTTGAAATTTTCCAAAAATTTTGCTCCCCTTTGAAAACCCCCTGGGGGGAAAAAAAGAAACCCCTCCTTAAAGAGGAAAAGAGGGGGGGGCCCCCCCCCCCCCG
>NW_005871095.1:3186665-3222834 GCF_000147115.1 Myotis lucifugus | reverse complement strand
CTCTGCCTGCCGCTCGCTTCCCTGACCCCGCGCCCGCACGCGGGCTGCGGACTCGGCGTAGGGGTTGGCGCCGGCTGCGGTCGGGCCGTCACGGGCTGACGCCGAGTGCGCCCAGCCTGCCCTCAGCGCGGCGCCTGGGCCTTGGTGCGCCGCTGCGGCCCATGGGGAGGGTCGGCCTGGCGGACCGGGTAAGTGGCGCCCCGGGGGCACCGGGACGGGAGGCCTGGCGGGAGGCGGGAGGCGGGGCGGGAGCGCCTCCGCGGGGGCATTTGGACGGGAGACCGCGGCTTTAGGCCGCGTCGCAGTGGGGCGGGAGGTCCCGGGCCGGTCGGTCCCCGAGCCGCCGGCGCCCTCGGACTCCAGGCGGCCCCCCGCCCCGGCCCCTCTGTTTCCTGCGCGCCCGCCGCCGCTTCCCTTTATGTGCCGCGGGTCGCCGGGCCTCGGGCTCTTCCTCTCTGCTCGCCATTCTTTCACCGTCTGTCAGTCTCCGGCTGCTTTGGACCCGAGGACGTTTTTCTCTCCCCGCCGTTGATCGTGTGTCGGAAAAGTTGCCGGGTCCCCGGTGGCCGGCCCGTGTCACCTGTGGCCCAGCGCACTGGCTCCCCTGAGCCGGGGGTGGAGCGGAGAGAAGCTTTTCCCTTCCTGGGCCTCGGACCCCACAGGTCATACCCCCCAGAGACGTGGGGTTTCCAGGCAAGAAGAGGTGACTCCGGTGTTACCTCCGTCGGTGTGCTTTCAAAGTGGCGTTTTAGCGTCATGTTCAAGCTGCCAGCATTTAAGCGTCACCTCTTGCCCAGACCATGTGTTATGAACAGCAGTTGCAAGATGAATAAGATTCTACCCCTGCTCTCGGAGTTCGGTCTCCAGGGAAACAGTCATAAACCCATGCCTGGACTGGAGAGGGAGTGATGCTTATAACTGAGTCTTGCAGGGGTTTTGTTGGACGTGCAAGATGGGGAAAGGTGTCCCGCAGAGGAAAGGAGTGCCAAGGTAGCTTCTGCTACCAGAGGCACCACCGTGCATTCTGGGAGCTGCCGGTAAGGCCGAGAGGGTTTAGGAGAGGTAATCAGGTCGGATTAAAAGGTTCTTGGAGAAGTCAGTAAAGGAGAAGCCTTAGGGTACTAATTGCTAGAACCAGGCGAATGGATGGAAAATGTGTTCTGGAGAAGGGCAAAATGTGCATATATGCAGGTCGAGGAAGACCGTATCTCCCAGCAGCAGGTGGGGTTTTTAAAGGATGCAACTCAGTTTGCACATTTTTATGGGATAAAGGTCTGCAGACATTTTGGCTATAAGGATATTCAGGGACTATGGGGTAATAAATTAGTAACTTAAAGTGGAGTGTGTTTTATTTTTAGAATTTTATCAAATGTGTTGCAGCCCTAGCCGGTTTGGCTCAGTGGATAGCGCGACGGCCTGAAGGATCCCAGGTTCCATTCCCATCAAGAGCACATGCCCGTGTTGTGGGCTCAGTTCCCAGTGGGGGGCCTGCCGGAGGCAACCAGTCAACTATTCTCTCTCTTCATTGATATTTCTATCTCTCCCTCTCCCTTCCTCTCTGGAATCAATTTTAAAAAAAGTATATTTAAAGAAAAAGAATAAAAAAGAAATGTGTTGCGGCCCGTCTGGTGTTGCTCAGTGGTTGAGCCTGGGCGGGTGAACTAGGAGGTCACAGTTTCATTCCTGGTCAGGGCTTGATCCCCAATAGGGGTGTGCAGGAGGCAGCCAGTGGATGATTCTCTCTCATCATTGATGTCTCTCTCTCTCCCTCTCTAAAATCAATTAAAACAGAGTTTTTAAGAATAAGGAATGTGCTGCAAGCTGTACAGTTTAGAACAGATTGTGAGATAGACAGAAATATAACCTGGTGTAATAAAAGTGTTAACAGTGAAGAGCTATTCTGATTGTGGAGCTCTCTGATGACTAAGGATAGCTTTTATGGAAAACTAGAGGCCCGATGCATGAAATTTGTGCAAGAGTAGGCCTTCCTTCCCCTGGCTGCTGGCACCAGCTTCCGTCTGGCACCGGGGACCCGGGCTTCCCTCCTATCTCTGGCTTCGTCTGGAAGGACGTTCAGCCTAATTAGCATATTATGCTTTTATTTTTATAGATATTATAGATAAGAATTGGGGGAGCATTTTTGTGTGTTTCCAAATGTAACTTTATAAAGTGGATTTCGTGGTGTGTTTTTTTTTTAATTTTTAGAAAGAGGAAGGGGAGAGGGAGAAACATCAATTTGTTGTTCCACTTATTTGTGCATTCATTGGTTGTGTGTATCCTGGGAACTATGAAATCCACTTGCCCTGGCCAAGTGGATTTCTTTTTACCTGGTTTGTTGTTGTTGTTGTTTTAAATGTGTTTTTTATATTAGAGAGAAACATCAATTGGTTGCTTCCCATACCCACCAACTGGAGATTGAATTGGCAACCTGGGCATGTGCCCTGACTGGGAATTGGTGCACAGTTTGATGCTCTACCAACTGAGCCATACCGGACAGGACTTACCTGGTTTGTTTTAAATTATCTTTGTGGAACAGATGATCCAGAGCTAGTAATCCCTCTAGTCTTTCATAATAGTAAATTGTGAAGGATGTTCTATTATATACCTAACTTACAGGTGACTCTCATGGACTTTGTTTGGAATACACTCTAGCCTATGTTATTTTGGTAATAATTGAGTCTGAAAGTTAATGGGAATATTAAACTGTAACAAGGGTATCAGAGGTGGAGGTATAGTGAAATTTTAAAATTCTTTAAAACGTCATTGTAACTCTATGAGGCAGATGCTTTGTGTTACCTATTTTTTTGTGGACATCAATGTGCATTGCTCCTCCTGTTCCTTTCAGTTAGTGTATACTTCCCATATTCTTCAGGCTTCATTTTCCCTTCATGGTACCTGAATATTTATTTAGTGATAAAAAGGCCTCTCACCAAGCTTGCTTCTTGAGGTGCTCAGAACTCAGACCTTGATTTATTGTTAGTTGTATGGTTGTAGTATTTTTTTGTCCCATTAATTATAGTATACTACTTAAAATTTACCGCTTATATCAAATACCACTTACCATAAGTTAATATCCTGAAAAGCAGATCTGCAGATCTTATCCTATATAATAAAAGCCTAATATGCAAACCGACCAAACGGTGGAACAATTGGTCGCTATAATGGGCACTGACCACCAGGGGGCAGACGCTCAACACAGGAGCTGGCCCCTGGTGGTCAGTGTGCTCCCACAGGGGGAGTGCCACTCAGCCAGAAGCTGGGCTCACAGCTGGTGAGCACAGCGGTGGTGGTGGGAGCTTCTCCTGCCTTCGCACCAGCACTAATGAGCAGCGAGCCGAGTGGTAAGGAGCAGCAATCAGACGGGTGGTAAGGAGCAAGGGGTCCCGGACTCTGGGAAGCGGGCCTAAGCTGGCAGGTGGACATCCCCCGAGGCGTCCCGGACTGCAAGAGGGCACAGGCTGGGCTGAGGGATCTGCCTTCTCCAGTGCACGAATTTCCTGCACCGGGCCTCTAGTTGTTTCATAATAATGTGATTTAAGTAGGTACATTAACATTTTTTCATCCATTCACGGATATAATTAGAAAATATTTATAAAGCACTTACAATTTTCCAAACATGGTACTGAAATAGAGATACAAGGATGAAGTAAAAACAGCCCTTACTTGAGGCATAACATGTAAAAGTTGCCTTGATCCAACTATGTTCAGGGGAAACAAATTGGAGATCGTGCCCAGCAAGTGTTACTCAATGGTTGAGCATCAGTCCATGAACCAGGAGGTCACTGGTTTGATTCCTGGTCAGGACACATGCCTGGGTTGTGGGCTTGATCCCCAGTATGGGGCAAACAGAAGGCAGCCGATCAGTGATTCTCTCTCATCATTGATGTTTCTATCTCTCCCTTTTCCTTCCTCCCTCTCTAAAAATCAATAAAACATCTTTTTTTTTTTAATAAAAAAAATTTGGAGATAGTTTTATGTATCAGTAGTAGGTCACCAAAGGCTTCCAAGATGCTCTTGAAAGGTAAATAGGTGGGATACTTCGGAGAAAACTTCTTCCATGTTCTTTTTCTGCCAGTGGGGCATTTTTAACATAGTTTGCCAGCTTAGGTAGAATCTTGAAAAGTCATTGTTCTAGCAGAGCCATGTTTACTGTGTTTGTTCTTAAATGGAGCATATGTGAAAGAAATGTTGACCAAAAGGTGGTGTTACAATAAAAAAAGAAGTAAATAACAGGTATATTAAGTTGCAAAAATCAGCTCTTGGTATTTGCATTTGATCCTGGCTCCTTAAGGTATATGCAGATGTTAGAAAGTGCTGCTATTTTGTAGCTCCAGTGGTGCAATCGGTTAGCGCGCGGTACTTATAAGAAAGTGCTGCTATTTTATTTCCTGGCACAAGACTTCAGGAAATAAATGTGTTATATCATCTGAGTTAACATCTCAGCTTGAATTAAGTTTGGGTCCTGGCTGTTTGTTAATGCATTTGTTACATTCAGTAGTAGAAATGGGGAGAATGAACAAATCAACTATGATATCCTATATAATAAAAGCCTAATATGCTAAGTGTTCGGTCATCCTGTCAGCCATTCAACCACTCAAAGCATAATATGCTAATGATATGCTAAAGTTGTGCAACTGCTCGCTATGATGTGCACTGACCACCAGGGCGCATATACTCAATGCAGGAGCTGTCCCCTGGTAGTCAGTGTGCTCTCACAGGGGGAGTGCCGCTCAGCCAGAAGCTGGGCTCACAGCTTAAGCCATCAGTTGGACATCCTCCGTGGGCTCCCGGACTGCGAGAGGGTGCAGGCCAGGCTGAGGGACCCCTCTTCCCCGAGTGCACGAATGTCGTGCACCGGGCCTCTAGTTGTTGTTTTTTTTTTTTAAAAATGTATTTTATTGATTTTTTACAGAGAGGAAGGGAGAGGGATAGAGAGTTAGAAACATCGATGACAGAGAAACATCGATCAGCTGCCTCCTGCACACCCCCTACTAGGGATGTGCCCGCAACCAAGGTACATGCCCTTGACCGGAATCGAACCCGGGACCCTTCAGTCCGCAGGCCGACGCTCTATCCACTGAGCCAAACCGGTTAGGGCGGGCCTCTAGTTTTGTATAAGTGCTTAAAACACCTAACGTTAAAAAAAGTATACACATCTCTTAATGAATAGATGCAATAAAGCTATGTAAAAAAAATGACATAAAGGAAGGAAAGCAAGGAATTAATGAGAGTGGGATTCAGACTGCTGCTCACCCTGGGGCCAGGGAAATCACTGCAATGGGATTAGGGGGTGAGGTTCATAGGGGTTGAGTGTAGGTTCTTGTTCAAATCCTGTATCTTGTTTTGGATGGTAAAGTCACTGGTGCTTGTAGCAATATAGTAATTAATTAAAAGCAGGCCATACATGCGTGGATGGATGATGAATGTGTTGTTGCTGTGAATAATGCAGTCCAGTTGGTTTTGTTTTTTTAAAACATTTTTATTGATTTCAGAGAGGAAGGGAGAGATAGAAACGTAAATGATGAGAGAGAATCATTGATCAGCTGCCTCTTTCACACCCCCTACTGTGAATTGAGCCCACAACCCGGACATGTGCCCTTGACTGGAATCAAACCCGGGACCCTTCAGTCTGCAGGCCGACACTCTATCCACTGAGCCAAACTGTGAATCTAGGGCAGTCCTGTAGATTTGAAGTCTAGTATAAACAAGAAAGCCCTTTTGCATTTACTGTGATGCTGAGATCTGATTTATAAACACTTCGTTGCAGAAACTAGGAGATGATGCTAAGATGACATCAGTTTCTAATATTTAAAGTGTGTTTTTGAAGGTTTTGAGAATAGAAGCAAGGAACTTTAAGATGTTGCTGCATAATGATTTCTGAAGCTTGCACATAAAGGTGAATCAAATGGAATTGTCAACAAACCATCTTCAATTTAGAAATAGAGACAGAGGAAGCATGGTCCCATGAAACTTTATTAATTCAGCCCTGAAATCCTTGTTAAATATTGGGTTTTCAGATGAAAAAACTTGGTTAGTGGCAGAGATCCTCTACATCAGCGGTTGCCAACCTTTTGGACCTCACAGACCACCAGTAGTCCACAGACCACCGGTCGGCGACTGCTGCTCTACACAGCGTGATTTTCTTTTTTTAATTCTAATATTTGGGGAAATATTTCTATGAGAGATTATTCTTCCAGGTTGGGAGATGCATGAGAGTTAATTAAACAATAGCCTGTTATTTCACACCCCCTCTGCAATGTGGCTTCTTCCTCCCTTTTACCTAGTCCTTTTTTTAAAAATTGTAGTAAAATATATATATAATAAAATTTTCCACTTTCACCATGTTTAAATTAAAGCACAGTACTGTGGCATTAAGTACATTCATGTTGTGCGATCATTATCACCATCCATCTCCAGAACCTTTTGCCTACCTACTCTTTCTAGTGTAATTTGTGGGCATTGTGTGCTTTCACTGCTGATTTGTGTGGCTAAATAGACTTTTATTTGAATATTAATATTTCAACAAATATTTATTAAATGCTTACTCTGTGCCAGAAATTGGAGATGCTAAAAAGAATAAGCTAATCTTTCCCCTTCACAGTCTAGTGGGCATTTGGTTAACCTATTTTCATTTGTAAATAGCTTATCTCATGAAGTTCTCAAGTTTTTTATGAAGAGACTAGAGGCCCGGTGCACAAAATTCATGCACAGAGGGGGGGGGGCGGGAGTGGTGGTCCCTCAACCCGGCCTGCACCCTCTCCAATCTGGGACCACTTGGGGGATGTCCAACTGCCTCTCACAATCCGGGACCGCTGGCTCCTAACTGCTCACCTGCCTGCCGGCCTGATCTCCCTAACTGCTCTCCCCTGCCGGCCTGATCCCCCTAACTGCTCTCCCCTGCCAGCCTGATCCCCCTAACTGCTCTCCCCTGCCAGCCTGATCCCCCTAACTGCTCTCCCCTGCCGGCCTGGTCTCCCTAACTGCTCTCCCCTGCTGGTCTGATCCTCCTAACTGCCTCTACCTCTGCCCCGCCACCATGGCTTTGTCTGGAAGGACATCTGGAAGGCAGTCCGGAAGATGTCTGGTCTAATTAGCATATTACCCTTTTATTAGTATAGATATTAGAAAAAATAGAGTTTGGGTTGCAAACCAATTTTGATCATAAAAATTTGTCTTTATGTTTGTAATTTCCCAGAAAGCTTCTTTTAAGTTTGTTTTCCAGAATGTGATAGTCTTCCCTTGTCTTTATAAGAATAAAGACAGAACAAATGAACCCATGGTTTTTACTAGGCTTTGGTTTCGTGACTAATTGGATGAAGAGGGCTCAAAAAATTAAAGTAGAATAAATGAAAGATACATGGTCATTTCTGAATTACATTTTGTGTGTGTGTGTGTGTGTGTTTTATCAGAGGAAGGGAGAGGGAGAGAGAGAGAAACATCAATGATGAGAGAGAATCATTGATTGGTTGCCTCCTGCACGCCCCCTACTGGGGATCAAGCCTGCAACCCAGGCATGTGCCCTCAACCGGAATCGAACCTGGCACCCTTCAGTCCGCAGGCCAACACTCTATCCACTGAGCCAAACCAGCTAGGGCTGAAGTACATTTTTTGAGAACCACAATATTAAGCCAGACATTCAACACTCAGCATTTTTTTTTCTTGCTGTTGCTCTGAGTTTTTCACATTAAATTTAAAGTTTAAGGATATCTTGTCTAAATTTTAATTTAGATAAGAATGATTAGTTCTGAATACCAGGTAGGCTAGGGGGAAGTAGACACCATGAGGATTCCCTCTAAAGCTTTGAAGGCAAGGTTGTATTTCAGTCATACTAAATTAAGAAATGGAGTTCATTATTTTTTCTTCATTTAGTTTCAGTGACTCAAGTGTAATTTGACAAGGCATTGCCAGGTTCCTGAATAAAATGTTCTGTGTCTGGCACTGAAGGCAGTGGACATTTCCCTGTTGGATGTGCTCTCTAGGAAATTGTACGTGCTTCTATCAGCTAAGCTGGTGAGTTGTCACAGAAGCCTTAATGTAGGTCATTCATTAGAGCATCCACCAGTACCCTGAACCCTGCTTTTATTCATCCTGCTTCTGTGCTACCTTGGGGCCTTTTCATTAAGAAAGCAAAACAGAGCTGTTAGGTAATCTGAGGGTTTGGGTATTATGAAGCAACAATGTAGTGGGGCACTGACTTCCAGGCAGAGAGCTACAATGCTCAAAACCAGAACAGCTATTCTGAGGGAATAAAGTTGGTATCCACCCCTGTCACCTCCCACTCCACACAAAGTGAAGCCAAGGTCAGCTAAAGTGTTGGGGCAGCAGGGTCTTAGAATACCTGTCATAGAAAGGTAGAGAAGTAAGCATACACCTGAGAGAAACTTTTGCCCTGAGTCAGACATAACCCTGGGGGGAATTTCCTTCTTGTCTATGTCTTCTTCTCTTCCTGAGACACAGACGCAGGCAGGACAAGTTTTGTATAACACAATTTTTATGGCAAAATGCTGTCTGGACCTGGAAACTTACAGACTTTTGGATGTGTTCATAAATGGGAAGCTACCTGTGCTAAGCATTTATTTGCAATTTAGAGATTTAAAAAAAATTGTTTTCCGTTTGAGGAAGATTATGCCTTATTTTGAGAAGTGGGCCATGTTGTGGGTTTCAGAATGTTAAGGGTTTTTTTTTTAAAAGTTGTCAGTAGGGGTTTACTAGTACTTGCAAGGGCTGTGGTGTTCACCTGACTGGGTTTGAGATGACTTGGGGCAGATTTATCTCCTGAAGTCTCACCCAGTTCCCCATCTCTAACCTAGTGCTAGGCTTCCTCAGCAAATACTGCATTTACAACCACCCTGGCCAGATAAGGTTTAATAAATGTTAACCACTGTTGTCTTTTTAAAAAATATTTTTTTATTGATTTCAGAAAGGAAGGGAAAGGGAGAGAGAGATAGAAACATCAATGATGAGAGAATCATTGATCGGCTGCCTCCTGCATGCCCCCTACTGGGGATAGAGCCGGCGACCCGGGCATGTGCCCTTGACCAAAATCGAACCAGTCTGCAGGCTGATGCTCTATCCATGAGCCAAACCAGCTAGGGCAACCATTGTTGTCTTCATTTTTGTTGTAATCTTGTATTCCTCTATTCTGCAGGGATATTGTGTATTTGTCATTCACATGTAGATTGATTATCTCTTTGTAACCAATGTCATGAGGAAGTCAGGATATTTAAGATCTAACTTTCTACACTTCCCTTAACAAGCAATAATAAAATACATTATTTGGTTAACCTACTTCTGTGAGATCATTTCTGTGTTGTTTTTTTTAATTTCTAGGCATATGTTTAAATTTTTTCTCTATAAAAGGGTAGCTAATTGTGCTAAGTGAATCTAGTGTTTTTGGGAGGCTTCTACTTTTTGCTATTGAGACCAAATAGAATTTTTAAAATTATATATATGTAATTAATGTCCTGAATCTAGAACCTTTCATCTTAACTCATTATATGCTGTAGAACAGACTGATTTCACACGAATTCCTTGACCACACGATCTTAATTATAGAAGTTTATTTTAAAAATAATATATGCATATTAGAAAGTATGCTTATTAGTGATATCAGATGTCTTGGCTTTTGTCCTTGAAGGTTTCTGGGCTAGGAGATCTCTTTAAATACATTTTACCTCTACAATTCCTTGAAAATGGTGCCTCAACCAGGGCCGGGATTGAACCTGCATCCCAGGTGCATGCCCTTGACTGGGAATTGAACCCATGACTCTTCAGTGAGCACACTGGCCAGGGCAACACGAAAAGATTTTAAATCTTTACTGTATTTTGCATTTTTACCCCCCCACCCCCACCCCCACCCCCCTTTGCCTTTCAGCATTAAACTGAAAAGATGTCACTGTATGATGACCTGGGAGTGGAGACCAGTGACTCGAAAACAGAAGGCTGGTCCAAAAACTTCAAACTTCTACAGTCTCAGCTTCAGGTGAAGAAGGCAGCTCTCACTCAAGCAAAGGTAAGATAAGCCCACAGTGTGAAAGTAGGAAAGTCTACAGAGCAGGTTCCTCCTTAGATTAAGAGTAATATGATTTTAGCTTGCTCTGCTGCCTTTTTATTGATTATGTAGGGTTAAACATTTATGGGGAGAGAGGCTCTATGTAGAGAAGAACAAGGAGCTAAGGGTCATTTTGGTCTTCCCAATTCCTGGGAATAGAACTATTTCAGGGATTCCAATGGAGAAAGGCAATACTCGGTTTCCAATAGTGGTACAGGTTTTCAGACTTCATTATGTCTAAGATTACTGAGAATTTAGTTAAAATATTGCTTCATTGGCCATATTCCTGATATACTGGTAAATTCCGGTTCTGGGTTGGGGCCCATGGGAGTTTGCATTTTTGGTAGTATTCCTGCTGTTGTAGGTGGTTTGGAATCAGCACTTTGAGAAAGGAAGCTCTGCAGTAATTAGTAAGCTGTTCTAATGTGTATGTGTTATTGAGGGCTCAGATTGGTTGTGAATGCGTCAGGTGTATGTAGTGTGGGAGTCATTGTTTTTGTTCTAGTTGTATACATGTTGGGCATTGGCTGCATCCTTGAAATTATTCAACATGTAAAACATTAAAAACATAGGTGCCCAATGGATATTTGATATTAAAATGTTACTGTCAAATACTTTTAGGAACAGAAAATAGAAAAGCAGAAGTAAAAATATTCTAGAGATATATAAATTAAAAACTACTTGGGATAATTCTTTATTATCAGTTTAAAAATTGTCAGCTTTGTGAATTACTTGTAGCCAATCTTTTAAAATCCTAGATAATTTGTTTCTTCCTGCCTAGTACTTTAGGATCACCTTCTCTATCCAGCCAGTGCATAATTATAAATATAGGTTAAAAATCAGCTTGAATAAAATAAAACTGAGAAAATAGACTCTTCCAAAAAGAAATATATTAAAAAGGCAAATAAAATTTATGGATAACACACTGATTTTTCTGTACCATTATTTTACTCACATGAAAAATAAAGAATTGGGTGCTGATAAGCAAGGAATTATGTTTTGTTTTGTTTTTAAATATATTTTATTGATTTTTTACAGAGAGGATAGAAAGTCAGAAACATCGATGAGAGAGAAACATCGATTAGCTGCCTCCTGCACACCCCCTACTGGGGATGTGCTGGCAACCAAGGTACATGCCCTTGACTGGAATCGAACCTGGGACCCTTCAGTCCCCAGGCCGACGCTCTATCCACTGAGCCAAACCGATCAGGGCAGGAATTATGTTTTTATATGAAATCTACACTCTTAGACATCCTCTGTAGTATCTGTTTAATTTATACTTATCATCTTTTCACTTACCCAAATACATTAACTTCAGGAGATCTCTTAAGATTTCAAATAGATTTTTTAATCGGTCAAAATAAAAAGTTGCTTATGAAATCATTTCTAACTTTCTAATATCTTTTGAGATTGCTATGTGAAATTAATGTTGTGTTTTTCTTTAAGAGAAGTGAAGATACATTTCATTGATTCTCTTAGACTATTTAATTTACTAATTAATTACTCAGTACCAGGTTGGCATAACCAAAGGTATTTGGTACAGAAAATGTTGCCTACAGACTGAAATTGTGGTTTCATCTGTATCTCCATTTTAAAAACATATATCAAATAGAAAAACGTATGATTCTGATACCGCCCTCCTCCATTGTCCTTTAAACTTTGGTTTTTACCTTGTGAATTGTAACTTATTGATTGGATTAAATTTATTTGCTTGAAATAATAAGTGATGTTAAATTCAAGAGAGATGGTGGCTTATTTTTAGCCTTTTATAGTGATTGATATCAGTGAAAATGTATAACACTTTAAAATTGCAAAGGGAGAGGGAACTTAAACCTTTATAACCAAAAGATCAAATAGACATCTCTGTACCCATCTGGTCATGATTAGCATTATTAACAGACAACCTGAGTTGTGTGCCTGCTGGGGTGATGCAGCATAAAGCACACCACCTCACCTATGACATATTCTTGCCAAAGAGCACTGTTCTAACCTAATCAAGATTTAATTTAGTTTTCTTTTTTTAAAATATATTTTTTTATTGATTTCAGAGAGGAAGGAAGAGGGAGAGATAGAAACATCAATGAGAGAGAATCATTGATCAGTTGCCTCCTGCACACCCCCTACTGGGGATCGAGCCTGCAACCTGAGCATGTGCCCTTGACCGGAATGGAACCTGGGACCCTTCGGTCCACAGGCTGACACTCTATCCACTGAGCCAAACCAGCTAGGGCTTAACTTAGTTTTCAATAATTATAGGGCATAGATGAATAAGTGAAACTACACCACCAGGAATTTATCAAACAGATCTTAAAATGTGCAGCATTTTACAAGACAGTGTCAGAAGAAAAAGAGGAGACAAAAATGATGATTACAGTGATGACAGCAAGGAGGGAGGATTTTCCTAAATCAGAAGACTAAAAACCAAATGCATTGTGGACTTTTGGTAGGATCCTGGTTCAAAATAAAATCAACTATTTAGAAGACATTTGGGGGATAGCTTGGAAAACCTGAGTAGGAATTGGATAGGAATTGATACAGGGTATTATTGATTTTATTAGGTCTAGTGTTGTGGTTATGTAAAAGGATGTTCATAATTTTAGCTGATTAAGGATAGTGTCCTGGTGTCTTCAAAAGGTTCAACATGCCGAACCGGTTTGGCTCAGTGGATAGAGCGTTGGCCTGCGGACTCAAGGGTCCCAGGTTCGATTCCGGTCAAGGGCATGTGCTTGGGTTGCGGGCACATCCCTACTGGGGGCTGTGCAGGAGGCAGCTGATTGATCTCTCTCATCGATGTTTCTAACTTTCTATCCCTCTCCCTTCTTCTCTGTAAAAATTCAATAAAATATATTTTTTTTAAAAAAGGTTCAACATAAAATACAGGTGTAAGGTAAAACAAATATAAAATATTAACAATGGTTGATAGTATATGAATGATCATGTTTTCTTTAGAAAAAAATTTTTTCTGTAGGTTCAAAATAAAACAGGTAGGGCAAGATTTTATATTCTACTGGTAGGGGGAAAAACTCTCATGTTTTGCCAGGATATAAAAAAAAATCCATTCCTTGTGAAAGATCCACACTAGTCAAAACATAATATGCTGTTATAGATTTGGCCTCCTGGTCAAAGGAGAATCCATTGTAGAGATGATTTCACATACAAACTTAAATAAAACTGACAAAGTTTACTATAAGTCTTTTACAGTGGGGAAAATTTGTTTTGTGTGTAAAAAAAAAAAAAAGCCAATGAAACTAGTATGTGGTTATAGTAATAATAGAATTAAACGGCTATTTTAAGATTATGATTTTCTTGTATCCAAAAGGTTCATTACAAAGACTCCCCCAGCCCCTCAAAAAAACTTTGTTATAAGTAGTATGAATTTTTATTTGAAGCTTCAGTAAACTCTTTTTGTTTTTCAATGATTTTAGAGCCAGAGAACAAAACAAAGTACAGTCCTTGCCCCGGTAATCGACCTAAAGCGAGGCGGCTCTTCAGATGACCGGCAGATTGTGGACACCCCGCCTCACGTAGCAGCTGGCCTAAAGGTAAGCCCGTCCTTTCCTGCTAGCTGTGTCTTATTTCATGCATATGTCACGCTGGACACAGTCTCTTCGGTAGACCTTTGCAGCCTAGTCAATATCATTTTCAACTTAGTTTTTACCTGTGTCTTATCAAGTTTAAAACATTTAGCTATTTGAAATAAAATAGCTTATTATAGAAAAATCAGAAACTAGAGATATGCAAAAAGAAAAATAAATGACTTCAATCCTACCCAGAAGTTAAAAACTTTAGATTTTGGAATACCTCCCCATTCTATGCCTCCTCTACCTGTTGTTTTCTAATTTGCTTATTTTGCTTAATATATTGGGACTGTCCATCTCTGTAAAAAAGTATAGGACTGTATGTTCATATTAATGGCTTTACTGTATTCCCTTGTGAGGGTATACTGTAGTTAATTTTCTTAATGCTAGATATATAATCCCCCCCCCCCCAGTTTTTGCTATCATAAAGAATATTAGTATTCATTGTTTTATTATGGATTAAAATAAGGACAATTCTTCTGCCCTTTATTATATTTTGCATAAGTTTAAAAACTAAGAAACAGACATGTGTAGCTCTGTAAATAGGTTAAGTGAGGATGAGGAAGATCTGGAAAAGGATAATTCCAAATCATAGTTAAAACTACACAAAATGGGGGGCAAATGAATTAAACATAATATATAGTTAAAATTACACCCACTCTTTAGATATATACACATTATTCTTTTATAGATGGCATTCAAGTAATATGACTGCAGTGGTTTAAATATACTAGGTGCACAGGTTGCTTGATGAGAAATGGCCAAAGGTTAATGATAGAATATGCTGTTATTGCCGACTATTTCTTAGCAAGGTACCCTTCCTACCCCCTCCCCCCAAAAAGGACACAGTTCCAGCTACATGCCCCTTCCCTTCTTTATTTAGTTTCTCATCCTCCTCATAGTTTTGACTGTTCTGGTTTGGAATTCTCTTGCTCCCCCACTTGCTTTTCTCAGGCACAGCACAGCTGAAGCTCTTGGTAGGATTTCTTGGCTGGAAGAACTGATACTACAGGCTAATAGTCTGTATAGAGGGACCAGCACCCCACAGTGGAAATGCTTTGGGGGGCGGTTCTTAGTCATTTAACATTTTTTTCCCACAAACTCAACACCTAAGTTTTTCTAGCTATATCTACTCAAAAGCTGATTCATCATCTTCTATTATTGCATATTGAGTTTAGAACCTATAATATTGTTTCTACCCCCCAAAATCTAATCAATAAGCATTTTTTCATGTTATGTAGTTTTCATAACCAGTTTTAATGTTTTTTAGTTTTAGTAGTTTTTAAATTTATTTTTTTAATTTAGAGAGAGGGAGGGAGAGAGAGAGAACTGATTTGTTGTTCCACTTATTTATACATTCACTGGTTAATTCTTGTACTAGTATGTGCCCTGACCAGGAACCTTGGCATATTGGGCTGCTCTAACCAACTGTGCTACCTGCCCAGGGTTCATAACCAATTTTTTAAAGAATATATACTTTTTGCCCTAACCGGTTTGGTTCAGTGGATAGAGCATCGGCCTGCAGACTGAGAGGTCCCAGGTTAGATTCCGGTCAAGGGCATGTACCTTGGTAGCGGGCACATCCAGTAGGAGGTGTGCAGGAGGCGGCTGATCGATGTTTCTCTCTCATCAATGTTTCTGACTCTCTATCCCTCTCCCTTCCTCTCTGTAAAAAATCAATAAAATATATTTTTAAAAAAAGAATATATACTTTTTTATTGATGTTAGAGAGAAAGGAAGGGAGAGGGAAAGGGAGAGAGAGAGAAACAGCGATGTGAGAGAGAAACATCGATTGGTTGCCTCTTACACGCACCCCAACCAGGGATCAAACCCACAACCTGGACATGTGCCCTGACTGGAAATTGAACCCACAGCCTTTTGGTGCATGGGGAGAATGCTCAACCAACTGAGCCACACCAGCCAGGACATAACCAATGTTTAATTGTAAAGTATTCCTATCAAGCGAATGTATTGTAATTTATACAAGTATTTCCTAACTGTAGAACCATCTAGACCTGCTTTTATGTTGTCGTCATAAATAACACTATAATGCACATCTCCATAGAGAGTGCTCTATGCATGTAAAATTATTTTCTTAGGATAGACTTCCTGAAGTGGCTTTAAGAAATCAGTCATTTTCATTGCCAATTTGTGTTTTTGTGTGTTTTTTTTGGTAAGGTTTTTTATTTTTTTAATATATTTTTTATCGATTTCAGAGGAGAAGGGAGAAGGGAGAGAGATAGAAACATCAGTGATGAGAGAGAATCACTGATCGGCTACCTCCTGCATGCCCCCTACTAGGGAATGAGCCTACAACTTGGGCATGTGCCCTTGACTGGAATTGAACCTGGGACCCTTCAGTTTGCAGGCCGACGCTCTATCCACTGAGCCAAACCAGCTAGGGCTGTTCTCTCTTTTTTAAAAATATATTTTTATTGATTTCAGAGAGGAAGGAAGAAGGGAGTGAGATAGAAACATCAATGATGAGAGAGAATCACTAATCGGCTACCTCCTGCATGCCCCCTCCTGGGGATTGAGCCCACAAACCGGGCATGTGCCTTTGACTGGAATCGAACCCGGGACCCTTCAGTTTGCAGGCCGACGCTCTATCCACTGAGCCAAACCAGCTAGGGCTGTTCTCTCTTTTTTAAAAATATATTTTTATTGATTTTAGAGAGGAAAGGAGAGGGAGAGAGAGAAAAACATCAATGAATAGAAAGAATCATCGATTGGCTGCCTCTTCCACGTCCCATGCTGGGGATCGAGCCCGTAACATGGGCATATACCCTTGACTGGAATCGAACCTGGGACCCTTCAGTCCACAGGCCAACGCTCTATCCACTGAGCAAAACCAGCTAATGCTGCTGTATTCTCTGTAGCATTTAAAGAAGAAGGCTCATTGTTAAACTTAGCAGGGTTTATTTTTTTATTAATTGTTTTATATTTTTATTGATTTCAGAGAGGAAGGAAGAGAGAGAGAGATAGAAACATCAGTGATGAGAGAGAATTATTGATCGGCTGCCTCCTGCACACCCCTACTGGGGATCGAGCCCGCAACCCAGGCATATGCCCTTGATTGGAATCGAACCTGCAACCCTTCAGTCCACAGGCCGATGCTCTATCCACTGAGCCAAGCTGGCTAGGACTTAGCAGGGTTTGTACAGTAAAAGTTTTTTATTTCAAATTTTGAAATGACAAAGAATTAACTTTCATATTGACAATTTGTTCTCAGAAACTTTCTGATAGTATTTTATAAGTTGAGTGGCTGGTTACTAGCTTCTCTTCTGTCTTAATAAAAACTGAAAGGAAATCTTATTCATGTGCCTTTGCCTTTATATGAATACAAATTTATTAATTATCCTATGTGGACCCTATGTTTAATAGATTTGTGTAAATTTTCCTCTGATAGGGCCTCAGAGGTGACTACAGTTATTTTCCTAACTTCTTTTATTCATCGAATCATACTGTTTTCTGATTTTTTAGTTACAAGGAAATGACGAAGTATTTGTTTTACAATGCAGAAAGTCAATGGAATAATGTGATATTGTACAATGTCAAACTGAACAGGATTGTTGGATTTAAATCCATTGATATTGAACACAAGCTCTTTTTGTTTATGTTTTTTGTTGTTGTTATTGTTAGTTCTCACCTGAGGATATTTTCCATTGATTTTTAGAGAGAAAGGAAGGGAGGGGAGAGACAGAGAGAGAATCATCAATGTGACAGAAATATCGATTGGTTGCCTCCCATGGAGCCAGCAACTAAGGTATGTGCCCTTGACCGGAATCAAACCCGGGACCTTCAGTCCACAGGCAGATGCTCTGTCCACTGAGCCAAACCGGCAAGGGCAAAAGCTTTTCTTATCATATTAGTTTTGTGTTCAAAATGAAATACATTTTGCAACCTTTCTGCCTTTGATAGTATTGGGTAGTGTGCCTCCTGAAAGAGATGTAGAATGGGCACTCAAAAATACTAGTCCTAGGCTGTGCTTGTTTTAGTTGAGACCAGTTAAGGCCTCTTATTTTTAGAGATAATAAGAAAGAGTTATGCTAAGAAAACATGGAAGAAGTAAGTATAGAGGTTTAGGAAATTTAGACTGTATATTAGATTGGAGCTTCCCAGAACCAGATAGGGATCAAGACCACCAACCTAGGGTAAAGCTCCATTTCTAATCATGTATCTTCTAGTTAGCTGTACTGTCTGCCTTATGTCTTTCTGATTTCTTTGTTAAGACTACCTCTTTTCTTTCAAAGAATAAGTAGCTCCAGCTTCTAAATGTTTAGAAGAGAAATGCAAAATGTTATCATCTGAACCTGATCTTAGTGGACCTTAAAAAAATTAATGAGCCTGGCCAATGAGCTCAGTGGTTGTCAACCTAGGAACCAAGAGGTCGTCGCCTGTTCTGTTCCTGGTCAGGGCACATGCCCGGGTTGCAGGCTGGATCCCCAGTAGGGGGCGTGCAGGAGGCAGCCGATTGATGTTTCTACCTTTTTGTCCCTCTCCCTTCCTCCCTTGCTAAAAAATCAATAAAAACATAGGTAAAAATAAATTAATGATGACAAGAAGGGAATGACATCCATCTGTGTCAGACTCAGCACAAGAAGTGCTGCCTCCCAGGGAAGGGATGTATTCCAGAGCATTTCAAAAAGCCCAAGAAGTCCTGGCCAGTATTAGAGAGCATCGGCCCATGCACCTATGGGTTTCAGGTTAGATTCCCAGTCAAGGGCATGTATCTGGGTTGCAAGTTTGGTTGGGGTGCGTGCAGGAGGCAACCAGTCGATGTGTCTCTCTCACATCAGTGTTTCTTTCTCTTCCCCCCCCCTTTCCCCCCACTCTCTCCCCGTCCCTTCTACTCTCTAAAAAAATCAATGGGAAAAATATCCTCAGGTTATTAATGACCAAAAGAATGATTGTTATTTGTGGGTTGTTTGGTTTTTAAGTTTTCACGGAGATACATAAAAACAGAAATGTTCATTGTTAACTATATAAATAATCAAAATTATTAAAAGTTTCAGTAGTGGCAGTTTGGGAATTTGAGGAAAGTGCCATAGGATATTTATGGAATTAATACTGAACTAAATTCATTATCATGGTTTTGCTGCTACCTGGTGAGTTGTGTGACCATGTCAAGTTACTAAACCTCCTTAGACATTTGTTCCCTCATCTATAAAACAAAGGAGGCATGTAGATGTCATCAAGTCTCCTTCCAACCCTCATATTCTTTTACTTGAATTCTAAAATTTCAAGACATGAGAATGATACCTTGGCATTTTTATCTTCCTCAGGATCCCGTACCCAGTGGATTTTCTGCAGGAGAAGTTTTGATTCCCTTAGCTGATGAATATGATCCTATGTTTCCTAATGATTATGAGAAAGTAGTGAAGCGCCAAAGAGAAGAACGGCAGAGACAGCGGGAGCTGGAAAGACAAAAAGAAATAGAAGAGAGAGAAAAGTAAGGCTTTGTTTGGATTCAGGGCTATTTTATATTTGAAATATTTATTAGAATGTTAATGAATGAACTTCATTGCTGTCTGTAAGGCTGAAGTTAGTTTTTATGGTTAATCTTAAAAATTGGTAGTTGTCACATCCCAGCGTTAAAAAAAAACAGTCTCGACTCTAGAGCAAATTTCATGTATAGATGCAGAAAACTTAAAGTATATATTTTGGGTGAATTGTTAGAAATGTACCTTAGAACAACTTCAACCTGATGTTGAGCAATAGTTTCTTTCCTCTGCTATGACTCTTCTAAGGTCATAACTATTCAAAATCCTTAAATTGATCCTGGCCAGTGTGGCTAAGTTGGTTGAGCATCCTCCTATATACAGAAAGGTCACTGGTTCAATTCCTGGTTAGGGCATATGCCCCGGTTTCGGGTTTGGTTCCTGGGCCGGGTGTGTATGGGAGGCAACTGGTTGATATTTCTCTCTCTCCTTCTCCCTTCCTCCCTTTCTCTCTTAAAAAAACAAAAACAAAACAAAGCAAAACAAAGCAAAAAACAATAAAAACATATTTAAAAAATAAGCTGATATACCAATATGAAAAAAATCACAAACTAAAAATAAAATACTTAAATTGTTATATTTTTAACTATTTTTGTGCCAGGTGGAATTTTTTTAAAACATGCATTTAAAAATATATATATGTATATTTTTATTGATTTCAGAAAGGAAGAGAGAGGGAGAGAGAGATAGAAACATCAGTGATAGAGAATCATTGATTGGCTGTCACCTGCATGCCCCTACTGGGGATCGGGCCCACAACCCGGGCATGTGCCCTTGACCAGAATCGAACCCTGGACCTTTCAGTCCTCAAGCCGACACTCTTATCGACTGAGCCAAACCAGCTAGGGCAACACATGCATCTTTTATTTATGTTTTTTAAAAGTATGGGCAATAAGGCCCGGCTCAGTAGTTCAGAGGTTGAGCATCGACCTATGAACCAGGAGGTCATGGTTTGATTCTCGGTCAGAGCACATGCCCAGGTTGTAGGCTCAATCCCCAGTGTGGGGCATGCAGGAGGCAGCCAATCAATGATTCTCTGTCATCATTGATGTTTCTATTTCTCTCTCCCTCTCCCTTCCTCTTCGAAATCAATAAAGTTTAAAAACAAATAAATAAAAATATGGGCAATAAGGATTTGTTTATATTTCTTCTTCGTAAAATATTGCATATTAATTGTTAAGTAGTTTATAAAATATCCCCTGGCCAGTGTGACTCGGTTGGAGCATCGTCCTGTACACTGAAAGGTTGTGGGTTCAATTCCTGGTTGAGGCATGTATAGGAGGCGTGTACAGATGGATGTTTTGCGCTCTCTTTCTCTTTCTGTCATTCCCCCCTCCCTCCCTCCATCCCTTTCTCCCTCTAAATATCAATGAACAAGTTCTTGTGTGAGGGAAAAAATAGTTTATAAAATAGAAATACAGTATTTCTCATTATTTATTGAATCATTTCATTTAATGAAGGCATGTTCTCGAGCAGCGATTTTCAACCCTTTTCATCTCATGGCACACATAAACAAATTACTAAAATTTTGTGGCACACCAAAAAAATATATATTTTGCTGATCTGACAAAAAACAATAGGTATAATTTTGATTCACTCACACCAGACTATTGTTGTGTTGTCATTTTTTTTTTTTTTTTGACAGTCTAAGGGAAAAGAGGTTAGTGCCCTTGACTAAAATAGTCAGGTATTGCATGTTTTAAATTTTTTTGTGGTATACCAGTGTGCTCCTCACACACTGGTTGAAAATTGCTGTTCTAGAGAATTAGAATTATTAAACTATTACCTATGTTGATATGCTTTAAAATTGAAAGAGGCAAATACCAAGTAAACTTTTGTGTTGCTACTTATATACCTACTAGAGGCCTGGTGCACTAATTCGTGCATGGGTGGGGACAGTTTGGGGTCGATCGGGCTGGGCTGGCTGGGGGGAGGGGCCATGGGTGGTTGGTAGGCTGGCCCTGCCCCTTGGTTGAACTCCTGGTTGAGGGGACAATTTGCATATTAGCCTTTTATTATATAGGATTAAATGTGTTCAGTTCATCTTCTGGTTTTTCTCACTTGTCGTACTTGTGCTACTGTAGTTTTCAATCAGTTGTTTTCGCTCACTCCCCTCCTTCCATTAATAGTTTAGTGTGAAAGGGAGGATTTGGGTATTTTTCTAGCCAAGATAGTCAAGGTGATGTCCTTGAGTTCACATCTCTAATTTAGCTCATCTGTAATGAATATGGGTTCTTTTATTATCACAGGAGGCGTAAAGACAGACATGAAGCCAGTGGGTTTTCAAGACGACCAGATCCAGATTCTGATGAAGATGAAGATTATGAGCGAGAAAGGAGAAAAAGAAGTAAGGCATGAACATAAATATTATGTTTCCAACCTGGTGCAATTCCACTATTTGCTTTTCATATTCAGTTTGTTATGGTTCAGTTGACACTGACTTAGGTCATTTTGTCTCTGGAATTCCAGCAATCCACATTTGTATACAGTCTTAATTTATATTGCGTTTTTACATATATTCTCTTTTGAGCTTCCCATCCACTTTCTAATAGTTATTAAGTAGATATGTTGAGCATATCTTGAAATATATATACACATACTTTTCCTTACCTGTAGCATAGTTTGGTTTTTATTAACGTTTTTAGAGTCCAGCATATAGGTTGAATACTTACTGGTCTCATTTTTTCAGCTTATAGATTGGCTGTCCTTTTTGTAAGGAGGTATGCCTTTTCTGTGAAGGCCATTTAATTTCTTGAACATTAGCAGAAGCTAATATTGAGTAGTAGGGAAATGATGGCATTATGTCCATTATGTGTACTGCTGATAACAGGTGATGTTTATATTTTAACCTGATTAGTAGCAAATGTTTAGTAATCATCCTGAATTTTTCATACTAAACTCATTAGAGCTAATCTCAGAATCAATCAGTAATCACTTGGCAAGATTAAAAAATGATAAGAAGGATTTCAAAAGAAATATAAGATTTTATTCCTATTTCTCCTTAAGTATTTTGTCTAATCCAGGCCTGTTAATCATGATGCATGTACGCTGGCTTTGGAGGAATTTTTTGTGTGAAACATTTCACGCTGTTGCAGCACTGGTTTTGTAATCAGTTTTGTTTGTTTGTTTACATCTTATTTTTTGGACTATTTAATTGGTGATTAAGTTATAATACATATGTTAAGGCTTATACCTAATGAAAAATTCCTTATATTCTCCATTCTTGTCAGATAGCAAATGGAGTTATTTTGGCTTGTTTGTGTCCACCATTCTCTGTCCAGGAAACGAGCAGGAATGGTGACAACACAAAACAGATTTTATAGAAACCAGAAGTACCTACATTTTCAAATAGTTGTTTAGTTCCAGGAGTGTGTTGTATTGTGGGAGAAAGCTTGGAATCACTGGGAGCTACCTACCGCTGCCCACTAATTCTCCTCTGATCATTTTCTCCTATGAAAGAAAAATGGACACATTTATACCTAATTCAAAGGTTATTAAGTCTAAATGAGATAATGTATATGAAAAAATTTGGTGACTAGCCCTGGCCAGCATGGTTCAGTCCTGTCAGCATGAGAACCAGAAGGTCGCAGGTTCGATTCCCAGTCAAGGGCACATATCCCTGGCTCCATTCAGAGCGTGTGCTGGAAGTAACCAGTTGATGTGTGTGTGTGTGTGTGTGTGTGTGTGTGTGTGTGTTTCTCTCTCCCCCTTGTCTCCTTCCACTCTCTCTAAAAAATCAATGGAAGAAATATTCTCAGATGAGGATTCACAAACAAAGAATCTGGTGACTAACATCCTCTCAGTAAATAGTTGTATTACTGTTGGTTTTGTGTGTTGTTTTTTTAATCCTCACCTGAGGATATTCTCCCATTGATTTTTAGAGAGAGTGGAAGAGAGAGGGAAAGGCAGAGAGAAATATCGATGTGAGAGAAACACATCAATTGGTTGCCTCCTGCATGTGCCCCAACCAGGGCCCGGGCTGAAGAGGAGCCTGCAACCAAGGTACATGCTCGGGCCCTTGACCGGAACCAAACTAGGGACCCTTTGGTCCGCAGGCCAATGCTCTATCCACTGAGCCAAATCATCTAGGTCTTACTGTTGTTTTTTAAAAAAAAATATTTTCATTGATTTCAGAGAGGAAGGGAGAGGGAGAGAGAGATAGAAACATCAATGATGAGAGAGAATCATTGATGGGCTGCCTCCTGCATGCCCCTACTGGGGATTGAGCCTGCAACTTGGGCATGTGCCCTGACCAGGAATCAACCCCGACCCCCTGGTTCATAGGTTGAAGCTCAATCACTGAGCCACACTGGCCAGACTATGTTACTATTTTTTAAGTAACTGCTAATTCTCTGGGTTATGGTCTTTTATCTTAAAATTCATTTATTAACTACATTCTAGGGCTTTTGAATTTCTGCTATGAAAAAAATAATTGTGTTTGTCTGGTTTTTCAGTTTTCTACATTTTTAATCCTAGATTCAGATATTAAGTTCTTTAGATATTAGCTGGAGGGATGAAGTAGCAGTTCTGTCTCCCTCCCTCCCTCCCTCCCTCCCTCCCTTCCTTGTGTGATATGACAAATTGTGGGGAAGCACAGGACTTGTTTGGAAAGTCTGTAAGGAAGAATCTCCGAAAGGTCAGGGGCCTCTAGGGGGACCTTACCGAAGGTGGCAGACCCTACCTTGACTTTTCCAAATAAGTCTGAGCCCCCAGGTGTTTTACTGGAGTCTTTATGTTTAGTCTTTAGCCATCCTTGCTTAAAGGACACTGCAGGTGCAAGTGTTTTCTCAAAGATACTTACCCTGCTGATAGTATCTAGAAGTTAATTTTAGTTCAAGCTGTGGCTACAATAAAAGCCTAAGGAGGCAGGCGAACAGAGCTGTTTGGTTTCTCAAGCCAAGCAGTCCCTTAGCCCTCTCTTTCACAGAAATGTGTGTCAGAGTAATCGTTTATCCATCGCTCAGGGTCTTGCCAGTCAGCCCCGGAAACAAATGGTATATATCATAGTCCTTGAGAGTCTGGCATCTGAAATGTTCCTTTAATCAGTGGAATTTTATGTTTTTGCAGGTATGGGCGGAGCTGCCATCGCACCACCCACTTCTCTTGTAGAGAAAGACAAAGAGTGTATGTATCTATATCTCCCCCCCTTTTATTTTGATACAAATCTTTAACCCAGCCATGGCCAGTCTTAGCTTCTATCAGCCAGGTTTCCTGATTGTAAAGGGAAATTGCCCCAAAGCCTATCCTCTGGTCTGAACCCTGATGCCCAGTGTGGGTCCTTGAGGCTGCTGTTCCCTTTCATTCCTTGTACTTTAGAAGTTTTAATGCCAGGCTCTGAGACTTGGATTTTTATACAGTGGTATGCTTTTTTGTTGTTGTTGTTTTAATATATATTTTAATTGCTGATAGTATTACAGATATCTCCCATCACACCCCCTTTTATCCCCTCCTCCCAGCCCCTACCCCCTTATCCCCCACCCCAGGTTTTTAATACCCTATTGCCTGTGTCCATGAGCTATGCATATAAGTATATAAGTTCTTTGGTTTATTTCTTCTCGTCCTACTGTTGCTTTTTTAAAATTCATTTTGTCTTCTCCAACATTTCATATTTGTAATTAAGCTAAAACAGTGGTTTAGAGGCTGTTAAGTTCATGACTTCCACAAGGTGGCAGTGCCTTCCTGATTAGATTTTCTGCCATTAGTTTTGATTTCATCTCACAGGTTGTGTGCTTTCACTTACATTGCCAGAACACACCCACCCACCGTTTCTCCTCCCAGTGATCTGTTCTAGGAATTGAACTTTGATGTATCATCTAGGTCATTTTCCTATCCTCTAGGTTGGACCATACCTAAACTATCTCAAGAAAATATAATCATCCCTCATGCTTTGAAATACCTATTGCACTATTTATGTTATCTTTTTAAAGAAGATAATTTTAAAAGTTTTGTTAAATACCTTTTGTGTAAAAACACCTAGCAAACCATAAACCCAATTGAAACCAGTCTGGTGTTTTTTTTAAAGCTTCCTTGTTGAAAATCACGGCTGTAGCTAGGTTTGAAAATCACTGGTCTGGTACATGGTCCATAACCTCAATGACCTTTATTTTATGCTACGCTAATGAAATAGATTAGAGTCCAAAGACAGGTATACAAGATACTATGGGAATCAAAAGAGATTTTGATTGGATCTATCTGGAACATACAAAACTCTTAAGCATTCAGACAAAAATTGTCATTTAGAGCACTTTTAAAGGATAACATTTCAGTAAGGTATAAAAAGGACATTTGAGATAATAGCTGGAACAAAGCTAAAATTAGAAAAATAGTACGTACCTCTATAATTTTAAAAAGTCATGTAGAGGCTGTACAATGGGTTTTGTTTTTCCTTCTTATAGTAAACTAAAAATGTCAGTTAAATTAGTTCAAAATAACTGATTTATACAAGTGCAGTTCAGGATTTTTTTGTAGTATTTTGGTAAACCTATTTTATTTTTATCAAATAGTACCCCGAGAATTTCCTTATGAAGAGGATTCAAGACCTCGCTCACAGTCTTCTAAAGCTGCCATTCCTCCTCCTGTGTATGAGGAACAGGACAGACCCAGATCTCCAACGGGCCCTGGCAACTCCTTCCTCGCCAACATGGGGTAATGGTTCCAAGTGCTGTCGTCTTGGCAGGTGTAAGAAGGACGAGACTCATTGTGAAGGGTTGGCAGCCCTTTCAGTAGATGCAGTTTGTTTGAAAGTGAGGGCGTTCTCTAGTTGTAGGAAGATGCTTGGTGTGTTCAGTCACACAATGTCATTCTTGAGAATCTGAGTCATATGGAGGGTATTGCAGCACAATGCTATCATATTCTGTACAAAACAAAGTCTTCTGATGTAAGTTTCGGATGATTTCATTGCTGAACATTATTTTCTCTAGGTAGGAACAGTTTCTCATAATTATTTACATGTATTTTCAAAACATTTGCAAGTAAAATATGGCTTATGAATTACACCTGATACTATGTCCAAAGGGTGAATGACATCTTTTTTTATATATATATATAAAATGAGCCATTTGCTTTAAGGTCATGGTTCTGTACCTTTGGTCTAAAAACTTAGTCATTCAAACTATAATTAGAGTGTTTGCCTGCATATAAAATCAATTTTAAGGTTGACTTTCAACTATGGCTTGTGGAATTTAAAATCCCACTGGATTTGCCATACATTTTGGTTAAAACAACGTTTTATGTTTACTTTGTTTCTTTCATGCAATGAGAGACTATCAAATGAAGCTGTGTTACACTAAGGCCTTTGTTCTGTGTCCTTTAGAAGGACACTGCCTATGATAGAAATGCTGTGACCATAGTAATCACACTGATCTGCCCTTGTCTATGTGCATATACTCTGATTCTTAGAGCCCTTGAAAGGTGACTAGTCAAGAGAGTAGATGGTTGGGGTTCCCGCACTGCGAGAGGATTTTGACTTTCTGACCTTGGTATCCCAGACTTGTGTTCTCTATGGTAACTACTAGCCACGGGTGGCTATTACCTTAAAATGAATACAATTGAAAATGTAGTGCCTCATCTCAAGTGCTCAATAACCACACAAGGCTAATAGCTACCCTATTGAACAGTCCCCATCATTTTAAAATAGGTGTATTGGGCTCCCCTAAAATGTATGCTGGAAGGTGGATAGACATGAAACTTATTTTTTTTTTCTGCTGATGATAAAAATTGACTTTTTGCTGAATCACGTTTTAAATAGTAATTCTCTATGCCTAAGAAAGATGCAGTGTAGTACAATTCAGCCGTTTCAGTCTTTTCTTTTTAGCCCTAGAACAGTTTCAAATGAAATTTTAAAGGAAATCACATAAACATGAAGTAATGTAGGTGTAATTCTAGTTGAAGCAGGGTTTTGTGGTTCAAGCATTGGGGACACTCTTAAGACCTGTGAGGCATTTCTAAGTGCAGTTTAAAAGTTACAGTATTAGAGAATGGGCAGTGGACTGAGAAGTACAAGTTGTGGGTCCCAATTTCAATTTTACCGTTAATACCTATAGAAATAATTTCTAATATTATGTCTTGCTTTTGTTTCTAATCAACTTTAAACTAGCCTAGTTGACTAACCTGGGCTTCGGTTTATTTTCCCATCGATTAAGTAGATGACCTCTATATAAAATCTGTTATTGTAAACTCTACTGTACTATTTAGAAAAATGCAATCATTTTCATCATGAAACTTTATCCTTTTTTGACAGGCACATTTTTAAATTTTTATGGCTTTAAGTAATTTTTATTTTTCTATTACAGTTGACATACAATATTATATTAGTTTCAGGTGTACACCCCAGTGATTAGACATTATATATTGCTAAGTGATAACCCAAAAAAATCTAGTACCCATCTGACACCATACATAGTTATTACAATATTATTGACTATTCCTTATGCTGTACTCTACATCTCCATGACTATTCTGTAACTACCAATTTGTGCTTCTTAATCTCTTTACCTTTTTCACCCATCCTCCCAAATCTCTTACCATCTGGCAAAAAGTTCTCTCTCTATATGTATGTTTGTTCTGCTTGTTTATTTTGTTCTTTAGATTCCACATATAAGTGAAATCATATGGTATTTGTCTTCCCCTGTCTGATTCATTTCACTTAGCACAATGCCCTATATGTCTATCCATGTTGTAGATGGCAAGATTTTTATAATTTAAACTAATCATTGACAGATATTTACTTATTGCCATTTTATTATTCATATTTTTGATTTTTTTTTCTTCCTCTTCTGAAAGAAGACAAGACCCTTTAACATTTCTTGTAATACTGGTTTGGTGGTGAGGAACTCATTTAGCTTTTTCTTGTCTGGGCAGCTCTTTATCTGTCCTTCAATTCTAAGTGATAGCTTTGCTGGGTAGCGTAATCTTGATTGTAGATCCTTGCTTTTCATCACTTGAATAGTTCTTACCAATCCTTTCTGACCTGCAAAGTTTCTGTTGAGAAATCAGCTGACAGTCTTGTGGGAGCTCCCTTGTAGATAAATGCTTTTCTCTTGCTGCTTTTAGAGATTCTCTCTTTGTCTTTAATCTTTGGCATTTTAATTTTGATGTTCTTTGGTGTGGACCTTTTTGGGTTCACATTGTTTGGGATTCTCTATGCTTCCTTGACAGGCACATTTTAAAAGTAAACTGTGGTCATACATCAATGAATGAAATCTGAAGAACAATATAAATAAACAAAACAAACAGACTCATAGATATGGAGAACAGACTGATGGTTGCCAGAGAGAAGGTGGTGAAGGGACCGGGTGGAAAAAGTAAAGGGATTGAGAAGTACAAATTAGTAGTTACAAAAATAGTTATGGAGATATAAAATACAGCACAGGAAATATAGTCAATAATCTATCTAATAAAGAGGAAATATGCTAATTGACCCTCACATTGTCGCAAAGATGGCAGTGCCCACAGCCAATAAGGAGGAAATATGCTAATTGACTGTCCCGCCCTCAAAGATGGTGGCTCCCACAGCCAGTAAGGAGGGAATATGCTAATTGGCTGCCACAACCTCAAAGATGGTGGCACCCACAGCCAATAAGGAGGGACTATGCTAATTGACTGCCACACCCTCAAAGATGGCGGCACCCAGTCCCCTCAGACCCGCCCTCAACTGAAAATCATTCAGTTTAAATAGAAGTTTTTGTCTCTATTTTCCTATTCTATGAAATAAAGAGGGAATTTTTCCAATTGACCCTTACGCCGTCGCAAAGATGGCGGTGCCCACAGCCAATAAAGAGGGAATATGCTCGGACTTGCCGTGCATCTGCCTCCTGAGTTCCCGAGTCCCTCAGTCCCTTCAGCCCCCCAGCTGCCCAGGGCTGCCCGAGGCTCAGGTAACCAGGGCTGGCAGAGGCTTGTGCTGCTGTCAGTGGCAGCAGCAGAGTATGATGGGGGCGTCACCTTCCCCTGATCGCCGGGTCGCCTCCCACCCCTGAGGGCTCCCGGACTGTGAGAGGGGGCAGGCCAGGCTGAGGGACCCCCCTCCAGTGCATGAATTTTCATGCACCGGGCCTCTAGTATTGTAATAATGATGTGTGGTGCCAGGTGGGTACTGAAAATTTCCGGGGAACCACTTTGTAAAGTACATGATTGTCTAACCAATGTGCTGTATTATCTGAAACTAATACAAAATAATATTAAGTACAAACTGTGATTGAAAAAAAAGTATATATCTTTCATTCTGAACATCCCCACAACTTCGTCTAATGGCCCGTTGTTAATTATGTGTGATGTCATCGAAGCCCTTGTAGAATTTCTATTCTCCTTTCCAGAAAGAGTTAACACTTGGAGTTCGGGAAACGAGTTAAGTCGGCTCGCGTGAATTGCGCATACTCCGCGGGAGCCTTCTTTAACTCGGTTCATATAGATTTGCGGTGGAGTGCGGGAAACGTGTAAACTCGGGCCGATTGTAACTGCGTATTACCAAATATTTGTTTGTAATCCACCCTTTTGGTGGATGGAACAAAACCAAAAGACAGAGCCATCTTATATTTTGGCGGGAAATTCACCCGCACTCCAAGTGTTAAGATGTAAAATCCAATTTATGCTATAGCTGATGACCTTAAGTGTAAAGGACCTTTCTCTTTTCTTCCTCCCAGTGGCACAGTAGCACATAAAATCATGCAGAAGTATGGCTTTCGGGAAGGCCAAGGTCTTGGTAAACACGAGCAAGGGCTGAGCACGGCGTTGTCAGTGGAGAAGACGAGCAAGCGAGGAGGCAAGATCATTGTGGGCGAAGTCACAGAGAAAGGTGAGTCCTCCCCAGAAGCAGTGAGAGATGCAGTCCAGAGGCAGAGGACTGGCCCTCTTGAATAGAATAAGAGAATTCCTGATTATGATGCATCCCAATTCTGTGTTGTGGTTCTTCATCTTTATTTGTTCAGAATAGATGTAGAGATAGGAAGGCCCATAGGAGAAAAGACAATGACTTTGGCAGAAAATGAACAGTACTCAAGAAAATAAGTTCATGCCTACTTCTACTAGGCAAAGAATCTTGTTAAATTGATAAGATCATAGTTAATTTTTTTGTTTTTAAATCTATTTTTATTGATTTCAGATAGGAAGGGAGAGGGAAAGAGAGATAGAAACATCATTGATGAGAGAGAATCATTGATTGGCTGCCTCCTGCATGCCCCCCACTGGGTATTGAGCCCACAACCTGGGCATGTACCCTTGACTGGAATCGAACACAGGACTCTTCAGTCTCAGGCCGATGCTCCATCTACTAAGCCAAACCACCTAGAGGCCATGGTTATGTGTTTATAGCATGAAAGACAGAGCCATATCCTATCTAATAAAGAGGGAATATGCTAATTGACTGTCCTGCCCTCAAAGATGGCGGCACTCACAGCCAATAAAGAGGGAATATGCTAATTGACTGCCACACCCTCAAAGATGGCGGCGCCCACAGCCACAAGATGGCTGGCAGGGGAGGGCAGTTGTAGGTGATCAGGCCAGCAGGGGAGGGCAGTTGTAGGAGATCAGGCCAGCAGGGGAGGGCAGTTAAGGGCGACCAAGCCTGCAGGGGAGGGCAGTTGGAGGGGACCAGGCCTGCAGAGGAGGGCAGTTGGGGGGGACCAGGCCGGCAGGGAGGGGGAAGTTAGGGGCAACCAGGCCAGGGGAGGGGCAGTTAGGGGCGATCAGGCCAACATGGAGATGCATTGAGGGGTGATCAGGCCGGCAGGGGGTGGGGGGCAGTTAGGAGCAACCAGGCAGGCAGGCAGGTGAGTGATTAGGAGCCAGCAGTACAGGATTGTTAGAGGGATGTCCAACTGCCAGTGTAGGCCCGATCCCCGGGACATCCCCCGAGGGGTCCCGGATTGGAGAGGGTGCAGGCTTGGCTGAGGGGACCCCACCCCCTCCGTGCACGAATTTCGTGCACCAGGCCTCTAGTACAATATATTAGTGATTATATTTGCTATTTTCCAATTTGTAAGGGTTCTTATTGGTAGATTATGCCTAGTTGGTGTTTTATTTTTGTACTGCTTTAGTAAGTAGCCAGTTAGCCTAGAGTCCTGATTTGTGGGAATATGTGCAATTAGGCAGCCAGTGGCAGGCTAATTACCTGCTTATTATATTGGACTAGTGACTTTTGGCCACTTCCCAAGCCAAGACTCTCACCTGTAAGGGTTGGGATTGATGTGCTCTGTCAACCCCTTAGGAAGTGAACTAAGCGAAAATTGTAGGTATCCAGGGAAACTAAAAATGTCCAGAAATTATAGTAAAAACCTATACCAAAGCAAAGCATATGCTTCCATTACAGATAGGGCTATATTTTTTCTCAGCCATAGATGATTATCCCATAGATGACTCTAGTCCAGCCGTGGGCAAACTACGGCCCGCGGCCGGATCCGGCCTGTTTGAAATGAATAAAACTAAAAAAAAAAAAGACCGTACCCTTTTATGTAATGATGTTTACTTTGAATTTATATTAGTTCACACAAACACTCCATCCATGCTTTTGTTCCGGCCCTCCGGTCCAGTTTAAGAACCCATTGTGGCCCTCGAGTCAAAAAGTTTGCCCACCCCTGCTCTAGGACATAAGAAGGTTGCTATTAAAAATAAATTATTCATTGTAACTTGAACTCAATGCTCTAACATATCTATATCTCATTGTTTTGTTTTCCTACAGATGCAGCCAAGAAGTCAGATTCAAATCCATTAACTGAAATACTTAAATGTCCTACTAAAGTGGTCCTACTAAGGGTAAGAAGCAGAAGGAAGCAACCTTTTTGTCCACCTTGATTTATGTGTCACTCTGCCCTAACCTATCCCTGCATGCTTTCAGCACCACTGATACCATAATGGATAAAGAAAACTGAAAAGAATACTTCTGCAAATGATACTTTTGGATAGACTCCACATAAGACTAATAGAATTTTTTACTAATGTTTCTTTGCTAAAGATAATATTTAAGACAATAGTGATTACTTTAAAATATTTGAAATTGTTAGATGTTTATCTTAATTTATGCATTTTGATGGTTGCATAATTGCTCTTGTAAGTCTATGGAGCTTAGTGTATATTTTTATTTTGTCTTTTTAAGAAATAATTTTGGGGGACTACAGGAGTGAAAATTTTCATTGTGTTATTTGAGAGGGAGAACATTTACTACCATAAAGTTATTTATACATCTTATTTATATATTAATAAATTATACTTGATACTTGAATTTATTTATTTTTGTTTATAGAACATGGTTGGTGCAGGAGAGGTAGATGAAGACTTGGAAGTTGAAACCAAGGAAGAGTGTGAAAAATATGGCAAAGTTGGGAAAATGTGTGATATTTGAAGTAAGAGAGTTTTCTAGATCTTTATAAACTGTTGTGATTGACAGGTTACAAAACATTTTCTACAAATAGAGATATGTGCTGTGCTTAAATAACATATTGTCTTACTACAGGAGGTGACAGGTGTTGGTTATACTTCTCTTATTTAATTATAAAAATTTTAAACATGAAGACAAGAAGGACTTCAAATTTTATTTGGAGAAGAAATAAACATTTCATTTTATGATTGAGGTTTAGTTTGGTGATTAAAGACCTTGATTATAGTATGCTCAATAGTTTAGTTACTTGGACATGCCTTTGGTTTTATTCATTTGACAAGTATATATTTAGTGCCTCTCATATATCCATACTGTATTGAGAGCATTGGGGATGTTCTGTGCTCTCAGTGATATGTTCAGTTGAAACAACAAAACAAACACATATAAAAATAGACAATATTTTGTTGCTAGATTCAGTAGTTATTGACTATAAGTACTGGAGTTGAGAAAAGGATTTAGATTAAAAAAACAACAGAAGGCTTTGTGACAATATCAGATGCCAGCTGAGCTTTGAAATGAATGGGTAGGATTTGGATAGGTTGAAAAGATATTCAGATTAGGGTCACAGCTTCTGGGAGACTGAAGAGGGCTACAAAATGGAATGGTTGGGCATGTTGGGGATTAACAGGAAACATGTTTACATAGGTGGAATGGGCCCATATGCAGGGTGTAGAGAGTATGACAAAGGAATTTAACCTATAATGAGAGGCAGTTAGAATACAATATAATTTCTTTATTTTTCTCTAAATATCTGCTCTCACTTTTGCTTCCTTTCTATATCATATTGCCATTTGTTGACCAAATAATTATTTGTTTACATGTCAGCTGGCATAGGACCTCTACAAGATCAGATTGCTCTACTTAGCTATGTATTCCCAGCACCTAACACTGTGCCTGTCATAAACAGATCTTCAACAAATTTTTGATGTCAATTTGTAGTTATTTCCTTGGTATTTGATTGCTTCTCATTCATATATGATGATAATTGACACACTTATTCTGACAAATCATTAACGAAAGAAAACTCACATTTAGTGATATCTCAAATACCTATTTATCTATTATACTTTTAATTTTTTCCAGATTCCTGGTGCCCCTGATGATGAAGCAGTACGAATATTTTTAGAATTTGAGAGGGTTGAATCAGCAATTAAAGGTAAGTTGTACAACTAAATATAAAGATAAAAAAGTTGAAATTGTGATCTTGTTGGAATTAAAACATGTTCTTGTAATGTCTTAAAAGAATCTGTATTAACTGACTGTCTTTTTGTTTGCCTTTTAGCTGTCGTTGATCTGAATGGGAGGTATTTTGGTGGACGGGTGGTAAAAGCATGTTTCTACAATTTGGATAAATTCAGGGTGTTGGATTTGGCGGAACAAGTTTGATTTTAAGAACTAGAGCACGGGCTACAAGCTGCAAGCAGAGAAGAAAAAGGTGACAGCCAGTCTGCATGGTTGTTGGGTACAGAGACTCTTGGAAGGACTGCTAAGATATATGTTGATTAATCCCTTTTTTATTTTGTGGTTTTTTTTTAATATAGTATAAAAATCCTTTTAAAAAAAACAATCTGTGTGCCTCTCTGGTTGTTTCTCTTTCTTATTACCACTTCTGGGTAATTAGCTTTTTTTTTTTTTTTTGCTAGGATTTCATGATTATTCTCAAGTGCTCCAGTGATACAGCATTTCTTGCACTAAAAATATCTAGAAAGTTCTGGGATATGGGATTGTATTAAGTTATCCTTTGCATTTCTTTCATTGTTTTCTTTTTTAAATAAAACTTGCAAGTTACTGTAGTTTCATAAATTCTATAATAAAGTGTCATCTTGGCAGTCTGCCAAAGGTGAAAATGTTTGCTTTCTCTAACAGAGAAATTCTTATTGATTCCAGTCGTAGAAAAATGTCTTTAAGACCTGAACTACGGTTGAAGAATTGTGAACCTACCATGACTTGTTTGGATGAATCATTTCAATTAAACTAAGTCAGACTGTAGGGTTTGTGATGGACTTAGGATATAGAAATCATGAACCTAGCAATTCTAGCATAGTCTTCAGGGAAGATCAGAAATGACAAGTTAATTCAAAACCTCAGAGGTACATTGTAAATGTGTGCCCATATGTTTTGGAAATGGTGGTTCCTTGGAGTCGCATTTCTACTGGCAAAATTTGCAATAGTGTTAGTTCTTATATGTATTTTACAATTTATAAAATTTATAAAATTCAGCCACATCAGCTACTTAAACTGTACTGCCAATTAATATAATTCCAGAGTTATAAAAAATTGTACCATTGAAGTACAGTGGTATGTGTGGCTTAAAAATTAACAAGACTATGAAAAAGGACAAAAATATTTGGTGCTGGGGTTCATTGCTAGAGCAGGAAGTGTTTCCAGAATATACATGTGCCTGTATTCTGGTCCTTGCTTGCCTGAATATTGCTAAAGGACGTGCACCTATGTTGTCTCTCTAGGTTATTGTGACCCTTTGGGGAAAGAAAGCACTCAACATTTCTTTACATTCCATGGACTTGGTTTGAAGACCTAAGGAATATTCTGACCCTTTTTAAAAAAGGATTTTCTCATGTTTTTATTTTAACAGAAATAAAATAATAATGTTTTCTCTTTTGTGGTATTACTTTACTGAGTACAATTTAATTGATACTTGGTTTTTGTGATAAAAATGCACATATTTTATAAGTTTGGGTTAAAGATTAAAACATAAAAGGATTACATAATTGAATACTAAAGAATCAACAGCAGCCCTGAAACTTGAATGGGTCTACCTATGGACTTAGCTACTGAATAATGCCTTTTTTGGCTTACAAGTACCTAACTGTGCTTATGCTGCATGATTATTATGATGACTTAGTTTAATTTGTATAAACTCTAATGTTCTTAAACTATAAGTTCCAAACTACCTTTTATATCTGCATAATTATTATTTTGTTGCATAATAACATCATTGTTCATTTGCATTTAGGTGGCTTTCCCCAACATTCTCATGAACAACAACCAGAGAAATAAAATGCAAGTAACCAAGTTTTAGTAGCTAACTAAAATTCAAATTTAACTTCAATATAAAAATTCCAACATAAATTAAAAATTAATTTGTAATGGACATTAGTCCTTTTTGGCCCACCTGTGATCTTCTGGAAGCCTTTCCTGTGTTTGGGGAGTTTACTGTATTCACTCCCTTCCTTAAGATAGAGACTAGAAACTTGCTTTGCCAGTGTGTCTCAAAGCTAAGGCAGGCACTGTGTCCTGGGCTCTTTATATCAGACTAGAGGCACGGTGCACAAAATTTGTGCACTGGGGGCGGGGGGGCCCTCAGCATGGCCTGCGCCCTCTCGCAGTCCAAGAGCCTCGGGGAGCAGGCCTAAGCCGGCAGTCGGACATCCTTATTGCTGCCGCGGAGCAACCTGCATTGAGCATCTACCCCCTGGATGTCAGTGCGTGTCCTAGCGACTGGTTGTTCTGCCGTTTGGTCAATTTGCATATTAGCTTTTTATTACATAAGATGTGCCACCCCAAGGCTTCAGCTTGGAGCAGAGCTTGTACAGGAGCTGTTCTCATACTGGCCAGGGTTGGCACAGTGTAGTTTAGTGTTTGGGCAGTGGATGCAGAGACCTTGTCATCCCATAGTGGCATGTATTGTAGTAGGATCACATGTGTGCAG
>NW_005871095.1:3180795-3186266 GCF_000147115.1 Myotis lucifugus | reverse complement strand
CTGCAGTCCACAGGCGGATGCACTATCCACTGAGCAAAACCAGCAAGGGCTGAAACCCATATCCTTTAACTGAACTAGATTCTTGCATTGGGAAAGGAGCTGGGCTCATTGTCTGTGGGGTCTCTTCCAAGTCTTTCACCATCCATCCATCCGTGACTCCATGAATCTAAAATGACCAAAACCACATTCTTCAGCCACTTTCCCTCCTGTAGCTCTTTATGGAAGCCCTCCAATGACAACAAGTACTCCAAAGTGCTGTTTAAAAAGAATTAGACCTGGCTTTTCCTCTTTGCCTTTTCCCTTCCAGCAGCACTTAACCCAGTGGTTGTCAACCTTCGCTGCACATTAGAATCACCTGGGAATCTTTTTAAAATCCTGATTTCTGGGCCTCATCCTCCGGAAATTCTGTTTCTTTGTTACTAATGTTGTGGCCTCACCCCATAACAAAGAAACAGGATTTCCGGAGGATGAGGCCCAGAAATCAGGATTTTAGAAAGATTCCCAGGTGATTCTAATGTGCAGCCAAGGTTGAGAACCACTGGCTTAGAGTCTGCTAACTTGAGAAAACCTACCATAATTGAAACAACCGAGGGGCCCAGCAGCAGCTGTAGCAGGAGTTGAGATTAGAGGTTGTGGTCTTGTAAACATAAAATTGAAGATGTTGCTTTCCCACTTCAAATAATGGCTTTGAATTGACAATAGCCAGTAAGGTAGGGAGAAGGGACTGGACAGAGCCCCAGATACCACCTGCTTCAATACAAAATGCTCAACTTAAAGACCATGAGTAAGATCTTTGTGTTGACTTGAGCATGGAATGTGCAGGTATCCTAATTCTTTTCTGCCTTTGTATGGTAGGTCATTGATTAAGGGTAGATAACCTGGCTTTTTAGCTGTAGGTGAGCACTATGTAGGGCCACATGTACCTGATCAAGAAAACTGCATTTCACCCAGATACTTTGGACTGGAAGAGACTTGAAGTCATCTTCTGTAGGTTGGGGGTGAGTGCCCTTAAAGTTTATGTATGGGGAGAACAATGAATATTTGGGGGGAACCAGAGAGGTCAACAGTGGCAGACAGCACATATCCCCAAACTCCTCCTCCTCCCCTTACGCCTTTCTTCTAAAGGCTGGAAAAATTCTTATGTGGAGCTAGGGGTGGCCATGTGCCATTTCTAGCCAATGAGGTGTAAGTGGTAATGTAGGTTACATTTAGGTAGTTTTACAAATGCTTTTTACTTTCCCAGTTAAGCCATGGCAGCCATTTAGTGAACTTCAGGTGATTAGCCAACATGCCAGGGATTGTGGGAGGAAAGGCCTGGTCACATTAGTGAGGTGCTGCAAAGCCCTAGGTATAACTCTTCTGGGTGAGAAACTGAGCCATTGTGTGGTGGTCTCTTAGGCTTGTAGGCAAATTTACCTCTTGCTGATACAGTCTATCTGCTTCCCAAAATGTGTGCAATCAGAAGCGGGGGATGGGGGGTTGCAGATAATTAAAAATCACCTATTAGTATAAAACTCTGCAGTCTATATTTTCTCATAGTTTGCTTTTCCTATAAGTAGTCCCTACCTAAGCTAAAAGAGTATTCAGTTTCTTAGTTCATTTGAATTCAACAAGCATTTTTTTGTCAATTACTATATGTATAAGTATTGCTTTTAGTACTAGGAATAAAAAAATGAATAAGGTAGTAATCCTTGCTTTCAGAGATTATAGTTTATTTCAGAGAGACAGACACACAAAGGCAACACAGTACAAGGTAAAGCATGCTAAAACAAGATGTGGCTTGACTGAGCTTTTTAGGGTTAATGACAGTTTTTATCTCTAGTCCCAGTATCTGGTACACAATACTGGTATCTTGGCAGTAAATCTGCCAGTCCTATATAATAAAAGCCTAATATGCTAAGTGTCCAGTCATCCGTTCAGCCAATCAAAGCGTAATATGCTAATAATATGCTAAGACTGCTCAACCACTTGCTATGACCTGCACTGACCACCAGGGGGCAGACACTTCGACTGGTAGGTTAGCTTGCTGCTGGGGTCCGGCCAATCGGGACTGAGCTACAAGGGCAGACACACCCTGGAGCCCTCCCGTGGTCCCTCTCCGGCTAGGCTGGCCAACCTCCTGCGTCCCTCCCTTGCACTGGTGGGGTCCCTCGGCCTGGCCTGTGCCCTCTCACAATCCAGGACCCCTCGGGGGAGGTTGGAGAGCCGGTTTCAGCCCAATCCTGTAGGCCAGGCCTAGGGACCCCACTGGTGCATGAATTTGTACACTGGGCCTCTAGCATGTATATAGTACTGAGAGCTCAGAGATGACAGTAGATTTGTTAAGAGTGGTAAAGTCTAAGGTGGCAATCAAGAAGAGGTGATTTTGCTAGGTCTTGAAGGAAGAGTAGGGATTGCCAGCTGGAAGGCAAGAGGAGGGCTTTCCAGATGGAACTGCAGGGGAAAAACAAAGGGTTAATGGTACCATCCCTGTCCGTCATTGCTGCCTTGTGGTCAAACACTGGGCTAGTTCTGATTTGATCTCCTCTATTACTCTTCTACCATATTTTTAAAAAATAAACTATTTTAAATACAAAGGATCACTGTAACAATAGTATAATTCCCTTACACTGAATTTCCTATATTACTAATATCTTACATCAGTATGATACATCTGTCATAATGAACTAATATTAGCACATTATATATTTTATAGGATATGTATATTATTAGATATTAGACACTATTCAGAATTCCTTAGTGTCTACCTAGAGTTCTTTTTCTGTTTTAGGATCCCATTTAGGCTAGCACATTCCATTTATTTAGACTTATTTTGTTAGGCTCCTCTTGGCTATGATAGTTTCTTAGACTTCCCTGTTTTTGATAACTTTGAGAGTTTTGGTACTAGTCAAGTATTTTGTAAAATGTCCCTCAATTGGGATTTTCTTGATGTTTTTCTCATGGTCATACTGGGGTAATGTTTTTTTGGAGAGGAGACTACAGAGGAGAAATGCCATTCTCATCACACAATATCAAGGTTAACACTATAAACGTGTCACTATGGATGTTTACATTGATCAACTGACTGAGGTAGTATTTGTCGGGTTCTCTACTGTAAGTTACTCTTTCTTCCTTTACATGCGCTACTCTGGAAGTAAGTCACTATGTACACATAGTGCTCACACTGAGAAATGGGTGTTATGTTCCACCTCCTTAAGGTGAAGTAGCTATATATATTGTTTGGAATTCTGATAAGAGATTTGTTTATTCCCCCCTCCCCCATTTTATTTTATTTATTCAATTTTTTTTTTTAAATTAAATCTTTATTGTTCTGATTACATTTGTTCCTCTTTTTTTCCCATAACTCCCCTTCTCCCAGTTCCCGCCCCACCCTCCGCCGTCACTCCCCACCCACTGTCCTCATCCATAGGTGCACGATTTTTGTCCATTCTCTTCCCGCATCTCCCATTCCCCTTCCCCCCCCCCAAGAATAGTCAGTCCATTCCCCTTCTATGTCCCTGATTCATTGTAATCACCAGTTCATTCTATACATCAGATTATTTATTCACTTGATTCTTAGATTCACTTGTTGATAGATGCATGTTTGTTGTTCACAATTTGTATCTTTACCTTTTTCTTCTTCCTCTTCTTAAAGGAAACCTTTCAGCATTTCGTATAATACTGGTTTAGTGGTGATGAAGTCCTTTAGCTTTTCCTTATCTGTGAAGCTCTTTATCTGACCTTCAATTCTGAATGATAGCTTTGCTGGATAAAGTATTCTTGGTTGTAGGTTCTTGGTATTCAGTACTTTGAATATTTCTTGCCATTCCCTTCTGGCCTGCAAAATTTCTGTTGAGAAATCAGCTGACAGTCGTATGGGTATTCCCTTGTAGGTAATTGAGTCTCTTTCTCTTGCTGCTTTTAAGATTCTCTCTTTGTCTTTTGCTCTTGGCATTTTAATGATGATGTGTCTTGGTGTGGTCCTCTTTGGATTCCTTTTGTTTGGGGTTCTCTGCGCTTCTTGGACCTGTAAGTCCATTTCATTCACCAGGTGGGGGAAGTTTTCTGCCATTATTTCTTCAAATAGGTTTTCAATATCTTGCTGTCTCTCATCTTCTGGCACCCCTATTATTCTGATATTAGTGCGCTTGAAGCTGTCCCAGAGGCTCCTTACACTATCTTCACACTTTCGGATTCTTTTTTCATTTTGCTTTTCCAGTTGGGTGTTTTTTGTCGAATCTTTGGTTTGATTCTTGTGCTCCTCTGGTCTGCTATTGGGTATAATATTCTTTATTTCAGTCCGTGTATGCTTACTTTCTAATTTCTTTATCGTAGCATCGAGGGTCTCATTAGTTTTTGTGAGGCTCTGCTCAAGTTTATAGCAAGCCCTCAAAATTGCGATTCTTAGCTCCATATCCTCCATTTCTGTCATGTTTTTTTTGTCTCCGCATCTTTTATGCTTTCTTGGTGCACCCCCTTGTGGTCTTTGTGCGCAGTCTTGTTCTAGCCAAACCTTAATTGTTGTAGTTAACACTAGAGGGATTTGACCACCAGGCCGACTGGCTGTAGGAATCAGCTGTTTGGAAAACGTCTGTCTTCTGGGGAGGCGCTAATCCAACCTTGGCAAATGTCTGTGCGCAGGGTTTGGGCGGGGCGGGGTCAACAGGGCGGGCGGAGGGAGCAGTTATGGCCGCTCTCAGTCCCGTTCCCAGAGCTCTGCTTCTCAGAACCCCGCAGCGCTGCAAACCTCGGAGAGAAAGCTGCCCTCAGGTTCCAACTGATGCCAGATAATCCCGCTTCTCCCGTCTGAGTCTGAATCCCTAGAGACTCGCCCGGATCTGGAGCCCAGAGTCTGAGACTCACTCCCGACCAAAAACGACAACCGCGCCCTCAGCCACCAGCCCGCTTTCGCGCGCACCTCGGTACCTTTGTATTTTCCACACTGCGCCTCCTCTGAGCCTCGGTTTGCTGTTCTCTTTCCTTCTAGTTGTAGAGTCTCTCTTCAGCCAGCTTTCCTGTGGTTCTGGGTGATGTCCGTTCCGTCTTTTAGTTGTATTTTTGAAATGGTTGTATGCGGCAGCGGTCTCCGGTGTTTACCTACGCCGCCATCTTCGGTTTCTCCTATTCAATTATTTATATCAGTATGAACTTATGGATATTTATCTTTTACTCCAATATTACTTTATTTTGTGGCTCCAGTTGTTTCAGCTTTGGCTATTGGAAGCTTTTTCAGTTGGCAACTGGATCCCTTTGGCCTTTGACATCCCGCTTCTGGTGTAGTGTTTGATGGTTGGTTGTTCTTAGTATTTCCTTACTCTCTGGTACTACAAGATGCCCCAGGCTCATCTGGTCTGATTCCTGCCCCAGTCCTAGAATCAGCCTTTCTCCAAGGCTAGAGAATGGTATTAGGAACCAAGATCTGAGCATTAAGTGTGCTCATCGCTATTGGGGTGTTCTTGCTTCTAGACCACCGTGGGCAAACTACGGCCCGC
>NW_005871095.1:3177725-3180502 GCF_000147115.1 Myotis lucifugus | reverse complement strand
CCTCGAGTCAAAAAGTTTGCCCACCCCCTGTTCCAGACCCTCTCAGCTAATAGAGCAAGGAAATATATATGTGTAGAATAATCCATGCATATGTGACCATCTGTATATTAAGGTAAACATGAGTTGACACTGATGTTTCCAACTCTGATTCCTTGCTACCTGTGTCATCTTGCCTCCTCCCCCTTGCTTATCTGTAACCTCCCATTCCAACAGTGAGAAGCCCAACTCCCGCCTTCCGCCATCCATTTACTTAATTGTTTAATTCCAATACATACATGCATAGCACTTTCAGAATCGTTGACCCATATCCTTGTGGGAAATGACTTTATCAACCTGAGTACAGTGCCTAAGGTACAGTTTATCATGCCTTTATAGTCTAACAGACTTCACTTGTTTCCAAAACTACTTAGTCAACACTTTATTCCCCGACCCCACCCTTCAGTAAGGTATATGTTTATAATACATTTAGAATTATTTGTCACATTGTGCTTTCAACTTGGGATTCCCAACCAACTAAATGAGTTTTTTAAAATGTATATATATTGAGCTGTAAAGTTTTAGAGGTTTGACTAGTGCTTTAATGTCTTGTATTCACCATTACTGTATCATACCCTAAAAACATTCCCTGTGCTGTATCCAAATCTTTCCCCCTCCTCATGCCTGGCAACTAATTCTCTGTTTACTATCTTTATAGTTTTGTCTTTTCCAGAATGTCATATTATTGGAATCATATAATATACAGCCTTTTCAGACTGGCTTTCTTCACTTAGCGTTGTGCTTTGTAGAGTCATCCATGTCTTTTTGTGGCTTAATAACTTGTTTTGTTTTGTTTTACAGCTTGTTTTTTATTGGTGATTAATCTGTTTTCTGGATTTACCACATTTTTTTCATTCCCCTATTAAAGGACATCTTGGTCACTTCCCATTTGGGATAATTATGAGTAAAGCTGCTGTAAACATTTGTGTGCAGTTTTTTTGTGGACATCAGTTTGTACATTAGTTGGGTACATATCTAGGAGTGTGATTGCTGGATTGTATGGTTAGTCTGTTCATTTTTGCCTTTCCCATATTTTCTTTTTTTAATAATTCGTTATTGTTGGAAGTATTACATATGTCCCCTTTTTCCCCAATGACCCCCTCCAGCCTGCCCCTGCCCCCACCCCAGGCCTTCACCACCCTGTTGTCTGTGTCCATGGGTTATGCATAGATGCATACATACAAGGTCTTTGCTTCTCCCATATTTTCTAACTCTCCCTGTATGGCTACTTTTTTGAAGCATATAAACATTCTTAAATTTCTTCCTTCTTTAGGGGAAAAAAGTCAAACCCTTGAATTTTTAGCTTGGTCTACTTCCCAGGACTCCTACTCCTTTTCACAGCTAGGCTTTTCAAAGAATCACCTACACTTACTGTCACCTCTTCATCCCACACTTAAGGAATGGGGACTATGAGTTAGACCTCTACTTCCTCCAGGCCTCCTCAATTGCTGTTAAAGATCATGGGATCTGGTTAGTTCTCTTTCTTCACCTTTTATGGCATTTGACGCAGTATAACCACTCCTTTCCTGAAGCCTGTGACCACTCTTCCTGTCAGTGTTTCCCTTTATCTCTCACCGTTCACCCTCTTCCTAGATGAGTTTACCTACTCTCTTGGCCTTTAGTTTCTACTATGACTAACACGTATCTTTATCTCAGTCTATTACAGTTTCAGATCTGTATGCCTATTAGATGTTCCCCACCCACCTCAAACACATCCCAAACTGCACTTGTTACCATCGGTAGCTAGTTATTGAAAGGAAGAGAGCAAGGAAAGTCAGAATTGATATGTTACATACTCTGACTTAATTCCAGGAAAAGAAACCATGATATACAACTGGCTCAGCTGAGAATAACATACAAAATGTAATAATATAAATGCTAATTTGTTTTCTAATGTTGCTTTATGACTAATTTGAAAGAATGAATAGAGAGGGACAGGAAAGGGTGTTTGAAGGCTAAACTTTACATATTCTAGGAAGTTAGGGGATTATTAAAATTCTCTTTGTCTCTCCCATATTGGATTCTCTGTGCTGGATCCTACCTCTTCTTTTTTTTTTTTATTTCTTTTTTAATTTCCTCGCTCCTTTTGGTGAAACTTATCCTCTGGTAGTTTCCTGAAAAAAGAAATGAGAGATACATTTTTTTTGAGACCTTGCATCTGAAAATATCTTAATTCTGTCATCATACTTAATTGATAATTTGACTAAATATGTAATTCTTGGTTAAGAAACATTTTCCCTCAAAATTTTGAAGGCATTGTTACATTGTCCTCTTCCTATATTGCTTGGAAGAAAATCAGTGCCATTCTTTATGATCTATTTTTCTAGTCTCGGGGGTTTTGGAGCCTCAAGTTTTGTGATTATATGTCTTGATGAACATCTATTTATGCTGCTTGGTATTAGGAATGGACTCTTTCCATCTGGAAATTCATGTTCTTTGAATTCATATGCTGTAAATTTTTCATAATACTTATTTAATAATTTCCTCTCCTTCATATCTTCATTGTATCTCTACCTGGAGCTTTTATTAGTCAGTTTGTTTCTAGATGGGTCTTTCTATCTTTTTTATTTGCTGACCTCTGATCAATACGATATAGAAGTGCTGAGTCCTGGACCAGGACCTTAAGAGTCTAGATCAGCCGTGGGCAAACTACAGCCATTACATAAAAGGGTACGGTCTTTTTTTTTTTTTTTTAGTTTTATTCCTTTCAAACGGCCGGATCCGGCCCGCGGGCTGTAGTT
>NW_005871095.1:3169671-3177268 GCF_000147115.1 Myotis lucifugus | reverse complement strand
CCGGCATGCCCTGCACGGGATTGAGCCCACAACCCAGGCATGTTCCCTGACCGGGAATCGAACCTTGACCTCCTGGTTCATCCGTTGATGCTCAACCACTGAGCCACATGGACCAGGCTGTTTTATTTTTTAAAGCATGATATTCTAAGGATTTTTAGATCTTTTGAAGACCAGTGAATTCAATAATGACATTTTATATAAATGCACATATATTGACAATATAGAAAAAAATAGCAATTTCCTTTTAGAAATGTATTATTCTTACCCAGTTCTGTTATTAAGATAATTGTTAAGTGAAGAGCAACACATAAACCCTATTTTGTGAAATGCTGTTTAGTAAGCCTCCTTTGTTTCTGTTATCAGCTAGACAGTCACAAAATAGATTTAATGTTTTAAAAGTAACCTAAAACTTTTTTTTTAAGTGTGAGAACAGGAAAGATTAGGGAAATATTTTATGGGTTCATACAACTATGATAACAAAGGAAAACAGTGTTGTTACATTATTGTCCCTTTAAAAGTTATAAGGTCTGCAGATATTTTTAAATATGTTTCAGGACACCAGCCACTTCCAGATTTGGTAACAGCTGGGGTTTTTTCTTTAGCAACCACCTTTCCCCTCCTCTGCACTCTCACACGATATTAAAAATACCTCTTCCTCTGTCTGGTGCACTTTTCTCCCATTGCTGAAGTGTCCTTTTCAAAGTTTCTGATAAGCTAAGGCACTGTTCCCCATGGAAGGGTTCATAACAGAGCCTGTGGGACAGGTGTGTGGCTTTTGAAACTAGAAGTTACATGAAGGGAGGAAGTTGGCTAAGGGAATATTAGCCAACTAATGGAGTGGCTAAGGGAATATTATTACCGATTTATCTTGGAAAAACAAGGAACAAATAGAATCAAAATCTGATAATTTGAAAAAAGTCTTAAGTTAGCAAAGACACACTTGGCAGTTATTTACAGTACTGTTTTTAGGGTCATAAATAAGAACAAAAAAACAAAACCATACTGATGCTGTATCACTTCAGTAATAAAATGATGGCAAGTCAGTAAACCATCCTAGATGAGTATGGATATATAGGAATTTTATGAGGAGCCAACTGTATTGAGTCATAGTTATTACTGAAATTTGGGTTGAAAAGTAACTTTAGGGCTATAAAACTATTCTGTTTTTAATTTTAGTCATATTAATAATAAAGTCACTAAGTGCTCAAAGACTCATAGCAAATTATAACAGCCCTCTTCCCCACCAATCCTGTTTCCCAAAGAAAAATGTTGCACTCTGGGGTGTTTGTGGTGGGGCTGCGGAGTCGTGGATCCCGCCGGAAGCGCCAGGACAATGGGGACCCAGGACGACGAGTACGACTACCTATTCAAAGTGGTGCTCATCGGGGACTCGGGTGTGGGGAAGAGCAACCTGCTGTCCGGCTTTACCCTCAACGAATTCAACCTGGAGAGCAAGAGCACCATTGGTGTGGAGCAGTGATTCCCAAAGTGGGCGCTACTGCCCCCTGGTGGGCGCTGCAGCGATCCAGGGGGGCGGTGATGGCCACAGGTGCATTTGTTTTAACTTTTTTTGTATTACCTTTCTATTCTGAGTTCAATAAGTAGTTTCATAATTTCAAACTTCAATGTTTCTAATTTACACTTTTCTTTACTATATTTTACGAAAAAGGTAGAAACATTAATACATATATCTTTCTGTTTAATTGCTATTAAAATTAAAAAAAAATTAATTTCCAGGGGGCGCTGAGTAATATTTTTTCTGGAAAGGGGGCGGTAGGCCACATAAGTTTGGGAACCACTGGTGTGGAGTTTGCCACCCGCAGCACCCAGGTGGACGGCAAGACCATCAAGGCGCAGATCTGGGACACCGCTGGCCAGGAACGCTACCGCGCCATCACCTCCGCGTACTACCCAGGTGCAGTGGGTGCACTGCTGGTGTATGACATCGCCAAGCACCTGACATATGAGAATGTGGAACGCTGGCTGAAGGAGCTGAGGGACCATGCTGACAGTAACATCGTTATCATGCTGGTGGGCAACAAGAGTGACCTGCGCCACCTGCGGGCTGTGCCCACTGATGAGGCCCGAGCCTTCGCAGAGAAGAACAACTTGTCCTTCATTGAGACCTCAGCCTTGGACTCCACCAACATAGAGGAAGCTTTCAAGAACATTCTCACAGAGATCTACCGCATCCTGTCACAGAAGCAAATTGCAGACCGCGCAGCCCATGATGAGTCCCCTGGTAACAACGTGGTGGACATCAGCGTGCCACCCACTACTGATGGACAGAAACCGAACAAGCTGCAATGCTGCCAGAATCTGTGACTGCCCCGTGCCTCGTCCAAATATGCGTGCGTGCACATCCTCATCCTTTGCCTGCCCCTCATCATGATGTCTTCTCTGACCTGACCCTCTCTGTCACTCTGTGACTGGCTTCTACCCCTCCACTGAGCTCTGCAGAAAAAAAAAAATGTTGCACTCTTGTAACTGTCTTTTTATGGTATTTATTTTCCTATTTTTAACTCCATTGCTTATAGTACTATTTCTTGATTTATTATTTTTAAACATTTTTCTAATGATTTTTTTGTTATCGGAGAGAGGAGGGATTTATTCAGCTCTCTAAACTGAACTGCTCATGTCCCATTTCTCCTCAATTCTTCTAACATATTTACATCAAATTTTACTTTAACAAAATATATTTCCCTAGGAACTTCATGAGAATGTTGTTTTTTTGGTAAAGCAGTAGTCACTGCTAACTTACTAGTACATAAGTATAATTCATGTATGATCCAGGGAATATATTATGATTATTTTCTTATATAACTTTTGGGTTTTCCTAGAATTAATAATAATTGCCCAGTTTTTAAAAATTGTTTAGTACAGTGGGGCCTTGACTTATGAGTTTAATTAGTTCCTAGACCGAGTTCGTTAAGGAGCTCGTTAAATTACTCTGTCAACTCAATGCAAAAAATCGGCTGGTATCTCAAAAAACTCGTTAGTCGGGACACTCGTAAGTCAAGGCCCCACTGTATATGTACTTAAAATTTTAAGTTTGTTTTTTTTTTTTGTCATTCTCCCATTGGTTTTTATCTGTCATTCACTCCTTTCTCTCCAGGTCAGGTATATCAGTTAGTCTATCAGCCTTGTATTTTTCCTGAAGACGCCCCCATCAGTACCCTGGCCTTCTGCTCCAATTCAACACCAGTGCACAATCGGACCAGGGAGGGACGCGGGAGGTTGGCCAGCCAGGGAGGGACCGTGGGAGGGCTTCAGGGCATGTCCGGCCCATCTCGCTCAGTTCTGATCGGCCGGACCCCAGCAGCAAACTAACCTACTAGTTGGAGCATTTGTCCCCTGGTGGTCAGTGCACATCATAGCGAGCGGTTGAGCGGCCTTAGCATATCATTAGCATATTATGCTTTGGTTGAATGGACGAGTGGACACTTAGCATATTAGGCTTTTATTATGTAGGATGTGGCTGGTTTCTAAACAGTGTTCCATCAGACTTCTGAGATACTACTCCATTTTATTTTAATTCTTATGGTTTATGCTGAGAAGTATGATGCTACTCTGTTTTTTCTTTAAATATGACATGTCTGCTCTGGTTGGTATGGCTTATTTGGGCATTGTGTCTGACCAAAAGATTGCTGGGTTCAATTCCTGGTCAGGGCACATGCCCAGGTTGCAGGCTCGATCCCCAGTGTGGGGTGTGTAGGAAGCAGCCAGTCACTGATTCTCTGTCACCATTAATGTTTCTATTTCTCTCCCTCTTTCCCTTCCTCTTTGAAATCAATAAAAATATATTAAATAAGTAAATAAATAAATGTGATGTGCCTCTTTCTCTCTGGAAACATTTAGGATCTTTATTCGCAATATTCAGAAATGTCATGTGGTTGGCCCTTTCAATCTAGGAACTTGTGTTTTTAAGGTCTGAGAAGTTAATCTTGTATTATGTATTAAGTATTATTGAGTATTATTATTGCTTCATCATTTAGTTTTCTTTTTCTTTTTTTTTAAATATATTTTATTGATTTTTTTTTTACAGAGAGGAAGGAAGAGAGATAGAGAGTTAGAAACATCGATGAGAGAGAAACATCGACCAGCTGCCTCCTGCACATCTCCTACTGGGGATGTGCCCGCAACCCAGGTACATGCCCCTGACCGGAATCGAACTTGGGACCCTTCAGTCCGCAGGCCGACGCTCTATCCACTGAGCCAAACCGGTTTCGGCGTAGTTTTCTTTTTCTTAAATGTCAATCAAATATTGGATCTTAAACTCTTTTTGAAATGTTATTTTGATATACTGCCTTCCTTCCTTCCTTCCTTCCTTCCTTCCTTCCTTCCTTCCTTCCTTCCTTCCTTCCTTCCTTCCTTCCTTCCTTGTCTTTTTTTAACATGGCATCCTGGTCTTTCCTTTATCTCTTTGAGGATATTAATTAAGTTTTCTTTGTTTTATTATTTCAACAAATATTTATTTAATAGCTACTATGTATAGGCAGTTGTCTAAGCACTTGAAATACATATGTGGCCAAAATAAGCAACAACAAAATAATAAGCCACCCTGACTTATGGAATATTGCTGGTTACTTACCCTAATATCCACTTATACACCCTTTCCTTGGAAAGAGCCCCAAGTTTTAGCTGGATACAAGCTATTCAAAAAGGGCTACATTCCTCAACTGGTATTTGGATGGTGACCTTGGATCCCCTACCCCCATTTAATTCAGCAAACTTTTAAAACTCCAGTTTCAGCCTGAGGCCTAGACTTTACCCCTTAGTTGAGTCAGTGCCCTCAAACTCAGAGCTTCCTGGATTATCTTTCATATGTCTAACAAAGCCCCCGATCTCATGCCCTGTATACTTTTCTATCCTCACCACTCACCATCCCCCCCATTTCACGTCCAGGGCAGCCACACTGAACTTTTCATAGTTCTGCCTATGTGGCTTCAAAGCATTTGTTCCACTTCACCCTGGGTAATTTCTGCTTATTCTTCAGGCTTTAATGCTTAGTTTAATAATGCCTATTAATACCGGTCAGCCTGTATATATGTCATATGTATACACATATACATGTAAGTACACTCCACTCTAGGTGTGGGCTCTGTTCCCATTACACCCTTTGTCAGCCTATAATATCATAGCACTTGTCACACCATGGAGCTTGCATGGCTGCAAATCTACCCTCACCAGACCATAAAATTCACAAGTGCAAAAAGTGTCTATCCTGCCAATATGCCCAGTACCAGCTGGCACATAGTAGGCTCTGAAATATCTATTTAATGAATAACAACTTCTTTGAGCTCTGAACATTTTTGGTGTGGCTTTTGGGTAAAAAATTATTCTTCACCTCTTTTAATAAGTTGTGGGAAGCCATCCACTGCCGATACTATCATGAGAGTATACCAAGGAACACAGAAGGCTGATGCTAAGCACCTCATCTATTGAGATAGTGGTGGCTCAAGGCAATTCCCTAACCTGGTAATCCTTTTACTGTTTACCAAACTTTACCTTTCATATGCCTATATGCATTGCTAAAGGGCAAATGTGTATTCAAGTAAATAAAAAATGGACTGGCCAGAGGTCAGTGTGCTCTTCACAAAAGAGATACCACCTGGCCCCACCCCTTAATAATTCATATTTCTGGTCTAGTGTTATCATTTGTGCGTCGGCCCCTCCTTCAGATCCTGAACCCAGCCGTGCAGATTGCGGCAATCAGTAAGTGATTTTTTTTTTTTTTTTTAGTAAGTGATGTTTTAAGAGAATTAAAAGATATATAAGTGAACTCAAAGGAAACTTGATTTTATTTTTAAAACATTTTTAGTTTCTCTTCTAACCTCTGCCATCACTAAAAAAGGGTTTCTGTATCTGACATTCAAAGTGTGGCAGTGATTCACCTGAGGCATTAATGTAATTGAAAACAGATGAATGGAGTCATGCAGTGTTGGGAAAGGAGGAACTTGACTGCACATTCTCCTGAATTCATTGTTGCTGCACCAGAGAGGCATTGATGGATCAGGCTGTCAGCAAAGCTTGTGTTTTCTCTTCAGGTTGGCACTTGGCCTTTATATCATGATGAAAAGCAAAAAGTAAGGATCTTGTTAGCTGCATTGAAAGCACTTCTCTCACCTAGAGTTAACTTCACATGGCAATTATCCAACTAAAACTGGTTGTTTTTGTTCTTTTCTTTTTGGAGTTAATGCAATTATATATCTGAAATTTTGGAGCGTGGCCTTGTTCCCTTAGCTACTTTAGCCAGCTCTAAAATATATGCCCTAGTTAGCACTTGAGTGGTTTCTGGGATAGCCCAAAGGTTCCTTGCCCAGAATGGGTGGGCCCAAGGGTAGATAGAGAAGGGCGAAGAGTGATCAGGAAAGATGGAACAAGAATGAAAGAGAACTTATGTATTAGAAAGTAAACTGAGTAATCTTATTAATCAGTCAGTTTTCCTGGTCTGCCCTCCTATTGCATTTTTTACAAGAAAGGCGGTCACAGAGAACACTACTGAATCTCAGTGGCAGGTGGAGTGAGGAAGGTTCTGGGCAGAGTTCTTTATCGCCTATAAATCAGTGGAAGAAATCAGCCATTTTCCAGCAGAACTTTCATTTCTTGAGTGAGCAGTGACATTAGAATCAAGTGGGAAAAGTAGTGTGTTCTACATGATGACTATATAAGGGTTAGGTTAGGCCTCATATTACAAAGACAGCAAACTATAACAGTAGCTTTAACTGTTTCCTGGGGTTGCCATTGCAAATCCCCACAAACCAGGAGGCTTAAAACAACAAAAATGAATTCTGTCTCAGTTCTGGAAGCTGCAAATCTGAAATCAAAGTGTCAAGGTGCTTTCTGAATGCCCTAGGTCAGTGGTCGGCAAACTGCGGCTCGCGAGCCACATGCGGCTCTTTGGCCCCTTGAGTGTGGCTCTTCCACAAAATACCACGTGCGGGCGCACATGTACAGTGCGATTGAAACTTCGTGGCCCATGCGCAGAAGTCGGTATTTTGTGGAAGAGCCATCTCAAGGGGCCAAAGAGCTGCATGTGGCTCGCGAGCCAAAGTTTGCCAACCCACTGCCCTAGGTCATGATACTTCCTTGCCTCTTCCTAAACTTCCAGTGGTTGCTGGCCATCACTGGCAGTTTCTGGCTTAGAGATGTATCACTTGGTGTTCTGTCTTCATGTCTCTTTTTTCATAAGGCCACCAGTCATATTGGATTTAGGGCCCACCCTACACCAAGTATGATCTCATCCTGACTAATGACATCTGCATACATACTATTGCCCACATTCTGAGGTTCTGAAGAGCTCAAAAATTTGGGGGGTACAATATTAAACCCGGTACAGTAGCTTAAATAAAAGAGTGTTTTTGTCCTTCACATAAAAGTTCCAAGCTAAGCAGGCAGAGGTGGCCAGGTGAAGGTATCAGGAACACGTGCTGTCTAATTTCTCTGCCATCCTTAGCATGTGCCTTCCACTTCCTGATCTGTGAAGGCTGTGTAAGTTCCATCCATCATATATGCCTTCCCCCTACAAAAAGGAGAAAGAGGGGTGGAAGAAGAGTTTATGGGGCACATCCCAGTTGTTCTTTAATACTACAGTACA
>NW_005871095.1:3152392-3169482 GCF_000147115.1 Myotis lucifugus | reverse complement strand
TTAGTTCCTTAAATGAATCACCAAAAGTTACTGTGCTTGTTAAATGACTTTCTGAATGTGTTGATAATATTTTCTCTTAAAAAGTGATCCATGCTTGTAGGAATTAGAGATGGCTGAAGGGGTTGGGAAGAGGAGGAAGGGAAGAATGAATAGATGGAGCATTAGGGCAGTGAAAATATACTGTATGATCTATATTATAAAAAGCCAGTGGCCGTAACGCAGTAACGACCAAACAACCAGTCACCAGGAGGTGCATTGATGGATCTCACAGTGTGGCGGAGTCTGGGGTCCCATGGTGGCGTGGTGGGGTCTGGGGTCCTGCGGCAGCACGGCGGGTCTGGTTCTTATGTGATTTCGCGTGCTGGGCCTCTAGTATTATAATGATGGATACATGTCATGCATTTGTTAAAATCTTAGAATGTAAAACACAAAGTGAGCCCTAATGTAAACTATGGACTTTAGTTAATATGTATCAGTATTGTCCATCAATTGTAGTAAACATGCCAGACCAATGCAAGATGTTAATAATAGGGAAATGTGCAAGAGAGAGAGAAGGGGTATATGGGAACTCTGTACAGTCTGGTTAATATTTCTGTAAACCGAAAACTGCTCTAAAAATAGTCTGTTAATTAAAAAGTATAATTCCTAATTTTTTTAAAAAGAGAGATGGCTGAAGAACTCCTGAACTGACTTTTTTTAAGTGAAATTCAGAGCTGCTGCATGACTTTAGAAGCTCAAGGGAAGTTATGATGCTTAATGTCTACAATTTTGCAAGCATAACTGTATGTCTAAATTCCAGCATTCCCTCTCCTGCTCTAAGATTCCCCTAGTTCATAGGAATCAGTGCCCCTCAGCTCCCTGCATCTGGGTGTCACAGTCTTCTCTGTGTTACTCTTCCAAATGCATTCTCTCATGCCCTTCCTAGGAGGTATTTATTAAGCACTCCAAAGTATGGAAAGAGGTAGGGTTTCTGCAACAATCAAATAAGTTGAGGATTATCAGAGTAAACAAAAAGGGAAGACTGTTTTTGATGAAGACATTCTATTTACTAAAAGTAAAACCTCTAGCTCTGTAAAAAGTCCTAAGGAGACAGGGACAAGGATGGAAGAGGAGAATTTTTCTTAATTCCCAGTCACCTCACTTTGAATCATCTTCACTTTTAATCAGGTCTCTGACTCACTGTGCTTATTTCTCTGTCCACCTATTCTTTTGTATTTTTTTATTTATTGAATTAATTGGGGTGACACTGATTAATAAAATTATGTTTCAGGTGTACAATTCTATAATACATCATCTGTACACTGTATTGTGTGTTCACCACTCCGAGTCAAGTCTCCTTCTGTCACCATTTGTCGCCCCTTTACCCTCTTCTACCTCCCCCGACTCCTCTTTCCCTCAGATAATCACCATACTGTTGTCTGTGTCTATGAGGTGTGTTGTTGTTGTTGTTTTGCTTAATCCCTTCACCTTTTTTACCAAGTCCCTCAAACCCTTCCCCTCTATCAGTTGCCAGACTGTTCGCTGTATCTATGAGTCTGTTTCTATTTTGTTATTTTATTGTGTTCATTAGATTCCACATATAAGTGAAATCATATGGGACTTGTCTTTCTCTTACTGGTTTATTTCTCTTCGAATAATTCTCTCCAACTCCATCTATGCTGTCATAAAAGGTAAGATTTTTTTTTTTACAGCTGTCCACCTATTTTTATTAAAATTTTAAAAAAATTTATTTTAAAGAGCCCGGCCGGTGTGGCTCAGTGATTGAGCATCAACCCATGAATCAGGAGATCAAAGTTCACCCCAGTCAGGGCACATGCCCTGGGCTTGCGGGTGTGATTCCCAGTAAGGGGTGTGCAGGAGGCAGTCAATTGATGATTCTCTCTCATCATTGATGTTTCTATCTCTCTCCCTCTCCCTGAAATAAATAAAAACATATATTTTTTAAAATTTTCTTTTAGAGGAAGGGGGGAGAGAGAGAGAGAAAGAAACATCAATTTGTTGTTCCACTTATTTATGCATTCATTGGCTGCTGCTTGTATGTGTCCTGATCAAAGATCGGACCTGTAACCTTTGTGTATTGGAACGATGCTTTAACCACAGAATTTATCCTTTTCCATGAGGAAACAGAATCTAATAATTTTCACTTTAATGAGGACTCAGTTTCTCTAGAGACTTCATATGGGCAGTTGCTTATAAAACTCATGAATGGCTCTAACTGGTTTGGCTCAGTGGATAGAGCATCAGCCTGCAGACTGAAGGGTCCCAGGTTCAATTCTAGTCAAGGGCATGTACCTTGGTTGAAAGCTCAGAGGCAACAAATCAATGTTTCTCACGTCAATGTTTCTCTGTCTCTCCCCCTCCCTTCCACTCTCTCTAAACACACACATAAAAAACAACAACATGAATGCATTCACCTCGGCAATAATGGTGGTTTATAATTTCCACATTTTGCCACATCTCACCAACTATTATTTTTATAACAACGACTATGCAAGAATAATAGCAACACTTTTTCCTCCAGGTGATTAGACAAATGCATGTTTTCTAACAAAAATAAACCTTCCTCCTTACTGATCACCCACATATTTCCTCATTATGAGCAGCTAGTCCCCTCCAACTAATGATAAACCTTTTGGGTTGACCCAGAAGTTGTTTCCAAAGACGGAAATAACATTTCCAACTGGTTGGTGCCTTCACATTCACTGTGCTGTTTGATGGCCCTTAGTGAGTTTATGTGTGTTGAAATATTTCATCTTCCCAGGGATTAAAGGGGATTAAGATGTTAAACTTCTTTTTCAAACAAGTCAATTTGGAAATATTGGGAGAGAGGGGAGAAATGATATAAGTTGCCTTTTTCAGTGTTAAAAGATGCCATCTCTCTGCTTATCTTAATAGAGTAATAATTTAAGCCAAATTATGTGATTTGTTTGTTGACTGGGTCAGGCTTAAAATATTCAGGGAAATTATATATTTTTATACCAGTTAGCTACTAAAGAATTATAGATTAAATGCTTGCCATTCTGCCTAGCCGATGTGGCTTAATGGTTGAGCGTTGACCCATGCACCAAGAGATCGCTGGTTTGATTCCCGGTTAGGGTACATGCCTGGGTTGCAGGCTCGATTCCCAGTGTGGGGTATGCAGGAGGCAGCCAATTGATGTTTCTCTCTCATTGATCTTTCTCATTGATCTTTCTGTCTCCCTCTTTCTTCCCCTCTCTTTTCAAAATCAATAAAAACTATTTTTTAAAAATGCTTATAAAACTCATGGTACTATGAGTTAAGTAAAAATATATATCATGTTGAAAATATGGACACAAATATGGTTCTAAAATATGTCAATGATAATGCTAGTAAGCAGATGAAGGTATAATTGGCCTGATAAACATATTCAGAGCTTATAGAATATATATATATATATTTCTCTTTTTCTGGCTCTTAGAGCCATGTTAAAACAAAAAATTTCCAAAGTGGGAGCCCTTTACTAAAGCCACTTTCATCCACACCAAAACTTCAGGTGTTTGACTGACTCATACAATTTTCCTTGAAAGGAAAGTCGACTCATCCTACCCAGCCAAGGGTGGACAAAACTTTGGTTCTAAGTCCTCATCAGTTTTCAGTTAATCCAGCCAGAGACGGGCCACTGAGCATCCTCAGTCTGATGGCAAAGCTGTGACATCAGACTTACCTATAAGACAGGATGTCAACTCTGAACTTCAGATTCATCTTGGGAATCTGAAACAGTTCATTTTAGTAAAATGCTTTAAAATCCTTAGTCCAAGATTGGTGTTTGTCTAAAACATTTACTTTGAGTAAGTTTTAAGGACTGGGATATGAAGAACCTTAAATATACAAGAAAGAATGCTTCTCCCAACCAACGTTTGATCGTTCTTTTGTTTTGTTGTGGGTTTTTTTTAAAAAACATATTTTTATTGATTTCAGAGAGGAAGGAAGAGGGAGAGAGAGACAGAAACATCAATGATGAGAGAGAATCATTGATCGGCTGCCTTCTGCACACCCCACACTGGAGATTGAGCTCGCAACCTGTACATATGCCCTGACCGGGAATCCAATCGTGATCTCCTGGTTCATAAGTCGATGCTCAAACACTGACCCACACTGGCCAGGCAACATTTGGTCATTTTGAAGAGGATTGAAGTCTTTAAAACCACCCTTACTGTTCAGGATCACTGGGGTAACATGACATGGCCCACTTCTTTTTCCCCACCTGCCCCTAGGAAGCACATTTTCTGCTTCCCAGCACCCAAGTTACAATTCTGTGTAATGAGATGGAAGTAGAAATATCTGCGGTCTTTCAGGGAAAGCTTTTACTTTCCTGGTAAAAGGGAAAGATGACCTAGTGCTGCTTCTTTGTCCCAGTTCAACCTTGAGTGATGTGGCCTGATGCCTGGAGATGCAGCAGTGAGTGCTCAGACTGTGGGCAAGAAGGCCACGTACCATGGTTGGTGGAACAGAGCACTACAGATTCACTGCACCAGCCCTGGACTGCTTACCTCCGGACTTCCTACACCAGAAAGAAGCCCTTTCTTGTTTAAGTAGATTCAGGTTTCTGTTACTTATGGACAGACATCCCTAACTGATATAGAATTGGTATCTGAAAATTAGTGACTCCCAGGATCATTTTTAAATTTAATACAGGACTTAGGAAGAATTGTTTAATTGTATTTTAACAGATGTTTAGTACAGTCTTAAATATGGTGCCTGCTGGCCAGCTCAGGGGGGGTGGGGGTGGGGGTGGGAGCAGATTCAGAAAAGGAACAATGGCCTCTTGCCAGCATGTTTGGGAGGAAGCTGTCCTGACTTCCCTACCCCACCCCTCCACTTGCCTCCCCCAGGTCTTGGCCCCGATGCTGGACAATTCAGTTCCTCCCATTTGTCTCTGGTGCCTTTCAAGCTGCTGCCCCAGCACTGGAGCTCAGGATTGAATCTGACTGCCGGCAGAGGATCCAATAGCAGATACCAGGACCGGCAAGAAGATACGTGCCTAAGTCTGTAAATGCAGAGTCTCCACCCCACCCCATCCACCAACACCGACACTGCTGTGAGCACGACACACTTCTATGCAAAGCCACTGAAATCTGCCAGTTGTTTCTTCCAGCAACTTCCCTCTCTGATACAGGTGGGCAGCATGCCAAACACTCACACTTAGAGCATCCCTCATTGAAGGTGAACCTGACAGGTCATTAGCTCTCAGAGGCATGCACTTCTTTTTTAAAATATATTTTTATTGATTTCAGAGAGAAAGGGAAAGATATAAACATCAATGATACGAGAGAATCATGGATCGGCTGCCTTCTGCATGCCCCCTATTGGGGATTGAGCCCACAACCCGGGCATGTGCCCTGACCAGAAATCGAACCCTGACCTCCTGGTTCATAGGTGGACGCTCAACCACTGAGCCATGCCGGCCAGACGGGCGAGGCATGCACTCCTTAAATAAACATCTATTCTTCCTTTTCTTTCTGTGTATCAAACACTGAGTCACAGAACAGGAAATAGAGAAGACCTGATTTTAAACAAATGTTTACTGAGAATTGATAGAACCAGTGACACAAAGAGGGACGGGATGTATTTGGAGTCCAAGCCACACAGAAATATGAATCCATATTCAGCAGCAAAGGTAGCTTTGTGATCGACTGACTCATTCATTTAACGGTTAAGCATCTACAGTGAACCAGGCTCTTGGAGCTGAAGATAAAAAATGAATGTCATAGTTCTAAGCTTTGAGGAGCACAGTCCTCCAAACATCCATCCTTCATCCATCCAGTAAATGTTCATTTATCTGCTCAGTCCCCGGCGGGCTCAGAGCACATGTCTTGAGAGGAAACATTCCATAAAAAGGATTATGCACTGTCACTCTGCTTTTGAATAGTATCACAGATGCCAGAAGTTGGATTCAGGGAGAAATAAAATGAGTGGGGGACCTGGCCTGAGGCACTTCAGAGGGTCTGCCAACAAGAATGGCCAGGCTCTCTCCCTGTGGGGTGACCGACCCTCCAGTGCAACTTGGGCCACCAGCCTCTCCCTCTTATTTCGTGTCTGACTAAGCACTTTCCCTGGAGGCGGTGTTTTTCTGTTTAAATCCCTATTTGCTTAGGGTGTTTGTCTCTTGTCAGTCTTCCCAGTGCCCTTATTTCCTCTCCTTTGCTTCCCAATCTGCCTTTCTCTCTCTTATTCAGAGAACTGTAATGTCAGGCCTGGCACGTCCCCTTCAAGGGCTCTAAGTCACTTTGAAGTAGAGGTTACTGAGGCCCAGAGAAGGGGAGGGGCTTGCCCAAGGTGAGCAAGTGTGTTGGTGATAGGAGTAGGCACTAGAGCAGTGATGGCGAACCTTTTGAGCTCGATGCGTCAGCATTTTGAAAAACCCTAACTTAACTCTGGTGCCGTGTCACATATAGAAATTCTTTGATATTTGCAACCATAGTAAAACAAAGACTCATATTTTTGATATTTATTTTATATATTTAAATGCCATTTAACAAAGAAAAATCAACCAAAAAAATGAGTTCGCGTGTCACCTCTGACACGCGTGTCATAGGTTCGCCATCACTGGCCTAGATCCAGGTCTCCTGATTCCTGACCCTTCTGGTAGAATGCACCAGTTCTGCCTTGATGGAGCCCAGGGGACAAGCTGCTCTTCTGAACCATGACTATCCTTCTGAACAGCCCACACCCTTCCTCAGAACCACTCTCTCCCAGCTAGGAGCTCACAGATTCCGTGGGAGCGGCCTCATTCCCCTGGGACCTCCCTGCGGGCCTGCAGCTGTGTTGTCTTATCCTGTGGTTAGGATGTTCTGCTTTTCATCCCGAGTAATCAGTATTCTTTCAGAAAATTACCCTTTTGCCTAAGTTCTTTGGAACTAGATATCTGCCCTTGAGAGCCCTGAGTTCTGATGATCTCTTCCAGTGGTTCTCAACCTTCTGGCCCTTTAAATACAGTTCCTCATGTTGTGACCCAACCATAAAATTATTTTCGTTGCTACTTCATAACTGTAATGTTGCTACTGTTATGAATCGTAATGTAAATATCTGATATGTAGGATGGTCTTAGGTGACCCCTGTGAAAGGGTCGTTCGACCGCCAAAGGGGTCGTGACCCACAGGTTGAGAACCACTGTAAGACTTAGGCGCTAATGAAGTGCCCTTCATGGACTGATTTTGACTCTTGCTTTTTCTTTAATCCTCCACAGGCCTGTCCCTCTCTCTAGTCATTAGCTGTCCTTCCATCTGTGCAGCCTGTGCCTGAGGAAACTGCACAATGGCCAGGCCAAAGCCCTGAACACAATTACTGATGCCTCCAGAACATGACACCATTTAGAAATTAATTCCCTGGCCAATTCTTGAAGCCAAGGCTAAGTAAGCAACAAATGCTTTGTAATAGTTTAAAAGCTTATCTCCCATCTGGAAACTCCCTTGTGGCAGATCTATAATTTAGGTTTCTCTTTAGTTTTAAACATTTTATTGCAAAAATAATATAACCCACAATTCAGAAGGCCTGGGAAACCATTATTATGTGTGTTTTTTTGCCATCCTAATGAGGGTCTTTCTGGTCTGTAAGTAACCTTAGTGCTGTAGGACAGGACCTCCAGCTTGCTGGTAATAACATAATTGTAACTTGATTAGGTAAGTTTCTTTTAACCCTGGAAAAGTTTATATAAACAGAGGAATGTGAAGCAAATTCAGCTCAGGCTTTTGCTATTTTGGAGTTAAGTTTAGGTGACCTGTATCTGTTTGGTATTTTAAGAACTTGCAATTTTAAGAGAATGTGATAAATTTGAGTATCCAATGGACTGATCTTGTGATTCTAGTTTTAAAAATGTAATTGAGTAGACCAAGTATGTCAAACTCAAAGGCTAACACGGGCCTAATAAACAAGGTTTAAGTTTATGTGGGCCATAAAAGAACAAAAGCTTCAATTTTCATAGGAATATAGGTTTATTTCTATAGAGACATGCTGAATACAAAGGGCTGAAATAAATGAGTAATCGTTAATGTAAAATAATAGAACATTTTAATAAAAATTAATATTTTTTCTTGAATATTAACCTATCAGACACTGAATGCACAAATTAATAAGCATAACACAAGTAAACCTATTTTTCTTGTTCTCCGAAAGCAAAATATTTCCTGTTGCGCACACCAAACAAGTCAGTCCAAGACTAATAATGTGGCAATTGGCTGCTAAAATATTTGCTACTAGTATTAGTAGAGAGAAATGGTGCACATGCACGTAAGGCGTGTAAGGGAAATGAATGCAACACGATTATAGTAATCAGTCATTAGCGAACTGTAGTTGTAGTTAGTTGTAGTTCGTTATTAATAATTATGTATAACAGGATGTAAAAATTAAGTTATGAAATGTTTATTAAAATTTTTTTTTACATACCATTATATTGGCTGGCCCGCAAAAATATTTGTTGTGGGCCACATGCAGCCTGCCACGAGTTTGACATGCTTGGTATAGATTTGTCAGTTAAGTTAAAAGGTGTAATACAATTCTATTAAGATTGTAAGCAGTATGAGAACATTTAAGGCAACTTAGGATTCACCATATGTAGTTGGTTAAGAACTTGGGAAGGCTTGTGAGCAAACAAGTATTCTAAATGATAAAGTGTTAACTTCATAAATGTGGTTTAAAATTGTTAAGGCATTTTAAATAACTAAATTTCTGAATGGGACCACTTGTCAAGGTTTCTTAACAGTGTTATATGTTACTGTTTTTATCAAATAAAGTTATAAGTAGACTAAAGCAGTTTAAGTTTAATCTAAAAGGTTAAGGAAAACCTAACATTTTAAATTTGAATAAAATATTAATTGAAAATAAAAATAATTCCAAGCAGTTTATATATATATATATATATTACAGTAAAAATATACAGCATGTTTGCCTAATGTTAGAAATTCAATGTTTATTTTTTAAGCAGTCATTTGCTCCTTACGTTCTGTCAACAACTAATATTCTCTACATTTTACAGATGGGGAAACAGAGGCAGAGGAAGGAATCAGTGGCCAGAGTGGAGGCACCAGGAGGCAAAACAAGAACCAGCGCTGCACTTGGTCACATGGCCTCACCTCTCCCCACTGGCCTGGCTTGCCCACTGTTTACTTGGCCTCTAAAGTGTCCTTATTACAGGTAAAGTGAAACCCCACAATGAAGAATCACCCTTTATCTCCAGAAGTGATTATGTGACTAATTTGAAATCTCTGTGACTCCTTGTTTTCCTCTTCAGCATCAATTCTAGGACCATAATGGGGGTGGAAAGCTACCACTTGGCCTGAGAAGTTTAGTCTGAATTCTGGGAAAGAGGCAGCCTGGCTCCTTAACCGTAAATAGGTCATTAACAAGAACAAGAACAAGTGGATGTTTCTCTCTCCACCCACCCCCTCTATCCCCTTTCCTCTTTCTCTCTAAAATCAACTTTTAAAAAAAGACTAAATACATTGGGATTGAATGGCCCTCAGTCCCAGCTGAGCCAACCCTCTGAGGACTGTGACGTCCCACCCGGAGGACAAGGACAGGAGGAGAGAACACAGCTCCCTGGAGAAGGGCAGTGCGGCACAGTGAGAACAGTGGCATTGGTCAGGAGGCCTGCATTTAGGTCTCTGATCTGCCTTTGGCCGAGCAGCCAGGGCAAACCACTTCCTCTAGCTGAGGCCAGCTCCATCATCAGTGAAATGGGGTGAATGCCTCTGCTTGAGTCAAAAATTTGTCAGAGTGTTAGGAAAAAAAGAGAAAGCTCTTTGTAACATTTAAAAAAAAAAAGGCCTGATTATATATTGATGGGAATGGGCTTCAGAAGAGCAGGCCAGTTACATTTTGAGTCCTTTAGAGCTCTGATATTTCCAATGGCTCTGTTTGCAATCCAGCCCCATCATTGGGCTCGGGGGGTGTCAGAGGCCTGGGTTAGACCCTGTGAACAGCTTGTAAAGGCCTCCCACTGACTTTGTAACCTCATCTCAGCTCCTCTTTCCTTCTGAAGAAAGGAATAACTGTCCCCGACTAGTAGGGAGCTGGTCTGGCTCAGGGCACATGTTCCCAAGTGCCCCAGCTATAACTGCTTGGTGTGTGCAAAGTTGCAAGGACAGTTGAACATGGACTTTGCATCAAGGACATTAATCAAGGATTTGAAAATAATTGCCTCCTATAGCCCTGCCTGAGTAGTTCAGTTAGTTAGAGCATCGTCCTAATAGACCAAGGTTGTGGGTTCAATCTCCAGTCAGGGCACATACAAGAATCAACCAATGAATGCATGTGGAACAAATAGGTCTCTCTCTCTCTCTCTTCTCTCTCTCTCCCTCCCTCTCTCTCTTCTCTCCCTCTCTCCCTCCCTCTCCCTAAAAATCAATGAATAAAAATTAAATGTAAAAAAGGAATTGCCTCCTGGAAACTAAATCCTGATTTCTGAAAATTCAGCAGAAAGGGAGAATAATTACATTCCAATACAGTCAGGGCTGCACACAGAAGTAGAGTTTAAATAGGAGGATTGCCCTAGCCGGTTTGGCTCAGTGGATTGAGCATCAGCCCATGGACTAAGGAGTCAAGGGTTTGATTCCAGTCAAGGGCACGGTACCTCAGTTGCAGGCTCGATCCCCAGCCCCAGTAGGGGCATGTGTGGGAGGCAACCAATCAATGTGTCTCTCTCACATTGATGTTTCTTTCTCTTACCCTCCCTTCCACCCTCTCTGAAAATCAATGGAAAAATATCCTTAGATGAGGATTAACAAAAAAATAAAAATAATAAATAAATAAGAGGATTATTAGGAGGGAAAGGAAACCCTCTCTGAGAATCAACCTTTAGCTGAGTCAGGTCAGACTGGCTTGGGGGGCATTGGGCAGCCCATGTCCTCATTGCAGTCCATTTCCCACCCCCCCACTCATAGCTGCTTGCCAATTCATATCCATGCATTTGGTTTAAGAAATTACTCTCTGTGGTAGGCAGGATTCTCATATGGCCCCCAAGATTCCCAGGCCTGTTGCACATACAGCTTTTCCAGTTACTAGTATTTAGTCAAACATTAATCTAAGTACTGCTGGATTTGCAGATGTAATTAAGATTCCTAATTAGTGACCTGGGTCCTTTAAGGCAGAGAGTTCTCTCTGGTTGGTTTGGAAAGAAATCAGAGTTCAAAGCATGAGAAGGACTCAGCCTGGCTGATTTAAAGATGGAGGAGCCATATGGCAAGGGATGCAGGCAGCCTCTGGATGCTGATAGTAGCCCCTGCTGACAGCCAGCCAGCAAGGAAATGGATCCTTATTCCTACAACCACAGGAACTGAATTCTGCCAATGAGAATGAGCTCAGAAGCAGGTTTTTCTCTAGAGTCTCCTGATGGTAACTCAGCCCAGCCAACACCTTGATTTCAGCCCCATGAAACCCTGAGCAGAGAATTCAGTCTAGCTGTGTGACTTCTGACCTACAGAATTGCAAACTAATAAACGGGTGGTATTTTAAGCCACTACATTTATGTGAATGCTCCTCATTATGTGGCCTGGAAATTAGGCAGTTTCCATCAGTAACAGTAATTAGTAGCTGATTACACAGCCAAATCAATTTGGGAGTTTTCTCATTTGGTCAGAAAACTACAATTATAATTTTTTTAAAAATATATTTTTATTGATTTTTTTTTTACAGAGAGGAAGGTAGAGATATAGAGAGTTAGAAACATCAATGAGAGAGAAACATCGATCAGCTGCCTCCTGCACGCCCCCTACTGGGGATGTGCCCGCAACCAAGGTACATGCCCTTGACTGGAATCGAACCTGGGACCCTCCAGTCCGTAGGCCGACGCTCTATCCACCGAGCCACACTAACTAGGGCTAATTTTTTTAAACTTTTCATTTTGAATTAATTACATACTTACAAAAATGTTGTAAAGAGTACAAAGAATTTTCATATACCCTTCACCCCAGCTCCTCAAATGTTATATAACCACAGTGCAGTAATCAAAATTTGGAAATTAATATTGGTACAATACTATACAAATTTCACCAGCTGCCCTATAAATCTCCCTTTTGTGGTTCAGGGTGCAACCCAGAATCACATATTCCACTTAGTCATTATGCCTCTTTAGTCTTTTTTAGTCTGGAACACTCTCTCAGTCTTTCTTTGTCTTTCATGACTTTGACATTTTTGAAGAAGTACTTGCTAAGCTATTTTGTAGAATGTCCCTTATTTTAGGTGTCTCATGTTTTCACATGACTAAAGTCAGGTTATACATTTTTTGGCAAGAATATTACAGATATAGTGTGTCTGTCTCAGTGCCTTATATGAAGAGGCACATGATGCTGACTTGGTCCATTCCTGGTCCATTAACTTTGATCACTTGGTTAAGGTGGCTGCCAGGATTCTTTACTGTAAAGTTACCATTTTCCCCTTTGTGATTAATAATTACCTTGAGAGAGATTCTATGAGGCTGTTAATATCCTGTTTCTCATCATATTTTACTAAGTTTAGCATACACTGATGATTCTCCTATAAAATAATTATTACTGTGGCATTTGCCAAATGGTGACTTTTCTTTTACATTTATTAGGTAGAATTCTAATAATTCTATAAATTCTAGAATTTATAGAGAAGAGCTTTCCTTCCTCTACCAACAATTGTTTATGTCAGTATGGACATACTGGGCTTTTACTTTAGTCTATGGGTCACAATCCATTTCTTTCATGATTGTCCCAGAGGAGCGCTTTCAGGTTGGCCCGTGTCTTTTGGACATGCCTCCGTCATTGGTTGGGACCTCAGCAAAATGATTATTTTCGGGTGCCACAGATGCCCTGCGGTCATCTCCAACCCTGAAAGATCATCTGTTTCCTCTAATAAAAGAATGATATTTAGAAACCAAGATCTATGAGTTACTGTGTCCAACTATTCTAAGTGTTTGTAGTTTTCTTTGATACTGTGGATCCTTAACACACTCACATACACACTCACATTTTGGCAAAAGACACACACACACTCACATTTTGGTAAAAGACAGTCAAGGAGCTGGATTTCTCTTCTACATTTTCTTGGTCCAGCCCACGTGCTCCTATCCTGTGCCTTCCCAGGTGCTCCCATCACTCTTCCTCTTCTGGGACCCTTCCCATTCACCACCCAGGGACCCTCTCCCTGCTTCCAGCTCTAATAATATTAACACTACTAATATCAGGAGCTACCTTTTATTGAGCACTTGTGCTCCAGGCAAACAGGATTTCATCAGATCCTTAGAGCAATCCATGAAGAATGCATTGTTCCTATTTTTTTTTTTTAGCCAGAGGTGATACTGAAATTTTATTTAATATAAATATAGTGCACTTTCATCTACAGCACTCATATGTGGCTCCTTGGTTATGACATCAGAGCTACCCAGACTTTCAGGGTAACTGAGGAGAACAAAGATGTAGATTCCTTCTCTTTGTACATTTATTTCTCATATTCTCACTACACATGTTCAGGCAGGTAGAATTTGCCCCAGTATTGTCCCTTCTGGGTCAGGTCATAGGGGCTCAGTACTTCCCGTATCCCTAGCATGTTGGCAGTGGCTATGCACTCAAAGGTCCCAGGGTTTTGGTTGTTACCCTCTTGTTCCTCTTGATCTTTCCGCATCTTCTCTAGGGTTCCACGGCTCATAGCCTTTGCTGGGAAGGGCAACTTGTGGGCAACCTGGTGGAGGAAACCTTGTATCTCTTTGAATTCACAGCTGCCTATCTCTTTAATGAAGCTGGTGGCCAGTCTTCACAGGAGTCACATAGTGATCAATGGCGCCTTTGCCGCTCCCCATATGCTGTCCCATACCCTTACAGGGGATGGGCTTGAAAGGGGCTAGTACTCATCATAAGGCAAACATGTTCTTGGGGTCCATAGAGCGGTTGATTGTCAGGCGCATCATTTCAAAATGGCCCCAGTAGAGGTAACCATCACCCAGTGCCAAGATTGCAAAATTGCCTTCTGTGAACTCAGTATCTTCAGTTGAAGGTCCCTGTATGTCACCCAAGTTCTTAGGTTCTTTTCGCACTTTTGGCACAAGTGGTATTCTTTCAACAAATCTAAGCTTGGCCAGGTTGCATAGGCGCTGTGGTTGCCAAACTCCCTGTTTACTCCTGTGCCCCTCCCCCACTCCCTTGTCCCAGGTTCCGCTTGCCTTCATCCAGTCCTTCCTATATAGCAGCTCCAGCCTAATGCGTGGCTGTGCTCTTAGTGAAATAGCTGGCTCCTTCCAAAATGCGACCTGGAATGGTCGCTAAAGCTCTAACCAGGCATTCAGCTTTGCAGCCTGCACCCTCTGAGAAATACATTGCCACTAAGCCTGAAAAAAAAAAAAATCTAAGCTTGGGCCTTTCAGAAATGGAAACATCCTCAAAAGTTGGCACCGGGAGCAGTGTCTTTAGGCCAGCACTGGTGGGTGGGACTGCCCAAGAACCTGATAAAGGCACTCGTAGGAGAGGCGCACTGGCCCGGGCAAGCTGACGCCACATGGCCATGCGTGTCCAGCCGCGCCCGGCTCCCCACAGCGACCACGGAGGTTACCTTGACACAGAGTATGGTGCTCTAGGGCCTGCAGGGATTTGCTGTCCCTATTTTATAGTCAAAATATCGAGGCTCCAGAGGGTAAGTCACACAGCACAGTAAGCAGAGATCCTCAGCCAGTTCTCCCCAACCCTGCCCTTTGCCTGCATCCTACCCTAAGGTTGGCTGTAGGTCTGCCTTTGGGCAAACCCCTAGGAGCTGGGAAGGTTAAGGCAGCAGGAACTGGAAACCACTGGAACCATACCATGTGGAGGGACATAGAGTTGGGCAATGGCCAGGGCAGTGGAGACAGCAGGTGGACTCTCCACACCAGCGAGTCTAGCAGAGGTGGGGGTGGAACTGTTAAGTCCTTGATGGGCCATGCTACCCCCTCCTGCCCTCTTCCTCCTCTCTTCCTCCTTCACACACACTTTCCTACCCGTTCCTGACCCCCATGAAAAGGCTCTCAGCCCCCTTCTTTGGCCTGGAATCCCAGACAACACCTTACCTTCTGTAATTAGAAAGGAAAGGCTGGGAAATGTTAAAAATAGCCAATACCTGGCTAAGGAAAGGCTGTGGTGAGGACCAGTTTCTGAGGGTAAAAAATATCAGATATCTTCCCATTTGAGGGTTACCCTTCCTTTGGAGAGAGCATGAAAGCTTTGGCCGATGAACTGGAAAATAAATCTGGGAAGAGGGCCCTTTTCTGCCTGCAGCAAGAAAACCAGAGGCTGTGGCCCTGGGCACTTCCTGCCCCAAGAGCCACGGCAGGAAGCACTCAGCCAGCACCCATGCCCAGGAAGAAGGGTGCTCCTGCCCTGGATCAAAGGAGCTCCAGGTCTGCTCTTATTCCTCCATTGCCCTCACCTCACAGCTGAGTTCCCCTTCCTCTTTGGTTCTCCAAGTGCCCACTGCAACTAGGAGAACTAGCAACCTCTGTAGCACCTGGAACTTTGTGAGAAATGCAAATTTTGGGGCCCCACACCAGATTTACTGAATCAGAAAATGGGGCTGCAGCCCAGTGATCTGTTTAAACAGCCCTCCAGCTTGCTCACCTGCCCACAAGTTTGAGCACCTCGCAGGACCTCAGATGACCTGATTATGTTATTGATGGTGACCATTCTAAAATGAGGATAAACAGGGACCTGGAGGAAGTGGGAGGAAGACTAGCCTGGCTAGGCAGCCCTCAGGAGGGGTTCTAGCAATTAGGCTAGACTTCAACAGCACTTTGATATGGTAAGAGCTCCCCAGGACAGGAGCAGTGTTAAATCAATAGTCCATTAGACTGACAACACGAATGTTGGCAGACACAATTGAAATTTTGGTGAAGAATGATAAAATTACTTGGTTCTATGCCTCATACTATATTGTTGACAGAACCTGGGAGTATAGGCTCAATTTAAAATTGCTTCATATCTTTTCTCCACATCAAAACCCTGAAGGCCATGTCCCCAACAGGTACTGGCTGTCACTTCAGCAAATCTAATTTCCCTGCCACTCTCTTATCTCTATGTGAATTTGCCTCATTGTTTCCTCCCTTCTGCAGGGAACAAGCAGAAACACTCAGAGTTATTAAATGTTGACATCAATCCTTGTCAGCTATTTGATTAGTGGTAAAATAATAAATATTCCCCAGGTTATTAAACAACAGTCTGAGAGGGCTGCTCACTAAACATGGACCGGAAACAAGACAGTGATGAGCCCCATGTTCTTTTCCCTACCCAGGATGTGGAGCTATCAGACTACAGGAGTCTGAAATGTTTTCACTTACAAGACTTCTGATACCAAATGTGTGGGGTTTTTCCACACCAACAACCAGTTCTCTAGCTCTCTGACACCAACTGGGTATCTAACAATTCAATTCCATTCTGGTCCTAACTGCCCAGAGGTAACCTCAGACCCTACATACAGGTCAAGGGTTCAGTTCTAAAAGACTGCCCTAACTTCAGATGCCAGTTACAAGTATTGTGTGTCCAGGCTACCCACTCTTCTGTCCAACTTGGCGACAAAGTCGGGGGTTCTCACAACTCCCTCCTTTCGGGTTCAGTAATTTGCTAGAGAGGCTCACAGAATTTAGAAAAGTGCTTTACTTGCTATTATCAGCTTATTATAGAGGATACGACTCAGGAATAGCCAAATGGAAGAGATGCATAGGGTGAGGTAAGAGGGTAGAGGTGCACAGGGCTTCCATGCCCTCTCTGAGCGCAACACCCCGAGCTTTCCCAGCTCCATCATTTAGGGTTTTTCATTGAGGTATTACACAGGCATGATTGACTAAATCATAGACCATCTCCGGCCCCCCTCCCCTGCCTGGAGATGGGGGGAGGCTGAAAGTTTCAACCCTCTAATCCAGCGGTTCTCAACCTTCCTAATGCCGCCATCCTTTAATACAGTTTCTCATGTTGTGGTGACCCCCAATTTCATTGTTACAAATTGAACATAATTAAAGCATAGTGATTCATCACAAAAACAATACGTAATTATATATGTGTTTTCCGATGGTCTTAGGCGACCCCTGTGAAAGGGTCGTTCGACCCCCAAAGGGGTTGCAACCCACAGGTTGAGAACCGCTGCTCTAATCTTACTTG
>NW_005871095.1:3122608-3152292 GCF_000147115.1 Myotis lucifugus | reverse complement strand
GGGGGCATGCAAGGGCCAGCCCATTAATTGATTCTCTTTCCATCATTGATGTTTCTCTCTTTCTCTCCCTCTCCCTTTCTCTGAAATCAATTATATGTATGAAACCTCTCATCACTCCAGAGATTCCAAGAGTTTTTGGAGTTATGTACCAGGAACTAATGACAAAGATCACATATATATTTTTTATTATATCACAATCGCCCAGGTGAGTCCACAGAGCAGTGAAAGTGCCAACTAGAAGAAAGAAAGGGCCCTGGCCGGTTTGGGTCAGTGGACAGAGTGTCGACCTTGCAGACTGAAGGGTCCCAGGTTCGATTCTGGTCAAGGGCACATGCCAGGGTTGCAGGCTTGATCCCCAGTAGGGGGTACGCAGGAGGCAGCTGATCAATGATTCTCTCTCATCATTGATGTTTCTATCTCTCCTCACTTTCTCTCTGAAATCAATTAAAAAATATTTATATTTTTAAAAAGAAATGATTAAAAAAAACAACCACCATTGGTTTTGACTTTTCAGCTCACCTGGATGTTTTCCCCCCACTACAGTGAAAGATGTACATGAGTGCTTTAAATATTAGATCAGAAGATTGCTCCTAACGTTATTTCTTCAAATTGCAATATCAACAGCACTTTTCAAAGGAAGTAACACTTACCTCACTGGAAAGGTGGCCTGCCTTTGAGATATTTGAGCCCACCAAATAATAAAGCATTTTCTCAGGTATTGGCCTTCACAGAGGCAGAATAAGTAGGAATGAGAGGGATGATCTGTCTCCTATTTCTCTAGGTTAGAGTTCTTTAAGTCCCATTATTATTATTATTATTATTGTTGTTGTTATTATTGTATTTATTGACCTGTGTGTGAGGTACTGCTCAACGTCCCAGAGAAAGAGCAATGAACAGAAGAGAAAATAGATTGTCAGAGGTGATGAGTGCTGGGGAGAAAAATAAAGCCGGGCAGAAGCGGGAGAAGGAAGGATTTTGAACGAGTGTCCAGGGTGACTATCACAGATGTACTTTCGGGGGTGACTCCCTCCAGCCTTGATGTAATTTCACCTCGAGCCCAGCAGCCATTTGGACAGTCCTCTGTACCCGTCCTATGCTCCCGAGGACCGAAGATAAAAACGGGATAAAGCTCCCCAAATCCTTCCAGGGATGATGTCCCCGAAGAGCCCGAAGGACCTGGTTGTCTTCCAGATCGGAGGAGCTTGCTTTCGGTTCAGTGGCCTCCAGCGGAGCAGGTCGCAGCTCCGGAGGCGGGGGCGGCCGCTGGCGGCGCCGCCTGCGGGGAGCGCAGGGGTTAAGCGATCTCCGCGAGGGCCCGCCCCGCCGCCGCGCTTCCCGCCTCCCCTCGCGGGGTTCCTCCTCCGTGTGTGACGCGCCCGGGCTTTGCCCAAATATGTCCCTTTCCCCCTCCCTTGTCCTGCGCCCCCGAGTCGAGGGGCTGGCACTTGGACGTCGCCCGGCCTCAGTGTCCCAGGCCCGTCCTGCGGGGAGCGCGCCTCCGCGATGCCCTTCCGAAAAGGTAGGCGGGGTCCCTCCCGACAGCAGCCGGGAAACCTGCGGGCCAGGTGAACAGCCCGCGCCCGATGCTAAGACCGTACGCCGCGTTCTCCCCTCCGCGCCAGCACTGCCCTTCTGGGTCCCGAACTACCCGCGCCCCGGCTCCGCGTTCCCGGCTCCAGCCCCGCATCGACCTCCTGGCCAGCGCCGCCCCTCAGGCCGCTGGCGGGCGGACGCCGGGTGCCGGAGCCGGTGTGCAGAGCTGGGCGCGAGTCCCCCGCAATTGCGCTCCATTCAAGTTCCGAGATGCAGGTGGAAGAGGGTTCTGCGAGGGAGCAGCTGGGGGCTCTGCAGTGGCGGGAGCTTCGCAGCGCCGGACCGGCTGCGCGCGCTGATTGCAGTCCGAGTCTAGGAGGGGAACCGGAGGGCTGGGGGCGCGGCTGGTGCGGGATGCAGGTCTGAGTGTGAGTCCCGTCTTCCCCCTTTCCCACCTTCGATCCGTGGGAAGTCATGTAACCAACCACCTGGAGCCTCCGTTTCTTCATTGGCAAAATGGGCGCTTGAATAGGGACGACTGTGTGGGGACTGGTGAGACGGTGCACAGAAAAGCAAACACTTTGCGAGGTGAGCCCGGCCCAGACTAGGAAGGTGCCCTCTGGCAAGATCTTCCTCGGTGTGCAGGGCCCCCTGCCTGGAGCGCCCCACCTGGCCCACCTGCAGGCCTGGCCTGGGTGATGAGGAGGCAGTTGGGCATTTCACTGGCGCTTTCTCCGCGGCACGGGGTGGTGGGTGTGTGTGTGTGCACGGTCTGCCACTAAGTCCCAGATGCTCCCATGGTCCTTGCCTGGATAGGGGTCGCCAGTTGTATTTAGCCGATTTAGGGGCGGCCCTGCTGCTCCCCAGGCCCTCTAGAGCTGGGGTGGGAGCCTTGGGATAGGGAGGGAGATGCTTATTTACTTTCTAGTCAGAACTATCTGACTCCTCTGCTTTTTCTATTTGTGTTGAGAGAGGCTTGGCCTCTGGTGACTCATTATCACTCTAGACCCAAAGCTTCCCTACCCCCACAATTGAGGTGAGAACTGAGAGGAAGCCTTGACTCTGGGGGACCTGGGACCTGGAACCTGGGACCCTGCTGTGAGCTTGCTCCTGCTCCCTCCACCCCACCTTGCTTGCCCTCTCTTCACTTCTCTCATAATTCAGATTGTCCGGTTGATGCTGCAGTTGCCGTGGCACCATATTGCCCTTTGTCCCTTAAACAGAGGTTGCTAAGATGCCGTTATGAAGCTCCTGGTTGTGAAGGGGGATGGTTGGCACTTCCTGTCCCGTTGGCGGGTGGTTGTGAGAAGGAAGGAGATAGCTAAGGACAGGAAGGTTGAGCTCTGTCAGGTCCTCAGTCAGCTGATGACGTTTAGTCCCACGGTTACTGTCCTCAATGTCTCCATTATTCCATATATAACATGGCCACCTTGTCTCGGGAGGTTCCCTCCGAGCCCCCACCTGACCTCATTTCACGGCGGTATGAATGGTCATTTCTCTGTGGAGCTGAGCCCTTCCCCTGCCCACCGTGTCCTTGAGGTCTCTGGTGGCAAACACTACTAGTAAAAGGCAAAGATGCCTGTTTACTTTAGCCAGCACTCTGGGAACCCTTATGCAGCAAGGATCAAACAACTAGGCTGTTAGATTATTTTTATGTATGAAAATTTCACTTTATGACAGCATATTTTAGTGTATTATTATATTGCACAGGATGAAACATTTGCACACTGCCAACCATGGTAAGCTTTTTTGTTTGTCTTTTTTTTAATCTGAAGAGAACTTTCTGCATGAAGAGGAAAATACTGTCCCTTCATGCTGTGGATGCTGATTTCTGAATCTTTCAGGGTGTGAGAAACAGTCCTTGGGTTTTTTGGAGGCCTCGATGTAAGCCAGGGTGGGGACTCTGGAGGATTTCGAGTCTAAGGCAGAACCACCCTCCACGTCATTGAGTGCTATTTAGAAGCAAGCACAGTAGAAATTACAGGGAGACAGGGCTTATTCAATGCTAGAGGCCTGGTGCACGAAATTTGTGCACTCAGGGAGGGGTGTCCCTTAGCCTGGCCTGTGCCCTCTTCTAGTCTGGGAACCCTCTTGCAGTCCGTTGCTCTCTCCAGCCGTGAGCCCGACTTCTGACTGAGCAGCACTTCCTCTGAGGGAGCGCACTGACCACCAGGGGGCAGCTCCTGTGTTGAGCATCTGCCCCCTGGTGGTCAGTGCACATCATAGCGACCGGTCATTCTGCTGTTCGGTGGATTTGCACATTAGCCTTTTATTATATAGGATGGTGATGAGACGTCACCTGGAGCTGCCTAGAGGTGGAAAGTTCTACCTGTGAGGGTGGTGCAGCAACCCCTTCCTGCAACTGTCAGGTAGTGGAGACTTCAGAATCCACCTTCCTTGTCTGCGCAGATCTCACCTCGCTAAGTGTTTGCTTTTCTGTGCATCTTCTCACCAGTCCCACCACAGCCATCCCTTTTCAAATGCCCATTTGGCCAATGAAGAAACTGAAGCTCCGGGTGGTTAATGACTTCCAAGGGTGGGAAATTATACATATATTTTTTGGATTTTTAACTATGTGAATGTATTGGCTATTCATAAGAGTAATTTAAGGTCCTGGCCGAGTGGCTCAGTTGATTGGAGCATCCTTCCATACACCACAAGGTTGTGGGTTCCATTCCCAGTCAGGGCACATACCCAGGTTGCAGGTTCGATCCCTGGTCGGGGCTTGTATGGGAGGCAACCAATTGATGTTTCTCTCTCACATCAGTGTTTTTCTCTCTCTTTCCCTCTCTCTCTAAAATCAATAAAAACATGTCCTCGGGTGAGGATTGAAAAAAAAGTAATTAAGAAAAAATAGGAAATGAAATAATTTTTCTGTTCCTCCCCAAAAAGAAGGGAAGCCAGATGGAGGACTTCCTTCTGGCTAACCTTGAAGGTTAATTAACTGTTAATTCCCTTCCCATGCTGTGTTTCTGTGTCTTGACAAGTAAGACTTTGGGAGGGACTCATTCATTCATTCATTCATTTGTTCATTCTCTAGATTGAGTGGCTTGCTATGCACCAGGATACACTAAGTGCTGGCTCAATAAGACAGACTTGGCAATTCCCTCCCTATAGTTAGACCTTTCGGCCTCTCCAACATGGTCCACAGTGCTGTGATAATGTCAGGCAGAAACTGTGTAGCATGAACAGAATGGCTGGTGGTGGCTGAGACTGGCCTGGGCTGCAGCTGGCACTGCCCTTTCCAGCTGGCAGGTGGGATGAAATGTAAGCACTGCGTTCATGCTCATGTCTCTTCTTGGCCGGTTCCAGGGTGATGGTGGTTGTAGTTGGGGAACAGAGTTGGATCCTCGGCTAAGCTGCTGGAAGAAGTAGGTTTTCAGGTTGGTTGGAGTAAGGAGAAGGAAATGTCCTTGCATGAAACATGAAGGAAATTTGTGAGAACAAAAGGGGGCAGGAAAAATGAGACTCTGGGAGAAAGGTCATGAAGGGGGTGATTAAAACTGGAAACTAGCCCTGGCCTGTGTTGCTCAGTAGTTAAGGCATTATCCCGTTGCAAGTTTGATTCCCACTCAGGGCACATACCCAGGTTGTAAGTTTGGTACCGGTTGGGGCTCAGACAGGAGGCAACCGATCCATGTTTCTCTCTCTCTTTCCCTTCGTCTCTCTGTAGAATCAATGAAAAACAAAACAAAAACAAACACATATAAAAACATATCTTCAGGTGAGGATTTAAAAAAAAAAAAGCTGGAGCCCTAGCCAGTTTGCTCAGTGGATGGAGGGTTGGCCTGTGGACCAAAGGGTCCTGGTCAAGGGCATGTACCTCGTTTGCAGGCTCTGCCCTGGCCCGGGTCCTGGTCGGGGCCCATGCAGGAGGCAACCAGTCGATATGTGTTTCTCTCACATCGATATTTCTCTCTGACTTTCCCTCTCTTTTCTACTCTCCCTAAAAATCAATAAAAAAATATCTTCAGGTGGAGATTAATTTTTAAAAAAAGCTGAAACCTGACCAGCTCCACTCACCACCACCCGCCAAGGGCACATGTCCAGGTTGCAGGCTTGATCTCCAGTGTGGGGTGTGCAGGAGGCAGCCGATTAATGATTCTCTTTCATCATTGATGTTTTTATCACTCTCTCATTCTCCCTTCCTCTCTAAAATTAATAAAAAAATATTTTTTAAAAGCTGGAAACTAGTTGTGAAGGGAAGTTGAGGCAGTTCCTCTAAGAGAGGAGAGCTTTAAAAATAAGATAAGTGGTGATTTTTCAGGTCATTTAGGTGTGGCTCTGCTCAGAGTTTGGGGGTTTTCAATAAATTCTTGATGTCCCTTTTCAGGTCAAGAAACCTATAAAAATGTCTTCAGATAGCAGCTGTGTCCCAAGTATTCTTGCACATCCCCACCTTCGGAAGGGTCAGGAAACTAGCAGGTGGAGGTTCTAACTAAATAACAATAAGATAGCAAACTAACACTTACTGAGCACCTTCCAAGTCCTAAGTGCTGTGCTAAGTGCCTTATATGTGTTCATTTGTCCTCACAACTGCCCTCTGATGTGGCTGGTGTTATTTCCATGGTAAGGCTTAGAAAGGGTGTGTAACTTTTCTAAGTTCCCTCATCAACCTGGGTGCTAACTAGAGCTGGGACTTTGATGTCTGAATTCGGGCTTTCAGCATAGACCACAATGATATGTATGTCAGGCAGAAACCATATAGGATGAAATGTCACATTATGAACCAGAAACTTTTCTCACATGAGAATCAAGTAGAAGGACAGACATAGATGCCTGACTCATCTGAATCGTTGAGAGATGAATGCAGACAGACCCAGGTGGGCCTGCACATGAAGATGGCTGGCCTCTGCTTCTTTTGAGGTCACTCAGACACAGCTGTCAGGTGCTGAGCACATGGCTCCTGACGGTGTTGTGGGTTTGATAGATCAGCCAGATGTCAGGCCACAGCTGCAGAGTGAGCTGATCAGTCCCCTTCTGGTCACAAGTTTCCAGGGATGCCCAGGGAACGGAGGGAAAAACAAGTTGTTCCATCAAAGGGGAAGCAACCCCTTTGGAATTCCTGCAGGTCAGCTGCTTGCATCGAGAACTCAATCACAGAGAGTTCAGCATTTTTAGATCCCAAACCAGGACCTCTCCTTCCTTTCTCTCTCCAGTGGGAATGCAAATAGCAGATCCTGAAAGACACTGTCCAGGAGGAGCTGGGCTGGTCCTTGCTTCTCTCCTTCCTTTCCTGAGCGCCTCTGTTGTGCCAGGCACCGCCCTCTGCTCTGGTGTCTGCATTGGCAGACTCTATGTTCTGGGGTGCTCTCTCCTCTCTTGGGCCTACCAGCTTCCTGGATGAGAACAGGGCTCCCTGGCCACTTCAGAGCTCTGCCCCTGACAAGACTGTAGCATGTTCCCCAAGGAAGGGGACTGAGGGACATCGGCTTTGGCTCAGTGTCTGATCAGGGGCTTTCCATCTCCAGGTTTCCCCTCAGTGGTTTATCTTGTATCTTGTGAATTCTCAGCTGACAATGTCTTTGCAGGCCTTTCATCAATGAGCTGCACCCTTCTAACATTTTCCTATTACTCCGCTGTGATCAGGTGTGTTCCTTAGCGTCCACTAGTGGCCAGCCCAGGGCCACCCTGTGCTTTTGCAACCTGTTGCTTCCCTCTGACATCCTTCCCTTTTCTCGGACCCACCTGCACCCTCCCAAATGCCTGCCATCCTTCACGCTACATTTACACAGGCATGCACATGCGCTCGTGCACATACACGTGAATGCTTCTCATCGTTCCTTATGGCCCTGCTCAAATTCAAGTCTTCTCTGCCCCTTTTCCATCTAATCTAAGTAGATGGCACTCTTGTGGGTGTATCCTGTCCCGTAACCAGCGTTTCAAACATGTCCTCAAAGTGTTTCCTGGGTGTTCATCTGTCAGCCATTCGGGGGAGGGTCTGTATATCATACTTTTCTACAGGGCCAGATGGTGGCAAGTGCTTCATAAATTCTTAGGTGTGGTCATTTGTTAGAAACTCCCATTTCCTCTGGAATCGGTAGTTGCAGAGCCAAATTAAGATAATCAAAACCATAATCCCCGAAAGATTATGGTCCCCTCCCCATATGTAAATTTAAAATAAAGGCAATACCAAGCCATAAATGCAAGCAAGGCAGACACATTTCTGATTTTTACATTGGTCACCATTTTGGTACTTTTGGGGAACTCTGAACAACATTAACAATATCAACAGGTGCTGCAAGCACTAGGTGTAGTCTGCATATTGGTTCATTCGGCTCAGGGGGAGTCTCACGCAGGCAGGCCCTCTTCTTGTAGAGAGCCCAAAACACCAGTAGATCCTTGAAGTGTTCAAGCATCCATCACATTCTTAATCCTCTGCAGTGAACTGAGTCTCTTCTGACTTCCCAGGCCACTGGGACCTTCCTGAGGGCAGGGCTGGGTCTTCATATTTGTCCTAGTACCTAGCCTTTTCCTTTCCTCCATATCTGCAGCCAATCCCCAGGAGGTGTGGGAAACTGTACCTTGGGGTGTAAGGAAGGCCAATTATTGTATTTATGTTGAAGCTGGATAAAAGGAACAAGGGGGAAAGATGTCACAAAAGGGCAGTCGGGGAGGCAGAGGCAGTGGGACAGAGGAAGGAGAAGGGCAGAGAAGGGAGGAGTGCCCCCAGCCCTGACCCCTGCCTGCTGTTCTGTAGGAGCTGAGGTCTGATGACACAAGACCCCAGGTCCTCTCTAACATCAGCCAGGCCCCCAATATGGTGGCTCCCAGGTGACTGCACCCCAGAACACTCCTTGTGCAGGAATGTGGCCCTGTTTACAGATCAGTTAGTCTCTAAGTATTTATTAGTCCTTTGCCAGGACACTTCTGAGAGTGGCCCTGGCAGATACCCATATGCAGTAGAAGTGGTGATGCAGGAAGCTGGATGGAGCCTCTGAGGTGTGGCAGGACACGGCCCTCATTAGGAATGGAATGTGTAGAAAACAGTAGCCTGGGAGTTCAGAGTCCAGGGAGTGACAGGTCCACCTGTGCCAATAACTGGATGGTGATCTCAAGTAAGCTGCTTCAGAGCACTTGGCCTCAGCCGTCTGTAAAAGAAGGGTGTGAACAGAGTCCCTCCAACTTTGACTCAGAGATGATGCTTCCCAATTGCCTGGATGCTTATTGCAACACAGAGTGTGCCAAGCCTCTAGGCTAAGTTGGCTGCAGGAGGCATGTGCCACCCTCTGTGCCATGTCCTGGGACCCCGCCTGCTCTCTCCCAGTGTCTCCAGGCCAGAGGCTAAGTTTGCAGCAACGCAGCAAATGAAGAATTCATGGCCCTGGCTTCTCTGGTCTCTGCTTCTGTGGCTTTGATTTCAGGACTGAAATTTGTGCCAAAAGGAAGTTGGTGTTGGAGCCCACCTTCCATGGACGCACACGATACCTTTCTGTCCTACGAGGCCCGTCTAGATCTCTGTCTCTGAGGCCAGGCCCTCGGTTCCTTCAGGTCAGTCCAGGGCTAAGAACTCTGCGATTCTTCCCAGAGTCTAAAGTAATCCTTAGTAGCAGGTCCTCCCATGCAGAACCTTAAGAAAGACTGTGTCAGGAAGAGATTGAATTAATTTATTTCACAAATTGGAAGCCCTAGTGTTTTCCACATATGTTCAATTGTAAGCAACGTGGAAAATGCAGGAAAGTATAAAAAAAAATTGCTCATCATTTCATGTCCTGCAGAAGACTAGTTCTACTGTTTCCTCATGGTGAATAGGCTAGTGGAGGGGACAACAGTAGGAGGGAGGAGTGGCCCTTCTTATTGGCTCCAAACAGCACCTATGGCTCCTGGCTGCATCTTGTGTCCAGGGACTAAGCAAGGGGTGCCTAACCGTGGGGATGTACCAAGTCCTGGTTGGAAGCCAGGCTGGGGAGATCGGAGCAGGAAACGGGTTTGTGGCTATCCTGCCCCATCCACAAGCAGCCCCTCCAGATGTTGCTCCGGAAGGCATCTGATATGACAGTTCAGCAAGCGCACTTCCCCTGCCTGTGCTAACCACCAGTTCGTCAGAAAGAGAGGCTTCCTCCTCCCCGTGTCATTGGCCAGATGGAAAACAAGCAGGTCTTCTGGAGGAGGGACCTTGCCCTGGCTTTCCTCCCTTGATGTGCAGGGTGCAGAGCTGTCCTGGATCTTTTGAGGAAACAGCTATGTTCTTTCTTAGGCCTGAATTGCTTTGGTATTTTGCCTGTCTGCTTGACGTACTGAACCCCAGCGATCGGATTCAGGAAGCCCTCCCCACGGCTGCTGAAGTCATCCAGGAAGCTTAGGGACGTGGGCCATCCAGTCACAGGCAGAGCAAGGTTTCAGCAGTCAGTGGGTGGCAAGCAGGGGCTTTGAGAGGTGCCCCCCAGGGAAGAGTGGGTTTCAAAGCAGGAAGAGAGAAAGAGAGGATCGTGGCCATGAGAAAGATACATTTTGATGCAGATGGAATCTAGGGAAAGCCTGGTCTTCTGTACCAAGACCTGACTCAGGGTAGCCAGATGCTGGCCTGGAACAACGGGTACAGAACCACCAGTTCTCTAATAACAAAACCAGGCATCTGTGGCTCTTATTCCTGACCACACATTTGAGTTCACTGGGGAGTTTTTAAAAAGTCTGATGTGCGAAGAAAGTCTGACCTAATAGTTCTGGGTTGAGGACTGGACAGAAATACTCATGAAACAGTACTTATCCTTAGGACATACAGTACACTGACATTTTCTAATCTATTCCATTTCACTGTCTGGAGTAGCCCATTCTGTGTCTCACTGCTTCACTAATAAATTCACTTTCACTTAAAAAAAGAAAAGAGCCCTGGCTAATTTGCTCAGTGGTTAGAGTGTCAGCCTGTGGACCAAAGGGTCAAGGGTTTGATTCCCAGTCAAGGGGAGGTACCTCTATTGCAGGTTTGATCCCTGGCCCCGGTAGGAGCAGGGGTTGTGTCAGAGGCAACCAATCAATGTGTCTTACATTGATGTTTCTCCTTCTGTCTCTCCCTGACCTTCCTCCCTCCCACTCACTCTAAAAATCAGTGGAAAAATTTCCTTGGATAAGGATTAAAAAAAAAAAAAAGGAAATTCTGAACTGGTTCCCATAAATTGATTTCTAGGCCATTAATGGGGACTAATGCACACTTTTGAAAATGCCATGCTAGTGCAACAGCTTGTACTGCAGTTGCTGGGAAGCTATCAGCTGCGTTTCCCAGACTCCCTTGCAGCTAGGGTTCCAGGTGTGAGTTAGAGTTTCCAGCAAGATGTGGTTGATCTGTTTTGGGCTTCTGCAGGCAGGCACTGAAGGTGGACAACCTCTTTGTGAGGGCTTCCTGAGCTAGGCAGCTGTGGGAAGCAGCAGTGAATCTGGATAAAAGATGGAGGCTCAACAACAACCAGCCATCTGCAAGTGCCACATTTTTCTGGGGGCATTTATAAAATAAACATTTTGGGAACACTGAGAAAGGGAGGGTTATAGATTTGGTAACTGAGGAAATTTGGTAGAAAATGCAAGAAACACAATTGGAAGCTAGCTGGTACCTGCCCTGCCTTGTGATGTTACTTTAGTCACTTCCACAAACCCTTCAATATTGTGGCAAACAGCTGTTCAGTGCCTACTTGACCAGGTGTGGATGAAGTGTTGAGGGTGCAGCCTTGAACAAAACACCTACCACGTGGGGCTTACATTCTAATAGGGGCAGATAGGCAATAAACAGAGAAGTGAGAAAATACAGAGGAGCCCGATGGGTACAAGTGCTGAGGAGAAAAGTCAAGCAAAAAGAGGAAGCAGAGTCAGGGACTTTTTTTTTTTTTTTTAGAGAGGGGGAGAAACATCAATTTGTTGTTCCACTTATTTATGCATTCATTGGTTGATTCTTTTTTTAATCCTATACAATAAAAGGCTAATATACAAATTGTCCCCTAGGGCAGGAGTTAGACGGACGGGGAGTTTGCCTACTCGCTATGATGTGCGCTGACCACCAGGGGGCGGTGTGGAATGAAGGGAGGCCCCAGCTGGCAGCTGGAAGGCCCTGATTGGCCGGCCAGGCCTAGGGACCCTACCAGTGAATGAATTTCATGCACTGGGCCTCTAGTATGTATGAATGTTGGAGGCTGGTGAGGCTGGAGCAGCTTGAGTATGGGGCAAGGGTCAGAAAGACAGGGGTGGATCATGGAGACCATTGTAAGGCCTTGGCCTCTCACTCAGAGTGGGATGGGAAGCCCTCTTTGGACTTTAGCGGAGGTGTGAAATTAATAAACTGCATATTTTAACCCATTTGTACGGTATGTGGCTGCCCTCCTGAAAGTAGCTTGTAGAGTGATGAGGACGAAGCGGGGAGACCAGAGCTATCTGGCAGCGGCAACTCTGGCTTAGGTCAGGATGGAGGAGGGCAGGTGGTTGTGATTGGATTCTGAATATATTTAGGAGATAGGGACAGCAGGATTTGTCGGTGGATTGGATGTGGGTGAGAGTGAGTTGTGGATGCGCCCTAACTTCATCCTAGGAGGCATGTAGAGATGCTGGTGAGCACTGCCTGTTTTCACGGCTGTACCAACAGCAGAGGCTGAGGTTTCTGTGAGTTCCTTGAGCTCTGCAACCTTGTAGAGTAACGACGACAGTAGCAGTGGGATTTCCCTGAGGTTGTTTCTGTCCATGGGTCAAAAGGATGGGGACTCAGCAAACAGCCTTCTAGAAAGACACCTTATGCTCTGGCCAACTGCCTGACAGACCCTTCTTTGAAGAAGAAACTGGCTTTCAAAATCATGGTTGCTGATTATTGCCGCGCCTGAGGGATTTGTGAAGTTTTTATGTGGTTTACACATGGGTGCTGAGTGCGGATATTTTCCAAGATGGTAGGGAAGCATTTGGTAGGTTTTCCATGTTGCCTAGTTAGCAGTTACATTTCTGTCTGTTCCTTAGTTTCTGTAAACGGTGAAAGGTTCGATTGTAGGGGAAGGGGAAAACCTGCTCCAGGAAGGCTTCCTGAACAAACTCAGCCCAGCCCTGAGCTGACCATGTTAGCCTCCAAACAGGGCAACCAGTTCAACCTGATTTGCCTGGAATTTCCCCAGTTTAGCAAGGAAAGTCAGGAGACCCAACAACCTCCTCAATCCCAGGCAAACCCGGGATTGTTGGTCACCCTACCTCCAGCCAAGCCCTGAGCCATAGGCTTGATGACAGCTAGATGACCTCATTTTAGAGAGATGGATTTTTAAATCTCATTAATGTTTGAATAATAAAAGGAAAGAATCCACCTTAATTTTATAGCCCTGGACTACAGACTTGAAACTATAGATATATTTCAAATCAATTCTGTCAACAGACATATTATAAAATCAAAACAAGCCCTAACTGGTTTGGCTCAGCAGATAGAGCGTCGGCCTGTGGACTGAAGGGTCCCAGGTTCGATTCCAGTCAAGGGCATGTACCTTAGTTGCGGGCACATCCCCAGTAGGGGGTGTGCAGGAGGCAGCTGATCGATGTTTCTCATCAATGTTTCTAACTCTCTATCCCTCTCCCTTTCTCTCTGTAAAAAATCAATAAAATATATTTTAAAAAAAGAAAAATCAAAACAAGAATTATGTTATCATCAACGTCCTGCCTCATAGTAACAGTAAAGGAATCTGAATCTGCAAATTGCCTGGTTCTGTGTGAAACATCTAAAACTTGAATGTCATCCCTTTATAATAAAAATGAGTCAGTTAGCATCCACTTTACCATGAATCATGTTTGCTGTTATTACATCATTTCCCAGATAAAAATGGAATCCACTTAAAGCTGAAATCATGTTTTGTGCAAGTCCTGGGTTAGATAAAAGCTTTTCATTGAAAGCTATTTGAATGAAGCAAAGGTCATACTGTCACTACTGCTTTATAGGAAATTGATTTCTTAACCTTACAAAACTTTTAAAAAATCATTTTGGAATGCATACCAATAAGTAACACAGCATGACAGTAAAATCATAATCCATTCTATAGAAGAACCAACTGTACTGAGCAAGGAGACAGTCCTTTTTTTCTCTGTGGCTGTGTTCCTTTCGCTGGCTTCGGTTGGAAATAACAGAATGACTGGTAAAACCTTTTAAAAAACCAGCCAGTGTGTAAGATAACATAAGGAAATAAAGATATTTAACCTGTACAGTGACCAGGAAAATGCAGATGAAGACTACAATGGGAGACACAATTTTACCCGTTTGGTTGGCATAAGTGAAGAAGTCTGACAGCTTTAAGGGTTGGAGAGCATGTATATCAGAAGGGTGTCTGATACATTGTGGTGGGCGTGTAAATTGGTACAAGTGCCTTGGAAACAGTTTGGAATTACCTTGTCAAATTGAAATTCACATACCCTGTAACCAGGTGTGTCATTCTGAGATGTGTCACTGAGAGAAACTCATGCCCAGGTGATGTTCACAGCAGCACACTGATCTTGCCCCTAACTGCACACTTTAACTTTTTTTCATATGTTTTTATTGATTTCAGAGAGGAAGGGAGACAGAAACATCAATAATAAGAGAGAATCATTGATTGGCTGCCTCCTGCACGCCCCCTACCCGGGATCAAGCCCGAAATCTGGGACTGTGCCCTTGTTCAGAGTCGAACCCGGGACCCTATAGTGCGGCAGGCTGATGTTCTATCCACTGAGCCAAACCAACTAGGGCAGGAACACTTTTAAACAACCAAATGCACACAGATAGAAGAATGAATTAATTCTTGGTACAGTCAACAATGGAATATTATACAGCAGTTTGAAGGAGTTACACTCTGATGGACAGCTATATTCAATATTGCTAATGACTATTTTTTTGTTGTTAATCCTCACCCAAGGATATTTTCCATTGATTCTTAGAGAGAATGGGGGAGGGGGAGGGACACAGAGAAAGAAAAACATTGATGTGAGAGAGAGACATGGATTGGTTGCCTGGGCCAGGGATCGAGCCTGCAACCGAGGTACGTGCCCTTGACCAGAATTGAACCCAGGACCCCTCAGTCCATGGGTGACGCTCTATTCACTGAGCCAAACCAGCTAGGTTTTTTTTTTTTTAATGTGTTTTTATTGATTTCAGAGAGGAAAGGAAAGGGAGAGATAGAAACATCAATAATGAGGATCACCGATTGGCTGCCTCTGTACACCCTCTACTGGAGATTGAGCCTGCAACTCAGGCATGTGCCCTGACCTGGCACTGCACCGTAACCTCCTGATTTGTAGGTGGACACTCAACCACTGAACCATGCCTGCCAGGCAGGGCTAGTCTTAATCCTATTTTAATGATTGATATTTTTGAAGATCCAGGCCATTTTTTTTTTTGCCCCTAGAAAGCAAATTGCCTGATTGTTACAATATTAGATTCAGAACAAACATTTTTGGCAGGAAAATTGCATAGATAATGTGTGTCCTTCTTACTGGCATTATGTCAACAGATTAGGGCAGTGATTTTCAACCTTACTCATCTCATGGCACACATAAACTAATTACTAAAATTCTGTGGCACACCAAAAAATACACTTTTTTGCTGATCTGACAAAAACAATAGGTAAAATTCTGATTCATTCACAACAGACAGCCATGGTTGTGTTGACTGTTGTCATTTTTTTATTTTACAATCCAAGGGAAAAGAGGTCAGTGCCCCTAATTAAATAGGTACTGCATTTTTTTCTTTATTAAGGTATTACAAATGTGTCCTTATTCCCCCAGTTACTGCATGTTTTAAAAATTCTTATGACACATCAGTTGAAAAATCACTGGACTAGAGTGTTCGCTTGTCCCTTTAATCATGATGTAAATATTTCTTTGTGTCATTTGTAAAGGTTAACTTTTCCCTCTTTGTAATTAAAAACATATCTGTTGAGGATCTTTTAGGATCACCCACGACATGTGAATACAATATTCTGTTCCAAATAATCTTTGTTTAAAATTTATTTTAGAGAAAGGAAGGGAAGGAGGGAGAGAGAAAGAGAGAGGTGAGTAACATTGGTTGGTTGCCTTCTGCACGTACCCTGACAGGAGATTGAACCCATAACCTGAGTTATGTGCTGAGATTGGGAAATGAACCCGCTAACTTTTGGTGTATGGGATGATGCTCTAACCAACTGAGTCACACTGGCCAGGGTTTTTCCCAATAATCTTTTATGCAATGGTTTTAGTGTGTATTTTTTATTTTTGACTGAAACATAATTATGGTGGCTAAAAAATGTCAATTTACTAATTCTGTCATTCAACATCTATTAGTTGTCATTATTTTACAAAGAAGAGCTTTCCTACCTCCCCTCCCCTTTAAAATAGTTTTAATTTTACTACTATTAATGTTAGTAAGAGTAATAGTATAGATTTAAGGCTTTTAAAAATTATTACTGCAGCCCAGCCAGTGTGACTCAGTGGTTGAGTGTCAACCTATGAACCAGGATTTCCTGGTTTGATTCCTGGTCAGAGCACATGCTCAGGTTTCCGGCTCGATCCCCAGTAGGGGGCGTGCAGGAGGCAGCCAATCAATGATTCTCTCTCGTCATTGATGTTTCTATTTCTCTCCCTCACCCTTCCTCTCTGAAATCAATAAAAAATATATTTAAACAGTACATCTATACAGTGGAATACTACGGTGCTGTAAAAAAGAAAGTACTCTTACCATTTGCAACAGCATGGATGGACCTAGAGTGCATTATGCTAAGTGAAATAAGCCAGTCAGAGAAAGATTAAGTATCACATGATCTCACTCATCTGTGGAATCTAATGAACAACATAAACTGATGAACAATGGGAAGGCAGGAGAGAGTGGATGGGGGGTGGGGAAGAGATCAACCAATGAACTCATATGCATAACCCATAGTCACAGACAATAGGGTGGTGAAGGCTTGGGGGGAAGAGGGGTGGGAGAGGGCAATGGCGGGGGGGGAAAGGGATATATGTAACACTTTCAACAATAAAGATAAATATATATATACTAGAGGCCCGGTGCACAAAAATTTGTGCACTCAGGGGGGAATGGGGGTCCCTCAGCCCGGCCTGTGCCCTCTCACAGTCTGGGACCCCTCGGGAGATAATGACCTGCTGGCTTAGGCCTGCTCCTGGGTGACAGAGGGCAGGCCCAATCCCTAGGTGCAGCCCCTGGTCGGGCTCAGAGCAGGGCTGATTGGGGAGTTGGGCGCCGCCCCCTGTCATGCACAGAGCAGGGCGGATTGGGAGGTTGCGATGCCACCCTCAGTCACGCTCAGGGTAGGGCTGATTGGGGGGTTGGGGCACCACCCTCTATCACACACAAGGCAGGGTCGATGGGGAGGTTGTGGCGCTACTCCTCTGTCACGCACAGAGCAGGGCCCATCAGGGGGTTGGGGAGCTCCCCCCTGTCACGCACAGAGCAGGGCCAATCAGGGGGTTGAGGAGCTCCCCCCTGTCACTCACAGAGTAGGGCCAATAGGGGAGTTAGGGCACCGCCCCCTGTCACACACAGAGCAGGGTGGATCAGAGGGTTGGGGCGCCGCCCTCTATCACCCACAGAGCAGGGCCGATCAGGGGGTTGGGGCGCCGCCACTGTCACACTCAGGGCAGGGTCAATGGGGAGGTTATGGCTCTACCCCATCACACACAGAGCAGGGCTGATCAGGGGGTTGGGACGCCGCTCCCTGTCACACACAGAGTCACAGGGCGATCAGGGGGTTTGGGCGCTGCCCCCAGTCACGCTGATCCGGTGCCAGGAGGCCTCGCGGCTCCGCTGATCCCGGTGCTGGGAGGCATATTACCCTTTTACTATATAGGATAGAGGCCTGGGGGCTGGCTGGTTTGCCCTGAAGGGTGTCCTGGATCAGGGTGGGGGTCCCCACTGGGGTGCCTGGCCAGTCTGGGTGAGGGGCTGAGGGTTGCTTTCAGGCTGGCAATTGACTGAAGCTCCCAACCGCTCCTTTTTTTCTTTTTTCTTTTTTTTTATTCTGGGCCAGCGGGCTGCTTTCAGGCTGGCAGTTGACTGAAGCTCCCAACCGCTCCTTTTCTTTCTTTCTTCTTTTTTTTTTTTTTATTCTGGGCCAGCTTTAGCTCTGGCCCTAGCTCTGAGGCTTCCGCTGCTGAAAGCAGGTATCTGGTTTGTTTGGGTTCTATAATCGAAACAATGTATAACTCCAGCTCTGAGATCCCCGCCGGCTGAAAGCTGGTTTCTGGGGTTTTGTTTAGCTTCTATATTTGTTACAATGTTTCTTAGAGTTGCAGCTGAGAGGCCGGCAAGTTAGGCGGGGAACGTTGGAGTCTGCAGTCACTGGAGCAAGCAAGCCTCCCTGTTTGCTTCAGTGCATGGCTGCCGGCCGCCATCTTGGCTGACAGTTAATTTGCATAAGGATATGCTGATTAGCCAATGGGAAGGGTAGCGGTCGTACGCTAATTACCATGTTTCTCTTTTATTAGTGTAGATATAAACAAACAAACAATGTTTGTTAGAGTCCATTCCTGCCATTCATTTTGATGCTCAAATTGTCCCAAATTTCGCTGAGAGCCCTTTCAAGCTGGTTGCCATGACCTTTTGACACATCCCCATCATTTTTTAGCTCTTTCTTGTATTCTGCCACAACCAGATGACCCAGGCTCAGCCTTGGGATCAGCCACTTCCCGAAGGAGCCCTGGTTACCTTCAGTGAAGTATGATAGAAACAAAGCTCTGGGTTCTCGTGTGCTTCTTGCTACTGGGGTATCATTGTTTCTAGGGCCGTTTTAAAAACATATATTTTTATTGATTTCAGAGAGGAAGGGAGGAGAGAGATAGAAACATAAATGATGAGAATCATCCACTGGCTGCCTTCTGCATGCCCCCACACTGGGGATTAAGCCTGCAACCCAGGCATGTGCCCCTGACCGGGAATTAAAATGTGACTCCCTGGTTCATAGGTTGACACTCAATCACTGAGCCACGCAGGCTGGGCTCCAAGGCCTTTTTAATGGGCAGAGCTAGGAAACAATTTTGAAAACCATAAATTCTTACTGCTATCTCTTATTCTGGTCCAATATCAGAAAGTTCTTCCTTCCCTCACTTATTCTAGTTGTAGCTTCCATTTGCTTTTTATATTTTCCAGCAAATTAAAAAAAATCTTGAATCTCCTTTACTCCTGGTATTATTAATTAGGAAAATAAAATTCCTCATGATTAATATCTAATTCCCCATGAACGATGACATTGAGGAGATTGTAAATTCAGTACAGGGGTGAGGGCTAATATCAAATCTTCTGGAGCTTAAAAAAAAAAAAATCGCCCTAGCCGGTTTGGATCAGTGTTAGAGTGTCGACCTGCGGACTGAAGGGTTGAGGGTTCAATTCCAGTCAAGGGCACATAGTACCTCAGTTACAGGCTTGATCCCTGGCCCCGGTTGGGGCACTTTAAGGAGGCAACCAATGAATGTGTCTCTCTCACATTGATGTTTCTCTCTTTGTCTCTCCCCCTCCCTTCCACTCTCTAAAAATTCAATAGGAAAAATATCTTCAGGTGAGGATTAACAAATAAATAAATAAATGAATGCACATACCAGACAGTCCCAAAGGAAACACAACCAGGAATATTCTATATTCTTTCCATTTCCCCAATAACTTCACAATGAATGTATATTCCTTTTTAAAAATAACAAATATGACTTTTTAAGGCAAAAAAACCCCCATATAGATTGGATGTTAACACTTTAGTGCTGTATGCTGTATAATACCATGTATATGCTCTATAGTATATTGTAGGGCAGGAAAAATAAGTTTTCCTCTATCCTAGGTTCTTGGCTGAGACATCCCCCACTCCCAGTAAAGAAAAAAAAAATGAACAGGTGGGAAAACATTTTTAGTTATGTTTAAGGAACTCCACAAATACCGTATATGATTCAAAAGGCTGGGCTAAGGAAAGGGATAGGGGTCTGGGCTTCAAAAGGGAGGAAGAAAATTCACAGGAAGGAAAGTTTGCCCCGCCATGCAGACAAGTCTCCCAGGTGCAGTGGTCTCTGGTAATTGCTAAATAGCTTTATTCCCGGTACAGGTTTTAATGCTAATTCCCCTTACACAAGAGGAACTTCTATTTTCAGAGCGTCTCCTGTGTCTAAAAGTTTCTCAAAAATGATAAGCCTACAATAATCAAGAGGCATATCTGGGGGTGGCATATGCTGGTACCTTTCCCCGGAGCCAGGCGTTGTGGGGACAGAGATGATCAGGGGCCCGGGGATGCGGGGCACAGGGAAGGGCTCTGCAGCGTTCTGCCCAGGCTGGGGGGACGGGGAGCAGCCGGCCCCGCTATTCACGCCCCGCCCGGCCCCGCCCACCTTCAGGAGGGTTCCTGCACCGGGGGTCGCCCCCTTGCAGCCGGGCTGCCTCTCCCGCACTCGCGCTGACGGCGGGTGGAAGCCGGCTGAGCTGGCAGGCCCGGGACAGGTCGGCCAGGGACGCGCGACCCGGTCGCGAGGGGGCAGGAAGGGGCGGGGCCTGACCGCGCGAGGCGGGGACGGAGGCCGGGCGTGCGTGCTGATTGGCTGGAGGCTCAGGGCACGAGCCGATCAGCGCACGCCCCGCCCCGCCGTGCCGCGCTGCACGCTGCTTTCACGTGCGGTCGCCCCAGCCTGCTCCGCGCCGCGGGGCTGCGCACGTGGGTGCGGCGTGCATCAGCCCAGCCTGGCCCTGGTACAGGCTCTGTGCCTCCCTCGCGGGCGGCTTGTTTTGGTTTTCATTTCCTGGCCAAGGGTTCTCTTCCCCCCTCCCCCACCCCCCTCACTCCAAAGCCTGGGGAATGCCCGTGCTTTGTAAATTCGCCAGAGGAAATAGGTCGGTGGGCAGGTGATTAGATGAATCCTGGGTGGGGCTGGGGCAGCCTTGCACGCCCAGAAGCATTAAATAAAAGTTCTGGACGTAGGGATGGGGGAGTAAATAGTGTTAAGTGCCCGATGCTGCTTTTTCCTGCTTGGCAGAAAGATGTACCCAACCCGCTGACCGTGTACGCGATGTTCTGTGTGACAGCAGCATGTAAACATCCCCGCAGCTGCTGTGGGAAGGTGCCTCCTGAGGGTTGAGGACAGCCACCTCCTGGGTGTAAGCTCTTCCAGCCCCTGGTTGTGCGCCCAAACCCAGACCCTGAGCTCAGGGCCCCCACCCCCAGGGCCTAGGATGAATTGGGATCCTGGCTGCATCAGACTCTTGGTTATGAGAGCCTGGAGTTACCTTGGGGAGAGTGACTCAGCTAGTAAAGGGTCAGGAAACTGAGGAGTGGGGCTGTTTAGCCCAGACTCGACAGGCACTGAGTGCACCTGAAGTTGTGTGCAAATATTAGAAAGACTGTTAGGAACAAGAGATTAGACTGGTCCGGGCTGCCTGGGGACAAGGACAAGAGAGATATTTATCAGAGGTGAATTTCAGGTCAGTTACAGAGAGGGGGCAGGAATGAATGTTCATGGCATTCTCTGCAGGAACTAGGTACAGCTAAGTATTTACATGTGTTAACATAAGAAACATTCAAACCTGTGAAGAATTTTTGTGAATTTATTTGAGCCAAACTGTTGACAGTTGCGGGGAAGCAGAATCTCCACATTGAGACCGTGATCCAGAGAATGGCGGTTTTTCACCTATTTTTATACATTACAATCAAAGGAGATACAAATGGGTTATATGAAATCCATTGGTGATAGATTAGGGAGGAGGGAGAAAGCAAAGGGGGGTGGTAAACCCCTGGGATTAGATAAAAAGTAAAATGATAGACACATGCTTCTTTTGCATAGGCGGGTACAGGTTAACACTCAGTAATAAACATGATAACAATAACATTGAGGGAATTTGTGGTCTGTGCCTGGCCACCACTTGTGCCCTGAGGGGTCTGGAAAAATGGAAGTTAGAAGTCACCCTGATATTCCCACAGGTATGTTATCTTAGGTGCAAAACGACAATTGGCTCAGTAAAAATCAAAATTTGATCTTTGCCAGGAAAGATACTGGCCTAGGACATGACTACCCACTATAAACTGCTTTTTAATTAAAAGGTTTTAATTTCAGACCATCCTTTGTGTTTACTTCAGGTCTATGAGTTTGCAAGGCTGCCACACAGACCTTCCCTGAGTTAGTCAGGGTAGCATGTGGCCCCTTTTTGTCCACACATACATCAGTAAGAAAATGGTGGAGCTAAGATTCAAATTCTCATTTGCCAGACGCCAAAGCCCTTGCCTTTTCATGATGCATCTGGTTACTTTGGGGATAAAGATTGTGCGGGAAGGTTTCTGCATTGGTTGAGAGCATTGGTTTAGAAGAGGATTTGTTCAGCCCTGTTTTAGCTCCGTTACTGATTCTCTACCCCCAGTGAAGAGGGAGATTGTCCTGGTCAGAGAGTATGCCAGGGCTACAGGACATGGAAGAGGCCTCCGGTCTCACCAGCAAGTCAGACTTTCCAGCAGGCACATCTCTCACCCATTGTCCCTATATGTGTTGTTGCGCTTGTGAAAACAATAATCATGACATTAATAAATGTGATCACCGTATCCTGCTGTCATCCATTTTTCTTACTGCCTCCTGGCCCTTTTTTAAAAATCTGACACTTCTTTCCCTTGTCCACCCCCTCTACCTAGACCAGGCTAGAAGTGGCACCAAGTAGTAAGAACCGAGGACTGGAGGAGTGATAACTTTGACCTGAGTGCATTTCAGTCCCCACACCCCCTTCCCAGCAACACCAGCTACAGTGCCCTGAAAAGTCAGGAAGGGAAACCTAGGCTGATCTAATTCTCTTTGTGACCCTCAGTGTCTGATATTTCAGACTTGCAGTCTGTAGAGAAGATGCATAAATTCCATACAGAGATCTTGGATTCATTTTATGAAGTAATAGCTTCATACTTTCTGAAAAGACAAGAGCACTTTAGGAGTCTATTTTTGTCTCTGCTAGTGTATTAAGTTGTCAGATACTAGTACAACCCATTTTAGCATCTCTGGGAGGAAGAGAGGGGAATGGAATGGTTATAAAGAGGCAGCTTCTGTTTTTTCTTGAATCTCTAGCAAACGTGGTTACAATTTCTTACCAAAGACACAACCAGAAAATACTGAACTGAGCCCTCTTCCCCCAGAGAAATTTGCTGAGGCAGCATTCAGATTTGGTCTCCTTTCTGCCCAGAACACAATTTTTGGAACTCTAGAAACTGTCTGTCTCTGAAGGGTCCACTTTCCTTCCTTTTAGTAAGTCACCTGATTATTCAGCCTTAACTTCCTAAGTCTTAACTCTCTCCTCTGCTTCCAGGGTATGAAGTCATTGGAGCTCCCTCACCTCTGCCGCCTGACTTAAGCAAGACTTGGTTTCTGTTTGCCTGCTTTCTTTCTTCCTCTGTTCATTCCTAGGCCTCAGGTACTCTCCTCCTGCCAAATCCTCCATCCTTCATTGGCATCATCTTTAAGAGATAGTTAGTAGCTCAGTTTGCATTTTAACTGACTTCAGAGATCTTTAACTTAAGAAAACCCTATCCTAGTGATAGACTTTAGGGCATACAAAACTTAGGGTTAGAGTAGGGGCAAAGGTTAAATTAAAGCGCGTCACTCTTTTGTTCCTAGCCTTCCTTCTCTCCTCCCCAACCCAACATTCTCTTCCTAGTGCAACTCCTGTAGGGTGGCTGTGGAGGTGGAGGTAACGTGTGCTTTGGAAGACTAGTCATGCCATCTCCACTTTGCTCCTGCTTACTGAGCCAGGTCCTGGTCACCCACCTTGGCCATCTTTGATTTCATTTATAAAGGGGCGGGGATTCATTTAATAAGATCCAAGGTCCTCCCCCCTCCCCCCGCCCAGGCTCTTGACTGGAGGCTGGGAATGCAAGCAAAAGAGGTCGGACATTTCATATGGGCTCTGGAGTCAGGCTTTCTGGGTTCAGACACCAGCTCTACTCCTTAGTAGCTATGTAACCTTGGAGAATTTCCTTAATCGCTCTCTGCCTGTGGATGTGAGGTTGTGAGGATTGTGCTCAAAGCACTCCAAACATGGCCAGGCAAGTGCCTGGTGTTTCACAGGTGGTGGCTGTTTATTTCTGTCTTGAAGGAGACCTCAGTCTAGCCGTGACACTCTGCAGTTGCTGCCACCACATGCTCTGTATGAGCTTAAATGGGCTGGGAGACTCAGGATGGCTGGTTCGCACAGCAGCTGCCCCAGTGCTAACTGGTCTTCTAGGCCTGCCCTGCCGAAAACCGGGCAGTCTCCAGTGATCCACCTGCCCGAGACCGCACCTCTTAAAGTGGCCCTTAGCCAAACACTTGTCCTTCCTGTCCTCCCCAGAGTTCTCTAAGAGTCCCCTGTTGTACTTTCTTGTCACGATGTAGCTGCTTGGTGGTTGGCATGCCTGAGGAAGAGGTTCTCCATTCTTACACTCTTACCTTACCTATTGGCTTGTAATGGAATATGTGGGGGGTACAAAGCAGAATCCTAATAAAAGGAGGAATGAAGGCAGCTCAAAGCTGGGCCACAGTCGCTGGAGTTGTTGGCAGGGGGTAGAAGACCGTGGTCATCAGTAGATACAGAGCGGACCCATCTTCCTTTGGTATTTTTTATGTTAATCTTGTGCATATAGTCCTGAGGTTGCCTTGGGTGCGGCATGCTGACTAGTGGAGGGGGAAGTGGGTGAGGAACAGGGAGAAAGGGGGTTGTTGCTGAGGTCTAGAGAGGGAGGCTTACAAGTGTGCAGATCTTAAACACCCTAAAAAACCCTGACACCCTCTTAATGTTGTGCCCTGGGGCTAATTCCCAGTCACTGAACACTGTGTACAAAATTGTCCATGAGGGTCAGAGACCCAAGGCAGGAGTGGCCCTTGTATGACTCCCAATTTCTTGTTTTTATAAAGTTTTTATTTTGTGGATGTGCACTTCCTTAAACCTTTCCCAGCTTCGTTGAGGTTCTGGGTCTAGATATACTGAGGAGATTGAAATATTTATTGGTAGTATGTATGGCTTGCTCTCTGGAAATAATTTACTTTTCCTATTCCCTATTTGCAGAAACCTTTAATTAGTAACATTTTGGGAATCTCTTTTTGGTTGAATTTCCTGGACTTCTGTTTGGGGTTATTGTGAAATGGTGGGGTTGGGGGATTGTGCCTTGGGGGCTGACCCTCTGGTTCTCAAATGAGGAGATGGGTGGTTTTGCTTCAAGCAGGGGAACCATGGTTGCCTGCTACCAGAGCTCCAGAAATAGAACCTGATGCCCAAACAGGGGGTGCTGCGTGCCTAAAAGCCATTTGAAAGCCTTGTAGCTTGACTGCCACCTATCTTGAGGTACTTCTTGGATTGCTTGGTGATCTAGAAATGAGAAAGAATGCTATTTGCTTTGACATAAAGAAATCTACCTTAAAAACTCACTATCACCCCTCCACTTCTTGTTTTACTTTTGTTCCTCTAACAAGTGAAATACAGAAGACACAACTTTCAGCCACAAAAATTTCTGGGGCCATTGCGGATGTGAATGGGAAGATTAAGAACAAAAATGGAAGGGTGGGAGTAGGGGTGAGGTAGGGGGCAGTGTAGGAGATGACCGTGTAAGGGTGGGCGGGGGTACAGAGGAGTGAGAAGTTTCCGAAAAATCACAGGAGATTACCAATTCCATGACCCCAGAACTCTCCCTTTAATCTGGCATTTGGGAAAGTTGTAATGATTGCTTCCTTGGCCACCAAAGGATTACTTTAGTATTACAAATATTACAACTTTGCTTTCTATTTATTTTTTAGCACACCCTTTTTACTTTCTAATTTTTTGTTCAAGTTTTATAATGCACATAATATATCAGTGCAGTAGTACATGTGTATAAGTTACAACTGAAGAAACATCGATGGACACAGACAGTAGGGGGTTGAGGGCATGTGCTGGGGGGTGGGAACAGCCCGGGAGAGGTCAATGGGGGAAAAAGGAGACATATGTAATACTTTAAACAATAACGAATTTTAATTTAAAAAAAGAAACATCTGATTGAGAGGTAGTAGTTTGTGCTAGAGAAGGTTGGATGCCACTGCTCAAAGAAATGACGACAGAGAAGGCAAACAACCAGTGCTTCTCAAATTGACTGCCTGTGACTCATTGGAGATGGTAAAATGTAAATTCCTATTCAGTCGGTCTGGGCTGGAGCCCAAAATCTTGCAGTTCGAAGGCTGATTCAGAGGAGCGAGATGGTGTTAATCCCCTTTGTGCTGCAGGATTCCACTTGGTGTCTTAGTCAGAGAGGGAAACCCCAAAGCCAGCAGGGAGCCAGGCACAGATGCTCTGGCATCTCCTTCCTCCTTGGAACACCCGGGCCTTACCACTGACACTGTGAGGAAGTCCCCATGCAGTGAATCATCAGAGGAGTTGCAGGCTTTTATTCCATAAGGGGTGTGTCTGCCAGCTATTTGTTATGTGTCATGTGATGTCCGTTTGCTTCTTGGTTCAGAAGGCTCTGGTAGCCCACTTCACAAGAAGGAAAGGTGCTGGGTGCAGCCAGTGAAAAGCCAAAAAGCTGATGCCTCTGAAGTGGGAGAGGAGGTAGGTGAACAGGTGTGCTCATTAGAGCTGGGCTGCCCCCTCCTGCTGTCTGTGCTAGGTGGACGTCAGCATTTTACTTACCTTTCCTGCCTCAGTCCCACACTCTGTAACAGGAGCTACTGCTTCTAATGTTAACTAACATTTGCCAACCACATTTCAACACTGCTACTTAAAAATGACAGCTCCACGAGGCCAATATATATATATGAGCAAGTGAGGAAACTGAGGCCCTGTATGGTTAAGTGACTTATGGTCTTGTAAGTAATAGAGGAAGGCAAATTCTTCTGACTGCATGCTCAGTTGTTTCTTCTATTTGAATAAAAACTGCTTCTATGCCCTAATCAGTTTGGCTCAGTGGATAGAGCGTCAGCCTGCAGACTGAAGGGTCCCAGGTTCGATTCCAGTCAAGGGCATGTGCCTTGGTTGGGGGCACATCCCCAGTAGGGGGTGTGCAGGAGGCAGCTGATCGATGTTTCTCTCTCATCGATGTTTCTAACTCTCTATCCCTCTCACTTCCTCTTTGTAAAAAATCAATAAAATATGTTTTTAAAAAACTGCTTTCTGAGTGTTTCATCTTGAAGGTGTTTGCTGGTTTCTGTTCTGAAAGAGGTGCATTTAATAGCAGTCTTTGCCGGTGACACTCATCATGATCTCTGCTACTCAAACTGATAATCACTGAGCCTAGTTGTGAATAAGGCAGAAAGGATATTCCAGTAGAATTTGCAGATGTTTTGTGATTATTTGGTATTACGTTTCTCATCATTCATAACCTCATGGCTATTTATGACAGACTAGAGGCACAGTGCATGAAATTAGTCCCTCAGCCCGGCCTGCACCCTCTCCAATCCAGGACCCCTTGGGGGATGTCTGACTGCCGGTTTAGAGTGGGCCTAAACTGGCAGTTGGATATCCGTCTTACAATCTGGAACAACTAGCTCCTAACCACTTGCCTGCCTGCCTGCCTGATCCCCCTAACTGCCTCTGTTTGCTGGCCTGGTTGCCCCCTAACTGCCCTCCTGCCAGCCTGGTTGTCCCCTAACTGTCCTCCTGCTGGCCCAGTCTCCCCCTAACTGCCCCCCTGCTGGCCTGGATGCTCCCTAACTGCCCTCTTGCCAGCCTGGTCACCCCCTAAATGTCCCCCTGCTGGCCTGGTTGCCCTCTAACTGTTCCCCTGCCAGCCTGGTTGCCCCTAACTGCCTCTGTCTTGGCCCCCGTCACCATGACTTTGTCTGGAAGGACATCTGGAAGGATGTCCAAAAGACTTCCGGTCTAATGAACATATTACCCTTTATTAGTATAGATACTGGGAGTCACAGGAAATCACCATAATCTAATAAGAATTATTGGGGTGTTTCATTAACAAGGATCAAATTGATGCCTCACAAAAGAAGAAACCTACAGACACCACCTCAGGATGATCTTAAACCTATACGCCTTTGGGCCTTTTTAGAGTCTCTTGAGCACTTTTAAATAGAAACAAATTTGGGCTTCACACACACACACACACACACACACACACACACACAAAACTGCTTCTATTCTGGGAACCAGTGAGAGTTAAGAGGTTTGAACTTTTGAGTATTACAATTCTCACTCATTCACTTATCAAGTAAATATCTATGATGTGTCCAGTACTAAGTGTTTCCGAGTTCAGAAATGAGCAATACAGTCCTTGGTTGTAGAGGAGTGAGATGGAGATGCAAAGATGCATTTGTCAGACTCTGTTCAGTGCTGTGATGGGATGGTCACTGCATTGTGGGAGTGTCACTGCACTGCAGGAGGGTCCCCAGGTCCACTGAAGGGGAGCAAAGAAGGTTAACATGCAGAGGGGTCTAGGCTGAGAGCTGAAGCATAAATAATGCAGAGTACATAAGGAGGGGAGTGCACTACCAGTAGGGGAGTCAGTGTGAAGACCTCAAGAATTTGTCCTCAATACCACCAACACAGAAATGATAGCAATTAATACATTTGAAGCCTAATAAAGTAATGAGTTAACGCTCTTCAGTTGTATGTCTTCTTGCTGGATCAGCCCAGTCAATCATTGTGAAATATCCTTCTTGACTGCTGATAATAGTTTTTTTCCTGAAATTTACTTTGCTGTTATAGCTACTCCCTTTTCTGGAGATGCGTGTTTGCATGGAATATTTCCCATCCTTCCACTTTTAACTATCCATGTCTTCATATTTAAAGTGATTTCTTATAGTTTGGCTTGCTTTTTCTTTTTATCCAGTGTGACTGTGTCTTTTAATTAGTGTGTAGATCATTTATATTTAACGTAATTATAAATTGTTTTCAAGCACAAGAACCAAAAGATCCCTGTCTCTCATTCCCCTCATGACAAAAATGGAGGGCAGTTAAGGTTGTTCTTCTAGTCTATTCTGAGCCAGAGTCTGCATTTGGGTTTGGCCTATTTGCTCCAAAGATTTCCTCAGTAGTTGGCCTGAGAACCAGTGACCTGAGTGTGGAAGTCATGGAGCTCAGGTCTTCAGTTTGGAGGGCTGGTGTGAGAACTGCCGGTGAGGAAGTCAGCTTAGGAACCCTTTCCCCACACTCATACCCACTTCCCGTCAGTTAGGGCCTCCAACCTTTCCGCTCTCATCCCTTTCTTGCCTGAAAAACCCACTGGCCTCACAATGACACCTGATGATGATGAATTGCTGATCAGTGTACAGTGTACTTATGGAAGTTACTGCACTAACTCAATGGAGATCTTATGGTGGTCTGTGGGTGGTGAACAGCCCTGACACAGCTCGAGAAAAATCACTTTGAAAACAGAATTTCTAACCCTTTACCTCAAGCCTAAAATGTAATGGCCAGGCCAGGTTTGGACATCCTGTAGCACAGTGGTTCTCAACCTTCTGGCCCTTTAAATACAGTTCCTCATGTTGTGACCTAACCATAAAATTATTTTCGTTGCTACTTCATAACTGTAATGTTGCTACTGTTATGAATCGTAATGTAAATATCTGATATGCAGGATGGTCTTAGGCGACCTCTGTGAAAGGGTCGTTTGACCACCAAAGGGGTCGCGACCCACAGGTTGAGAACCGCTGCGTGGCAGAAGGGGTTGGCTCTGGGCGTGGGAAAGGTGAACATCCACCTTGTCTATACCACCCAAATGGAAGGTCATCCTCCAGGTAAACTTCCCAATGTCCTGTTGATGTGTTCTGTCACTACTCAGTGACCTTGCAGTTCAACCATTAAGTTCTCAGACCCCTAAGGAGACCCAGTGGTCAGTGCAAATGGGCTTCTTCCTTTTCGGCAGCCAGGGGAGGCATGTTTCAAATGACTGAAATTGGACCTGAAGACCCAGGGTTCTGAGGACCACGGAAACCTGGCAGAATGTTGGATTGCTTTTTCAGACATGGTTTTCCTAAGGCACAGATGGACTCTTTCAAAGTAAAGCTGGTGGGTAGTGGGAAACAAGATAAAAATATAGCCTGCCCCGCCCCCTAAAATGGCTGTATGGATGGAACTGGAGAGCATTATGTTAAGCGAAATAAGCCAGTCAGAGAAAGATAAATATCACATGATCTCACTCATTTGTGGAATATAATGAACAACATAAACTGATGAACGAAAATAGAGCCAGAGTCATAGAAGCATTGAACAGACTGTCCAATCTATGAGGGAAGGCAGGGGGTGAGGGGGTAAGAGATCAACCAAAGGACTTGAATGCATATGAGCATAACCAATGGAC
>NW_005871095.1:3033700-3122088 GCF_000147115.1 Myotis lucifugus | reverse complement strand
CGGGTTTGATCCCTGGTCAGGGCACATACAAAGAATCAACCAATGAATGTATAAGTAGAACAACAAATTGATGTTTCTCTTTCCCTTTCTCTCTAAAATCAATTGAAACAACAATAACAAAGAAAAACCAAAACAAATAAAATAAAATATATAGGTTTCCTTCCCTCCCACTAGCCTCACCACAACCCGAAAGTAGAGCCTTCCTGGGAAACCTTCAGTAAGCCAAAAAAGCTTGAAGTGGAGTATTAGTACCTGTTTTTGTTAATTGAAAAAAAACAGAAGAGCATTTTCACTTTTACAAAAGAAGCCACTAGCATACTAAGGTAGGTCTTCCATAAAAACAAAGTGGCATGCTGGGCTGGTGTTGCTCAGTAGCTGAGCTTAGACCTATGAACCAGGAGGTCATGGTTTGATTCTCCATCAGGGCAAATGCCTGGGTTGCAGGCTCAATCCCCAGTCGGGGGTATGCAGGAGGCAGCCGATCAATGATTCTCTCTCATCATTGATGTTTCTCTCTCTGTCTTCCTCTCTGAAATCAATTTTAAAAAATTTATATATATATACATATCTCAACCAAAAAAACAAAGTGTCGTAAGGCGAACTTTTGGAAAGAGGGATTCCTGTATCCATCTTAAAGATTGGGGCGTTGAGGACCAGAGCAATTTATAAGCTTGCCCAAGGCCAGACAACTTGAGGAAGAAGAAACAGAACTAGATCTTCTACCTCCACCTGAAATGCTAGAACACATCTGCCCTGTCTCTCCCAGAAAGAAGGCCCCTCTATAATAATCCTCTGTGTCTCCACGACCCTCTCAGCCTCATTAAGCCTCACTCATCAGCTGTCACCCACTACAGTTAACATATCTTCCCAGTGTCCTCCTCACACATGATCTCTGCTACAGCCCTCGTGCCTTTGCCCACTTGCTTCCTCAGACCCGAGACAGCCTCTTCTCTCTGAACCCTGCCCTCCACACCCCCCCATCCCCCTTGATCACTTTAGAACTCATTTCATACCACCTCCTCCATGAAGCTTTCCCTGACTTGTTTAGACAGAATTGGAACGTTATTCTCAGTACTTCTTCCTTACTCACCTTTGTAACAGAGGCCGTATCATTGCGGTCATTGCTTGTGTTCATGTCCATGTCACCAGCAGCCCATGAAAGGTGGAGGTGATACACTCTAATCTTGTGTTCCCGGTGCTGAGCACATACTTTACTGGAGGGAGAGCTTATTAGAAAGGCCATCCATATTGCTGGCTTTTCTTGTGTGTTAGTCAGTCAACATGTTTTTAGCACCTGCATTCCATTGGGGTTGTGCTGTGCACTAGGTTGGATACATGCTCTGAAGAAGCTTACAGTATGGGTGGGAACCACACACAATGTATGTCCACTTATATGAAAACTAGAGGCCTGGTGCACGAAATTCGTGCACGGGGGTGTGTGTCCCTCAGCCCAGCCTGCACCCTCTCCAATCTGGGACCCCTCGAGGGATGTCCGACTGCCTGTTTAGGCCCCTACAGGCAGTTGGACATCCCAGGACTGCTGGCTCCCAACCGCTCGCCTGCCTTCCTGCCTGATTGCCCCTAACTGCTTCTCCCTGCCAGCCTAATCACTCCCTAACCACTCCCCTGCCAGCCTGGTTCCCCCCAACTGTCCTCCCCTGCAGGCCTGGTCGCGGCGCAACTGCCCTCACCTGCCGGCCATCTTGTGTTTACATGGGGGCAGGCATCTTGTGTGTTGTAGTGACGGTCAATTTGCATATTACTCTTTTATTAGATAGGAAGTGCAGACAAGACACCAGCCTCCGATGTAATCCTACATAATAAAAGGCTAATATGCAAATCGTCCCCCCCTACACACACAAAAACGGTTGCTATGTTGCATACTGATCATCAGGGGACAGACGCTCAATGCAGGAGCTGCCCCCTGGTGGTCAATGCACTCTCACAGGGGGAGTGCCGCTCACCCAGAAGCCCTGAGCCAGGTTTACAGCTGGTGAACACAGCAGAGGTGGTGGGAGCCTCTCGCGCCTCAGTGGCAGCACTAAGGATGTCCTACTGCCGGCTTAGGCCCTGGATGTCAGTTGGACATCCCCCGAAGGCTCCCAGACTGTAAGAGGGTGCAGGCCAGGCTGAGGGACCCCCTCGAGTGCACAAATTTCATGCACTGAGCCTCTAGTACAGGAAATAAAAGCTTATGGCTACAGCAAGGGAAAGATGCTAAAAGACATGGAGAATGGGTAGGGATCAAACAAAAAGGAGAAGGAAGAGGTTTCTGGTGAAGAGGTTTCTGTAGAAAAGCAGAGATGGGCAGGAGAGTTTGAGGGGACAAAACATATCAAATGGCCAGAGTGGAAGGGCAATAAGGGAGAAAGGTTACTTCAGAGCCCACTGTAGAGGACTTACAGTGAAGACTGAGGAGGTTGATAGTGCTCTTAGAGAAAGTAGGGAGCCAGTGATAGTTTTTGAGCAGGGGAAGAACAGAACCAAAGTATTGTTTTAGAAAATGAGTCTGTCAGTGCTCTGCATGATGGTTGGAATCGAACAGGCTGGAGGGAAGGAGTTGGGAAGTGATGACCTATAGTCTAGGTTAGGTTTTTAGGGCTTAAATCTGAGTGGAGACAGTAGGAATGGGAAGAACACATTACTTATATGAGAGTGAAATTTATGAGAGACATTTAGAAGTTGGTGACTAATTAGCTATGGGGATTGGAGACTCTTGAAGTAGCAAGCTAGAGTGAAAGGAGGAATCAGTAATTATCAGGTGGGCTTTGACCCACAGCCCATATTTTGTCTGCTAGCCTCTCTGAGCCTCAGCTTCCTTATATGTAAAATAAGGGACTTGGATCTCTGTGACTCATTCTGGTCTCATAGCACAGACCAGCTGTTTGCATCATTTCAATGACGTGGACCTGTTTACCAAAAGAAATCTAGACCTCCCTGAACTCTATCTGGCCAGATAACCTACTTTCACAGTCCATAGGGGCTCTTAGCAAAGTCACTATGCCCTCAGCACCTGGTGTGGCCATATCACAAGGCGTTCAGACAGGGCACCCTGATGAGCAGCTCAAGTTCTGCAGAGTGAGGGCTTCCACGGCCCAGGCTGACCTCCTGGGCCTGCTGCCTGGAGCTGTCTGCATTCCCCTGGCCAAGGCAGCTGAGACATGAGGCCTAGTGGTCAGGTGGAATTTTTACTCTGAGAAGCTAGGCTGGCTGACACTGAATTGCAGAGAAGGGGGAAGCTTGGGCAGGACAGGGGAGAGTACTTCCAGAATGAAGTACTTCCTCCTCATTTCATGTTTCCTTTGGTGGTGAGCTTCTCAAGAGGCAAGAGGAAGGTGCTCAGTTAGGCGGGGGTCTCCTTGGCTGTGTGCTCAGAGTTCCTTTTCTGCAGCCTGGGCGGGAATGGGTTGTTGTCCTAGATGTGTGGTCATTATGTGTCTCACAGACAGTTTCCTTTTCTTTCCAACAGAGATTAATTGACCCCAGCTACTCAAACATTAATTTCACCTCTTCTTTGGTTCCCAAGCACAAAGGAAATATGTCTTTGTAGTTGGGAGAAATATGAGGTTGTTGCGTAATTGCTGATAAATTAACAACAAATTGTGAAATTTCATCTCAATCTTGCTCCGTGTCCTCTCTCCCCTTTCTTGGCAGTTTTTGGGTGCTTTCAGGTACAGAATGCTAGTGTAAGAGTAAAAATCCCAACATATTGAACACTTAAGATGTGCCAAGCATTGTTCTAGATGTGTGCACACATCACTCATTCAAGCTTATGGAGTAAGGGCCTAGTATCCTCAACCCCATTTTACAGATGGCATAGTTGAGGCATGGAGAGGGATGGACTAGCCCAGAATGACAGCTAGTCCCTGCTTAAACTGGAACATAACCAAGGCAGTCTGGCTCCAGAGACCTTATCCAGGAGATAGTTTTGTTCCTTATATGTATAGATCCACAAAAGTCAATGTGAAGAAAGGAAAGACAAAGCAAAGCAAACCAAAAATAGCTTACCATGAAAACACAGTTATACATCTTATGGTGCTCATAAAAGGAAATATCCAAATTGCCAATAAGCAATGAAAAACTTCTCTACCTCCTTAATCATCTAAATCCAAATTAAAGCCACAGTCAGATGCTACTATATTAACCAGAATGGCTGGAAAGAAAAAGACCAAGTATTGGCAAGATTTTGAATAACAGGAACTCTCATATGAGAGTAAAAATTGATATAATTACTTTGAAAAACTATTTGGCAATGTTTACTGAACATATGCATGCACTGTTATCCAACAATTCCTCTCCTTGGCATAGATCCTGCAAAATGACTGCATGTAGCATCAAGATATGTACAAGAATGTTCCCAGCACCATTACCTGCGATAGCCCCAAAGTGGAAACAATTCAATATTTCATCAACATGGATAAATACATTGTGGTATATTAGTTCTATAGAACAAAGATAAAGAAGGAACCACAGCTGTAAGAGGCAACATGGACAAATCTTGTGAACAAAATGTTAAGTGAATAAAGCTAGACCCAGTAGAATACATGTGTGCAATTCCACTAACATAAAGTTCAAACCATACAAATGAAGTCAAGATTCTGGTTATCTCAAGGGTGGTGAAGGAGCACAGAAGGCTTCTGGGGTTCCGGTAGTGACCTAGTTCTTGAGCTGGGCAATGATTATTCAGGTGTGTTAACTTTGAGCATTTATTGAGCTATTTTTAAAAAATAAATATTTATTGTTGAATGTATTACATATGTCCCATTTTGTCCCCCACTGACCCCCTCCAATCCCCCCTGTACCCCCAGGTCTTCACCACCCTATTGTCTGTGTTCATGGGTTATGCATATATGTATACAAGGTCTTTGGTTGATTATCTCCCACCCACCCACCCTCCCCTGCCTTCCCTCCGAGATTTCGCACTCTATTCCATGCTTCCATGTCTCTGGATCTACTCTGTTCTTCAGTTTATTTTGTTAATTAGATTCCACATATGAGTGAGATCATGTGATGCTTGTCTTTGATTGACTTATTTCACTTAGCATGATAATCTCCAGGTCCCTCCATGCTGTCTCAAAGGGTAAGAGATTCTTCCTTTTTACTGCTGCATAGTATTCCATAGTATAGATATACCACAGCTTTTTTATCCACTCATCTCCTGATGGGGCACTTGGGCTGTTTCCAGATCTTAGCTATTATAAACTGTGCTGTTATGAACATGAGCTATGTTTTTTTTGTATGTATATTATACTTCAATAATATATTTATTTTAAAAAATGATCTGGGTTCCAGTCTTAGCTGCCACTAACTCCTGAGTGCCTCAAGCAAGTAACCTATGATCTATTGTAGCCAGAGAACCATCTCTTCAAACAAAACTGTGCCATGCCAGTATGGCCAAGGGTGAGCCTGAGGAGGGGCAGTGAAGGATTAAAGAAGACAGACAAGAGGATACAGCTGGAGCTCTGTGGATCTCCCATGCCTGGATGAGGACACAAAAGACCCAGCCTGCAAGCCGATGCTTTATTTTCTAGTCTGATTAAAACAAGGGTAGATTAACATGTATACAAATGTTCTTGGTTTGGCAACACTTGCTGCACCTTCCACAGCCCATTAGCTACTTAGGAAGGAATTAGGGAGGGCTACAAGGGCAGGCTTAATTATGCTAGGAGAGCTCTGCCCTCCAGGCTGGGACTTGTTTGTGGCCCTGCCACAGGTCAGCCCGAGGCTTGACCCTAGCTGCTCCCTACCCAAAACCTTATCTGAAATCTAAGTTTATGAAACAGATCAAGTGAATTGTAATGAAACTGGGGATGAAATCTAGATGGGAGATGCAGGCTGCTGTCCAGCCAGGGCTCCAGGAAGTAGGCAGGAGTACCCAGACTGCAGAAGATGGGCTTCCTATCCGAGCAGGCAACCTCCCAGGGCCTGGCCAACTTGGGGATCCTGTGACTCTGAAGTAGGCCCTCAGCCTACACAGAGCTATTTTAGCACTTAATTGTTCCGAAATGGCTTTTCATGTGACAAATTTCTTATCTACAATAAACTATAACAGGGTAGGGTTTGACTGATTTGACTGGTTTTCCTCCTAGTAGATGAAACAAAAATTCAGAAGCTACCTGATAACTGAAATGCAGCCATTCACGCCTTAGTATGAATTCCTCTTATTAGGTCTCTTCCCTTCCCCGCCACCCCCCTGCTCTTCATATAATAGAGTGCAATAAAATGGAATCAATGGGAAGTTTCTGAGGCAGGGATGGTGTGGAATTGTTTGGGGAGTGTGGAAAACTACTGTGAGACTGAAAGCTTTGGGTTCCTGGGAGGATGGATGTGTGAGGGTGGGTGCTGTGATAAGGGCTGGTGTGAAGACCAGTTATGGGAAGGCCAAAGGTACCCGATGAAGCTCCTAAGACTGCAGACTGATTGCGTGTCATCCCTGGTCATAATGGGGCATTTAAGGAATCCAAAATCAGTGATTTCCAGACTGTGGGGAGAGCCATGTTTACTCAGGTCCTGGTGTTTCTTTGGTCCAGTTGCTTTAGGCCTGTCTGTGAAACTGTGGGTACACACTGACTTGTACAGCCATCAATTCCTTCCTTTCTTCATCTGCCAGTCACCACCTTTGAAACACCTTGGGAAATGGTTTTTAGTACCAGTTTCCTCCTGCCTACCTTGGATAGCCTCCATGAGAGTTTCCTCCTGCCTACCCTGGATAGCCTCCATGAGAGGTCTCCTTCACCTCCACCCTCAGTGTCCTCGAATAACAATAATACCCACATGGTTGGGTAGTTATAAAGATTAGAGATAATCTGTTTAAAGTACATAACAATGCCTGGAACATTCAGTAGCTGATACGAATTTATCAGCTAAGAATAAAAATGGGTAATTGACTAAGAATAAAAATGGATAATACATCTTAGGCTCTTTTTTTTAAAGGTCTCACATATTTATTACTGATCTAATCTACTAGTGCAGAAACATATTAACATAAAATCATTGTTCCAGTAATTTCCCAGCAAAACACACTCAACTGTCCAAATAGTAGTGACCTTTTCAGTGATGTGGTAAGATGTAAGCAACCTGGATATAGCATAAGTATGTGTGCCATCTCATGTGCAATTCCCTATAGGCCCAGCTTGGTTCTTCTTCAGTGTCTCCTCTTGGAGTTGTACCTGATTTTATTAACAGTTTTCATCCAAATTCATTGGGGAATAGGCCAATTCAGCCTTTGTTTCTTGGCCAGGAACTTCTGGATCCTGAAAGTCTTGTGAGAAGACATAGTGAAAAAGTGTCAACCGCACACTATGGTGGAGAGTGATCTTAGGCTCTATTATCTCTCACTTTACCAATGAAGAAAGTAAGGCACAGAGAGGTTAAGTTCTTGGTCCAAGGCCACACAGCTGGTAAGCGGTGAAATTGTAACCAGAACCCAAGTTTGGCTGCCTGCCACTGCAGAAACCAGACTCATTAGACAGATGCTGGTGAAAAAGGAAAGAGGGTTTATTCAAGTGTCAGTCACCTGAGGAGACGGGGGACTCTTGTCACAAAGCCCGTCTCCACGTCTCAGTGCAGACAGAGGTTTTTATCAGGAGGGAGAGGCAAAGCAGAACAAAGAAATCAAGGGAAGGGGGTTGACAAGATCTGTATGTGCATTCCAATAAGGACCTCGAAACTGGTCCAGTGAGGGTCTAGTGCAGTGATGGCGAACCTATGACACGCGTGTCAGAGGTGACACTCGAACTCATTTTTTTGGTTGATTTTTCTTTGTTAAATGGCATTTAAATATATAAAATAAATATCAAAAATATAAGTCTTTGTTTTACTATGGTTGCAAATATCAAAAAATTTCTATATGTGACACGGCACCAGAGTTAAGTTAGGGTTTTTCAAAATGCTGACATTATATATATATATATATATATATATATATATATATATATGCGTTGTTTATTGTCCGGCTGTTTATGACTCAGTGGTTAAGTGTCAACCCATGCACCAAGAAGTCACCAGTTTGATTCCCGTCAGGGTGCATGTCTTGGTTTCAGGCTCGATCCCCAGTAGGGGGAGTGCAGGAGGCAGCTGATCAGTGTTTCTCTCTCATTGATAATGTTTCCACTCTCCTTTCCACTTCCCCTCTCTAAAAGTCAATAGAAAGATATCTAACAAATAAAACAATTATGCTTTTTATCTACAAGCTACTTATTAGTCAGAGTTAGCATTTACACAGTGTCAAAGGAATGTGGGTAGGTTACAACTTTCCACTGTTACAAAGCTGGACTTGAACTCAGGCAGTTTGGTTCCCAGGAGGAGCAGCAGCAGATGAAGGCGAAGTAGGTAAAAGCTTGAACTTGCTTGGCACTATGCTGATTCTGGACTATTTGTCCAAATCCCTTACGTTTTGCTCAAAGCTTTCTGATCATTTATCTGCCAACAATTTGTTCCCTTCTGTGCTGAAAGACCATGTCTATGTCAATGTAAGAAACATCCAAACCCGTAGGGAATTTTTATAAATTTATTTGAGCCAAGCTGACAACATGTGCTGGGGAGCAAGATCTCAAATGCTCCAGAGAATGACAGCTTTGCAGCTCCTTTTATGCATTTGAAATTAAGGAGCAAAGATTACGTGGAGGTGGGAAAAAGCAAAGTAGGGATTGGATTACAGCATAGTTAACATGATGATATGCTTTCGTGAGGGTGGTTTTGGCTTATTTCAAAGATATGTTAACCTAGATGCACAATACACTGGACAGGGCTTGCTTAATTAAGGCAAAGATAAACCTTTATTATTTTTTTAAAAATATATATTTTATTGATTTTTTACAGAGAGGAAGGAAGAGGAATAGAGAGTTAGAAACATCGATGAGAGAGAAACATTGATCAGCTGCCTCTTGCACACCCCCTACTGGGGATGTGCCTGCAACCAAGGTACATGCCCTTGACCGGAATCGAACCTGGGACCCTTGAGTCCGCAGGCTGACGCTCTATCCACTGAGCCAAACCGGTTAAGGCTAAACCTTTTATGAAAGATATTATATACCTGAGCCATGACTACCCACCATGACCTGCCCAGTTAGGAATTTATGATCAGATCCTCCTGTGTGGTTACTTTTCATGGAACCCCTTTTTTCTTCCACAATGCAGACAGGCAAAGGCTCCGGAAACTGCCAATGTCGCATCAGATATGTGAGGGGGTGAGACGGCGTAAGATGGGCAAGCATGAGAGAGAGTAGTCTGTGCCTCATGAACTAGAAGAGGGGAGTGGGAAGAAAAGGCCGCAGATGGAAGTCCAGCACACAAGTGGGGCAGCTTGAGTCCTAATGCCACTTCTGGGAGAAGCAGAGCTGCTTGAATCACAGGCCTGACCCTTTCCCCAGGATCTCCATGGGCCAGCGCTCCATGCCAGGCTCTGTGTCTCACTTTAAAGTGTAACGGGACTGGCAGGGCTGTAGGCTTCCATCTGGGGGCTACGAATGGAAATGCAGCATGCCCTTTGCCTGGCACCCCCCAGGCCTTGGGCCGCCTCTAGGCTCTGCCTTACCAGGCTGAGTTATGGAGCCTTGGTTCTGGGGCCAGTGGAGCCAGTGGAGGAGGGAGGTGAGACTGCCTCATACTCTCACTGTCTCAGCTGGACGATACCCAAATGTGGGTGAAGTTTGTCATCTAGTCCAGGGGCCAGAGCCAGGGCTTAGGAGGGCAGAGAGCTGAGTCCCTGCCAGACAGTGCAATCCTTTACCAACACCCCACGGACCCTGCTTGCTCCACAGCAGGGTCAGCCAGAGTGGCTGTCTGTTCTTATGGACCCGCCTTGTTGACCTCAGGCTTAGAAAATGGACATGACAGAGACCTGCAGGATCTGGAGCACTGGAGCAAACACACACACATGTACACACACAGGCACCCCATCTTGTCCCTTACACACCACACCTGCTGCTCTCAGGTGGGGACTTCCAGTCTCATGGGTGAAGGGACTTCCAGTCTAATGGGTGAAGGGACTGGGTGGGATCAATGAGGTTTCGGGGGACTTTTCCAGCCTATGATGGCAGGAGGAGAACATGTTCTCTGGAAACCACCTAGCAGTTTAGTATCCTAAACATTTATGCAGCCTCCTTCAGAAGGTCATTCTTAAAAACAAACCAACAAAAAATGATTCAAGGCTGTTAAATGGCTTGTTATAGCCACCTAGAAAAAAGGCTTCCAATGCAGCAGAAATACCAAGGGGCTCACTAATTCTAGATGCTTGATTTTTTGTTCACAGATTTCTCCAAAATATCTCCAAATTCAACAATTTGGTTTACTAATAGTTTCCCATGCATATATCTCTTGTTTCCTCAATGAGATATAAAATATTTGTATTCCCATAGGCCCATCCTGAAGCTCAGCACATGCTGGCCCTATGACTAGGTGTGGTGACCAACATTCAGAATCTTTATTGGCTTAAACACTGGAATCACTTGAGAAGTTAAAAAAAAATTGCAAAGCCTAAGGCCCACCTACCAGTCTCAGTGTGCTTTCTCCTTTACTTCTCTAGTTGTAGGACTTCCATTCAGTCAGATTTCAGGTGGTTCTGAATGATGGTGTTTCTGTATTTTAGTTGCAATTATGATGGCGTTGTGGGAGAATGCGAGTACCGCGTTTACCTACCCTCCATCTTGGTTCCTTCAGTAATTAAGTTTTTGAGGAGTCAAAAGTTATACATGGAGTCCTGGCCAGTGTGGCTCAGTTGGTTGGAGCATCGTCCTGTATATCAAAAGGTGTGGGTTCCATTCCCAGTCAGGGCACATGCCTAGGTTTTGGTTCTGGTCCCTTGGGGCATATATGAGAAGCAACCAATCAGTGTTTCTCTCTCACACTGATGCTTTCTCTCTTCTCTCCCTTCCTCTCTCTAAAACAAAATAAAAAGTTATACGTGGATGTTTGACTGCATGGCCCATGTCAGTGTTCCTAATCCCCATGTTGTTAAAGGTTCAAATGTGCTTTCTAAAAGTTTCTGGATGATTCTTGTGTGTCACTGATTTTTGAAAGCCAGTCATCTATATCATGGTGTAGGTTAAATACTCAGATTTGGGTATTCACTCTAGATTATCTAGCATATCAGCATGGGACCTCCAATTTTTTTAATTTTCATTTTATTTATTTATTTTTATTGATTTTAGAGATAGGAATCAGGGAGGGAGAGAAAGAAACATCAGATGTGAGAGAGAAACATTGATCAGTTGCCTTTCGTACATGCCCCGACTGGGGATCGAACCGGCAACCTAGGTATTTGCCTTTACTGGGAATTGAACACAAGACCTTTCAGTCTATGGGACAATGCTCCAATCAATGGAGCCCCCAGGCCAGGGCTGGGATCTCAACTTACTGAAACCCAAAACATAAAAAAGCTGATTTAAATAGCCAGGAAGCCAGGTTTTTGCTTTACATGAGGACTGCAGTGGAAGAAATACTGAGGTGAACAAAACGTGTCCCAGATGGCTTCTGGGTGACTCTCTTATCTGCCCAGAAGGTCTTCCAGTTCTTTCCATACATCCTCATTTGATCCATCATTGTTTATAGAAACAACTACTGGGTTAACCTGTAACCCATTTACTAAGCATCCCAGGGTGGGCTGTTTCTGCAGGTGGCTCATGTACACATCCACTTTACACCGATGCTTTAGTGTGCAGTGAGCAATGTGTCTGATCTGGGCCCGAGTTGTGGGGTGCACACTGTTGGAAGCCTATGGCCTCTGTTTACTACATAATACATATGTGATACTCTATTTTGAGTCATCATTTTAGGTAAAGCTCTCCAAATTGTACTCCCTGAGGTCATGAGGTAATAGAGGCCAAGCAATTCCATTCTCTATTTCATATGTAAAGGGCTGAACTGGCCCCTATGTTCTTCCAACAAGGGTACTTCATCTCTGAGACAATACACAGGGACCTTTCAGTTATGGAATCCTTTGGAAGAAAGCTCCTTTTAGTATGAGGTAATTTGTCAATACATTTGAACACATTATAGGAAGTGACAGAATTATCCCTATCTAGGCACAGCCTTGCTCTATACCCAGCTTACCCAAAGTCAAGCTGCTGGGACCCAGGAATTTCTCCTTTTTCTTCCAATTTCCAATGTAGGGTTCCTGAGTTCTCTGGCACAACCACCACCTCACCATTAAAAAAAAAAAAAAAAAAAAGGAAGAAAGGACTCAGAAGTCACCCTCTGTTATACTTCCTAATTGTTAATGTTTACTATATCCTATTGTTTTTGTTAGAGTTCTAACTCAAATTTTCATTGGAGGTCAAACTGAGAAATGACAGCCTCTGTCTGCCACCAGGCAAACGTTTTAGGACCAGCACATAAGTGACAGGAGAGGTTAGGGCTAATGAGCTCAGGCTCACTGGTGGGAACTTAAACATCTGGGGCCTGGGGTGGGAGGCTCCCAGTTAGTCTCTTCCTCTGGGTGACATGGAGGGTCCCCAGTGGCCCCCCTTCCCGAGGTTCCCTAGCAGACCTTCTCTACCCAAGACCTGCTGATCTTCCTCTTTTCTTAATCCCTTTAACCAGATTCATATATATACTAGTAGCCCATTGCGGGATATCTCGCACAGTAGGCCACCCGCTGCTTCTGCGGGAGCCGCTGGGAGCTGCACTGCTTCCACTGGAGCAGCCTTATGGGCAAGAGGCAGGAGGGAGCTGCTCTGCTTCCATGGGAGGCGGGCCCACTCTCTCCGAGCACAGGGCTGCGGAGGCTGCGGGCCGGCCTCCCTGTCCTTGTCTGAGTCCGCTCGACTCCAGGAGGCAGGCAGAGCCAGGGCGCGGTGGCTCGCTGGTCCCCCCTGTCTCTGTCTCCGTCTCCGCTCTGGGCCTCAACCTCCTCCTGTCCGGTCATGACCCGTTAGGGCGTCCTGGCCTAATTTGCATATTTTCATATATATACATACATATTCCTTAAAAAGGGTTTCATTTCAGGAGGCCAGTGGGGCACAGTGGTTAATAGTATGGTTCATTTCAACTTTGCAATCTGACACATCTCAATTAGAATCCCTGTTGTGTGTCCTGGTATAAGATTTTTACCTCTCAGCATGGATTTCCTCATCTGAAAAATGGTGACACTATTATTTACCTGATTGAGTTGTTGAGAAAATATATGTAAAACTTTAGCATAGGACTTGGTTTGTATTAGTAGATTTTTAAAAAATCCTCACCTGAGGATATGTGTATTGATTTTAGAGATTTTAGAGAGAGAGGAAGGGAGAGAGAGAGAGAGAGAGAGAGAGAGAGAGAGAGAGAGAGAGAGAACCGTCCATGTGAGAGAGAAACATCCATCTGTTGCCTCCCATACGTGCCCAACTGGGGATCGAACCCACAACTTAGGTATATGCCCAGACCTGGAATTGAACCCTCAACCTTTTGGTGTACTGACGATGCTCCAACCAGCTGAGCCACCTGGCCAGGGCTGTATTAGTAGATTTTGATGACATTCATGATATATTTACTAGTTAGGAATACTTTGGACTCTAATGCTTTTAGGTAACAGAATACCTGACCAATAGTAGGTTCAACCATAGGACATTGTTTATTGCTTACTCTTACGGAACTGGCCACATGATTATATCCAGACAAGTCACCTGCAAGGGGAATGGCGGTGGGTGCAGGGTGGGTGTGGGTGGGTGGATGAACCCAATCACAACTCATCCCTGTGGATGGTATGGGAGGCAACTTGCCTTGAAATTGGGGATCTCTTCCTCCCGGCATCTGCCAAATCAAAGTTCAGTCAGCCAGGAAGAAATGTGGGGATGGCTGCAGGGCCACAACAAACAGTATCTCCACATAAACTGAAATAAATCTTCAGCTTTTTATATTTTACAATTAACACATGCTATTTAATTTCGTTATGGAAGGGAAGCATGAGAGATAAATTCAAGAATGGCATTGTGTTGTTAACCAGTCACTTCAATAAATTCAATACAAAGAAATTGCAAGAAAAATAAATGGCATTGTACATTTTTATGATAAAATACTCTATATCTCTTGAAAGGGGTTTGTTGAAAATTGTCATACTTTATATTTCAACATTAGATTTTGACATTTTAGAGACGTCTTTGATTTGTTGTATAAGAACTTTGATCAGCCCTGGCCAGTGTGGCTTAGTTGGTTGGAGTGTCATCCGGTGCACCAAAAGGTGGTGGGTTCAATTCCTGTTCAGGTTATGGGTTGGAGTGTGGGAGGTAACTAATTGATGACTGGTGTTTCTCTCTCTCTTTTCCTCCCTCCCTCTCTCTCAAGTTAATAAAAATTTTAAAAATATTTAAAAAAAAAACTTTAACCAGATGCACGAAACTTCCAAATCTGAGGGAAATCCTTTTGAGGCGAATGTTCAGAATGTTTACCATTTTATGTGCCTCATGAAACTAAAATGCTTGCATTTAAATTTTTTCTTTTCTTTCTTTTTTTTTTTTTTAAATGTGCTGCTGACGCAAGCACTAATTTTTCATGTTGAAATAATTTCAGGCTTACAAGAAAGTTGCAAAAATAGCACAAAGCATTCTAGGATAGCCTTTACCCATATTTTGCAAATGTTAACATTTTACCCTATTTGTGTTCTCATTTTCTCTCTCTCAATTTTTCCCTACTTATTATCTATCTATCTATCTATCTATCTATCTATCTATCTATCTACCTACCTACCTATTTATGCTCCCACCCACCCAGGGTACCTCATATAAGTGGAGCCATAATAGTATTTGTTTTTTTGTGACTGGCTTATTTTATTTAGCCTGATGGACTCAAGGTTCATCCATGTTGTAGCACATAACAGGGTTTTCTTCCTTTTTAAAGACTGAATAATATTCCCTTGTATGTATAATCCGGATTTTGTTTATCCATTCATCTGTGGATGGACATTTGGGTTGCTTCTATCTCTTGGCTACTGTGAATACTGCTTTTATGAACATGGTGTGCAAATATTCCTTGGGATCTAGGCCATTTCTTTCTTAGACTATCCCTGAATTGGGGTTCATTTGTTGCTTCTTTATGATTAGAGTCAAGTTCTGCATCTTTGGCAGGAACACCTGAGAAGTGGTGATGCATCTTCAGTGCATCCCATAAGGAGACTCATGATATCTCTCTCCCATTCCTGGTGGTGTTAACTTTGATTCCTTGGGAAGGATGATGTCTGCCACGTTTCTCTACTGTTAAGTTACTATTTCTTTTTTTTTTTTTTTGGTAATTAATAGCTATTTTGCAGGGAGATATTTTGAGAATGCATATATCCTGTTTCTTGTCAAACTTTTACTCACTTGATGATTCTTGTCTGAAACAATTATTACAATGGTGATTACCAAGTGGTGATTTACAAATTCCATTATTCCTTCTACATTTGTCTGCATTCTGCTCTAAGGAAAAGCTAGCTCATCTCCTGCACTCATTCATTCATTCATTTATTTTATTTGCAGTTGAATGGATCTGGGGATTCTAATTTTTCTCAGGGTTATAATCTATTACTATTATTATATACTAGAGGCCTGTTGCACGAAGAGATTCGTGCAATAGGCCTTCTCTTCTCCTGGCTGCTGGCACAGGCTTTCCTCCGGCACCCTGGACCCAGGCCTTCGCTCTGGCCAGAGCCGCCTTCCGTCCTCCATCTTCGTGGCCCCGGCCGGAGCCACCTTCCGTCTTCCGTCCTCCGTCTTCGCTGCTCCGGCTCGCCTTCAGTCTTCGCTCTGCCGCTTGGAGCCTACGTATGCAAATTAACTGCCATCTTTGTTGGTGGTTAATTTGCATATTGCGATGATTAGCCAATGGGAGGCGTAGGGAAGGTACGGTCAGTTACCCTGTTTATCTATTATTAGATAGGATCTTGTTGCTCAGAATGTGCCAGCTTTGGCCAATGGAACCCTTTAAAGCAGTGGTTCTCAACCTGTGGGTCGAGACCCCTTTGGGGGTCTAACGACCCTTTCACAGGGGTCGCCTAAGACCATTGGAAAACACATATATAATTACATATTGTTTTTGTGATTAATCACTATGCTTTAATTATGTTCAATTTGTAACAATGAAAATACATCCTGCATATCAGATATTTACATTACGATTCAGAACAGTAGCAAAATTACAATTATGAAGTAGCAACAAAAATAATTTTATGGTTGGGGGTCACCACAACATGAGGAACTGTATTAAAGGGTCTCGGCATTAGGAAGGTTGAGAACCACTGCTTTAAAGTAAGCTCTTGTGTCTTTTTTGTTCTGTTCCTTTTTTGTTGTTAATCCTTACCTGAGGATATTTTTCCATTTATTTTTAGAGAGAGAGGAAGGGAAGGGGAGAGACACACAGCGAGAAACATTGATGTGAGAGAAACACATTGATTGGTTGCCTCCTGCACATGCCCTGACTGGGTCCGGGAATTGAGCCTACAAAAGGTTCATGCCCTTGACTGGAATTGAACCCAATACCCAATACCCTTCAGTCCAAGAGCCGATGCTCCAACCACTGAGCCAAACTAGCTAGGGCTTTCTTTCTTTTTTTTTCCTCTTGTGTCTTTTTTGACATATCCTCATATTTGCTCATGACTCATATTTCAACATCAGTGTTTCCTATGCTTCCCATCTTTAAACAGTGATCAATTACAGGTATAAATTAAATATCAAATGGATGATATTAAATCCATCTGGAGCTGTTTAATGCCCAAACCCATCACAGTGGCCTGTGATAACTTATCTGAGTGATGAGCCAGCCGAATATCAGGAGTACACTCCTCTTGCACCCTAACTTCTGTACACTTGATACTTTCAGATGTTTTCAAGCTATTTTATTTTAATGGAAAAATGTAGTGGTTGGGTCTTCTGGCAAGCAGACATTAAGATGAAATTGAAAGTGCAAAAGATTTATTGAAATAATGCTTGTGAAAAATGAAGGGAGAGGGTTGTAGGTCTGATACCTGTGGAAAGTGAGGGCCGGGGAAGGAAGTGGGAGTGGGGGGAGAGCCTCACATTTCAGCGTGGCTCTGAGAAGTCACAGCTGCCTGTAGAGGAGCCCCATTGTGGGCAGAAATGGCCAGGCCCTGGTGCACTGCTGTGCTAGTCATCACCTGGGAGCTGCCAGGAAGGTGTGGCCTCAGTTCAGATGCTGCCTCAGATCCCGAGGTGATGCAGCTGGAGACTCATTTAACTGCCTTCCAGGCAGCTGATATGCAAGTTTTTCTTAAAGGGAGATCAGACTGGCATACCTCTAAGGCTGCCATAGGAGAAATATTTAAAGATTGTGTTTATTGATTTAAAAATTAAATATTGAAACAAAACTGTTTCTACTTAGAATGTGGACCGCCATATCACCATGAGATATCAATGAAAACTAGATAGGGAATACTGGGGCAGATGTCAAACTTCGAATGTGGAGCTTTAAGCTAGCCTTTGATTTGCCTGTGAGGTGCCATAGTAATCTCCAGGTGCCCCAAGGGTGAATGGAAAGAAATTGTAGCACAGTTCTCATTGCGATGCCAGCAGGTTGATTCGAAGGGGGCTTGTCAAAGCTATGTCTCACCCAGTCCATGGCCCCTGTACAACTAAATACTAGATCAGCAGCTTTATACCCAGATTCACTTAATATTGCAGTTCGAGACTTTACAAAAGAGAAGGACCATTGAGATCATGCTATCATTTCGGACTTGATATGCAGAGAAGTATCCTGCTCGGTTAAGTTAGTGAGCTGGAACTGGAGCTTAAGCCCCCACAGAATCATAGGATCTCCCATCTGCAGGGCTCGCCAGAGGCCACTAGTTTGGTTGCCAGCTTTTGCGGGAACCCTCTGCAAAGCTTTTGACCACTGGACATGTAGCTGCTGCTGGGAATCCTAATGGGGCAGGTAGATGCTACCTTCCTATCCCATTGTTGTTAGTTGTGGGACAGCTGAAGGTGCCTCCCTTGCATCTTCCAGCAAGCAATCTGGTTTCAGCTCACGCGAGAAACACAATGCAAGTCAGCTCCTCCTGTATTTGTAAGTGGTTATTATTTTATCTCATAATCTTTTTCTCTATCTAACATCTGTTCTGTAGCTATTCCTCACAGAGCATGGCTCCCAGATGGCTTGAATATCCAGATTTTCTTTATATGGAGGAATATGAATTTGTTAATGTGCTCTTAAAAGGTGTCATCCAGAACTGAACACAGTGCTGAAGTGTGGTCCTAACACAGGCAGTTACAGAGCACTCCACTATCTCATCTGAACACTACACATTAATACAGACCAACTGTGATAGGTTTTCCAACATCTAGTCAGCAATGTTTTCCAAAACCTGCATTAAAAGAAAATATTTTTCTCTATTTTTAGAATGTTTTCCACTGGGAGAAAGAAGTAGTGTGAGGGGAAACAGATAAGGGAAAGAATGCCAATTCTGATGTCTCAACCCTGGAGTTGCACCACTCCGCAGACTTATACGCACCACACTGCGTAAGCAGGCCTTGCAACACAGTCGTGCCCATTCCCCACTTTCTCAACCCTGGGCTCCCTCTGCTTCCCGTACTCAGCAGAAAGTGGTTTGGTTGTCAGTTTCTGTCCTCACCAAAGTCCTGGGGCAGGGACCTCAGTTGTTTTGCCTCTCAACTCTTCCCCTCACCTTTGTGTGTATATTGGAGGGGGGGGGGGGGGGCGAGGAGGGAGGACGTAGTCAACCTGTTGAGGAAACCAAGGGATGAGACCGGATCACAGAGCAGTCAAGTTCAGAGAACGTCTGTTCAGAAATCTCAATCACCCATCTCGGGCAGGGCCTGGATAATTTCAAAATGCTAGTCTTCATATATTTGTTGAGTACTTCACAGAGTTTCCAAGAGAGCTTGTATTCATATCTGATTTGGTCCTTAGAACCACCTCATGAGGCAGGCAGGGCAGCTATTATCCTCCTTTTACAGATGAACCAACTCATTGCAACAGTGAGTGACTATCTGTCCCCCTCCGAGCCCTGTGATTCCTGGGACAGTTATGGGAGCACAGCCCACAATGGGAGCCATACAAATATGATCATTGCAAATATAATCATTCTTCATCAAAAAAGCATATACTGAACACTTCCTATGTGCCTGACACTATAGCAGGCTCTGGTGATACAAAGATGAACAGATGTTCCTGTTTTAAGTTGCTTATCGTTTAGTAATTACTGTCAACTTTATACTGATATTTCATTGAGAACAGCCAGAATCATTGGAGAAGAGGAAGTGATGCTTAGAGAACATCTGGTTCATCAGCAGATGAGGGAACAGGGGTCCAGAGAGGGAAGTCCTTCCACCTGGTATAGATAGGGTCTGTTGTAGGGTCCAGGCTCCTAGCTCCCAGCCCATAGCCCCTTCCCTACACTGTACTGTGTCACCCATACCCCCACCCCTACCCCCATGGGATAAGCTTTGGAGCTCAGACAAGCTTGTTCTCAGTAGTTGAGAATCTAAACCTAGATTATCCACAGATTCATTAGAATTGATTTTTGTCGTAGTAATCTTGAGTACCTGGCTCATTTCGGTATTTGCCATAGGCCTAATGGTGTCACTCAACAGTCTTCTCCCTAGAACAAGGGTGGACAACCCTTGGCACGCATGCCAAACATGGCACGCCAGTAACTTTTGCTGGCACGTGAAACCCTCTCTTATAATCTTCCATTTACAATTTTTGTGAACATTTGAATGACTTAAATGTTAAATTACAAGGAACTGGCAAGACACTTAATGTTATGTTTGGTTATATAAAGGCTTTTGAAAATAAATTGGAAGTCTTTAAGAGGGATGTGGATGGTGAGAGTTTTAGATATTTCCCAAACCTCAAGAGGCACATCAAAGACCTCCCAAAAGATGACAGAACAGACTGTCAAAGCATTCAGAAGCTGTTTTTAAACATCATCGAGTCAACTACTGAGCAGTTCTTCTCAAGATTTGCGAAATTCAGAGAACTGGAAGAGACAGCAAAATTCATGAGGTTTCCAGACAGCATGAAACTGGAGGAACTAAACTTACAAATGTTTTCATGGATAGACATGGCTGACTTTGAAATGCAGTTGATTGAATTTCAGAGCAGCTCAGTTTGGAAGCAGAAATTTATTGACTTGGAAAACATTGAAAAAAAGCGATTAGAGACAGGAGTACCAGAGAGAAGTGTCGAAAACAAACTATTGAGGACTTGGATGCCATTCCAGAAAATTTTTTCTGTTTAAAAAACTTTGCAACAGCGTTACTCTCCATGTTTTCATCCACATACGCTTGTGAATCTTTGTTCTCAGTGATGAATTTTGTTAAGTCTCATAATAGGAGTAGCCTGATGGATGAAGGTAGTAGCTCGTGCATATCTCTGAAGGTCAGGAAATATAAACCTGATGTAAAATCTCTGTCATCAGTGAGGAAGCAGCAAAAGTCCCACTGATAATATCAAACGGAGTCATAAAGTTTTCTGTCGGACTATCAGTATACATGTATACATTAAAAAATAAATGTATTTTTCATCATCATATACTGTGTTTTTGTCGCTTGAATGAATTTTATTATTTCTTCAAGGTTCTTCACATACGTACACCTTAAGAGATATCAAGTAGGCATAACATGTTCTCAAAAAATTAGGGTTGGCACGCAGAAGAATTTTGAGTTAGAGATTTTGCTGGTTTTGGCACGCACTCACAAGAAGGTTGCCCACCCCTGCCCTAGAACCTGATTCTAACATCATGAGGCAAATTCACTCTTGGTTGGCTCTGCTCTATGCCGAGTGAAAACTGTGTTCACACTGTTTTAAAGTCCAGAAGTGGGCTTCTTAGTCTGAAGTTTGCATATTTTAATGGGAACATGCTAGCTGCTCACAATTGTTTGAGGGCTGGAAGAGGGCACAGGCTTACTGCGTACTTAACAGCAGAATGAGAACTAGCAGGGAAATTACAGGAAGATATATTTGGCTGAGAGTAAGAATTATCTGTCTGGCTAGTAGCACTGCCTAGTAATGGAATGAACATTCTTTTCTAGCCCCACTTTTGCCACTCAGCCATGTCTAACCTGAAAGCCTGAAAAATATCATTTAGCTGGGCAGCTAAAAACTGAAGTCCTGCCCAAACCCGTTTGGCTCAGTGGATAGTGTGTTGGCCTGTGGACTGAAGAATCCTGAGCTTGATTTCGGTCAAGGGCATGTACCTTGGTTGCAGGTTCCCCGGCCCTGCTCGGGGTGTGTGCAGGAGGCAACCAATCCATGGGTCTCTCTCACATCGATGTTTCTCTGTCTCTCCCTCTCCCTTCCACTCTCTCTAAAAATCAATGGAAAAATATCCTTGGGTGAGGATTAACAAAAAAATAATAAAATAAAATAAAACCTGAAGTTCTGCTGTGAAGGAAGATGGGGAGAGTGGCTATTGGAAAATGTGATGGTTAATTTGTGTCAACCTGACTGGGCCAGGTGATGCCCAGATAGCTGGTAAAACATTTTTCTGGGTGTGTCTGTGAGGATATTTCTGGAAGAGGTTAGCGTTTGATTCGGTATCAAAAGACTAAGAAAAGCAGATGATCCTTCCCAAGGTGGCCTTAGGCTCAGACTGCACCACACCGCCAGCTCTCTTGACTCTCCAGCTGCGGACAGCAGATGTGGGACTTCTCGAATTCCATAACTGCTTGAGCCAATTCCTATAATCAGTCTCCTCATATACATACATGTATATACATATGTTTCTCTGGAGAACCCTGACTAATACAGGAAGGAATGGAACCTCCCAAATATATGATTGATTTCACAGAGTTTGGTAGAGTGGGAAAGCAGGAGGAATCAGGGAAAGCAGGAGGAATCAGGGAAACCAGGTCCTCTGCTATGTGCATAACACAAGAAAACCCTACTTTATAGGTAGGTATGTCCCCGTTTTATAGTTGAGCAAACCCACTCTAGCATAGCTGGTCAAACCCGAACTCAGAATGGATACATCAGTGAAGATAAAGAAGGTCCCTCTCTGCCCTGTCAGGTCGTCCATTCTACTTGTCATTGATATTCCTTTCACCTGTGTCTTTTTACTACTAGAAAATCTATGGGGCTGCTCCGCCCCAGAGCTTATGGAGATGGCATGCTATTGAAAACCTGGGGAGGCTGCCACTCTGTAACAATGTATTATAGCAATATAAATTTGAGATTGATCTAATAATTTGAATGATGTGGGGATATAGGAGTATTTCTTATTTTTCTTCTTTCCCTTTATTAATACATTAGGTCAACTTAAAACCGTTTAGAAGCACACAAAAAGCCCAAGACCTCCTCCACATTTTTTTCTTTTCTTTTTAAAAAAATATATTTTTATTGATGAGAGAGAGAGAGAGAGAGAGAGAGAGAGAGAGAGAGAGAGAGAGGCTGCCTCCTGTACACCCTATACTGGGGATTGAGCCTGAAACCAGCATTGAACTGGTGACCTTTTGATGCATGGGATGATGCTCAACCAACTGTACCACACTGGCCAGGGCCGTTTTTCTTTTTTTAAAGGCTGATTCAGTTTCATCTCATAAAACTGTTCGTTCTTTTTCAATTGGCTCTACTGTAGTAGTGACCATGTGCCTTTTCTGCATCAGAAGGCAGTATGACAGCTGAAGCATAAAGTTCTGTGAACCTTTGAGAGGCTAGCTCTTTGTTTTTATATGTTAAGCAGAGCTTACATTGTAGGGTCATTTGAAAGTTTTTAGTTGTTAATCTTCATAATAGTTTCTTAAGATTATTCTTATTCCCACATTATAACCAAATACTAAGTAATTTAGAGATTGTCAATGAAACCTCTTGGATCCAAAATTTTGTTGTTGGCATTGCTGTTGGGAGGGGCACTGAGCATCCTAGTTGAAAGTAGCTTGATTGGGAGAAACTCGAAGGAACATTAGGCCAGTTGAACATTTTGTTTTTTATTCCTTGGCTTATTAGGTCTGTGATCACAGGTAAGTAAGCTAATATTTCTGCGTCTCAGCTTCATTAACTCTAAGGGGAAAAGGTAGGTGTATGTATGAGAGAGATGAGAGAGAGAGAGAGAGAGAGAGATCGATCAAGGGACACTCTGAAATTCAAAAGTGAGTTAATTCTTACATGGGCCACATCTTACTTGACTTATAATGGCCCCTGGTACAGCCAGCTCTCAGTGAATACTTATTGATGTAGAAAGAAGTGAGAGACCTTGACTTTTTTAGTTCCACGCATTCTCTTGGATTCAGCAGAGATCAAATGAAGAACAATGTGATGGATATGAAATTCCCAGTTGATCTGCCCCCACTTACAGGCAGACTTTTCTTACTATCCCAATATGGATTTACCCTTAGCCTGCATTTGGCATATTCTTGACTTACCTAACACCTCTCTCTTAGTTCCTTACTTTTATTCTAATATTTTTATTTTATTCTAAATGTACATGTTTACATTTACCCATCTGGTCTTAAATGATAAGCTCTTGGGCCTGGAAGCTATTTCTTTGTAATGCCCAGCGTGAGGCTGAGCCCAGCACACCATGATGACAGCTATTTGATCACCTACTTCTCCCTGGCTGGACCCAAGATAATTGAGATTCCAGTGTCGCTTGGAATGTCCAGTGTAGCGTGTCTGACACACAGCTGCTGCTTGTGAGCATCTAATGAATGCGAGGTACCAGAGGAAGATGGACAGAGAGCTTTTCAAGTAGTTATTTATCTTTGTGCCTCCTTTCCCATCAAAGAAAAGGCTCAGCCTTGACCTCTTGGAATCTTCAGTTGAACTTTGTATGAATTTCTCTTCCTCGTTTTGTTTTAAGCATGAAAATTGGTGACAAAGATTGCAAACTTATTGATATTCTCCCAAAGATCTATGCAAAGCCCAAAAATAGAACCTCCCCCGCCCCCCCCCCCCCCCCACCCAAGTTAAAACATAGCTTGAGCTTGATTCCAGGTGCAGGATTCATGCAAATTCTGTTTGTACATATCTGTCATTTGCAAGAAGCAAAGGTGTTAGAAACACATGCAAATCTTGACTACCTTCCTGCCAGTTCTCTTCTCCCTCAGTGCCTAAATCTACACAATCTATGCTTTTCTTTTTTTTCTCTCCAGGATTTGAGCAAACTGAGCTATCACTGATTTAAATTTTTTTTTAACTTCTTGTTTTGGAATACAAGAAGTTACAAAAGAGAACATAGAGTGCCATGAACCCATAACCTAGCTTTCCCTAAAGGTTGATGTCTTAAATGACTGGAGTAAAATATCAAAACAGGAAACTGACATTGGTACAATACTGTCAACTAGATTACAGAATATCTGTTTTTTTAAAAGCACAAATATTTTGAAGTCATGAAATAATACTTTTGAACATAAATATTATGTCTTGATATTGGGTGAGGAGGTTGACAAAGAGTGTAAATACCCTGAAAGCAGTAGCAATGTGTGATGCTGGATATGAAACACCAACAGGCAGTTTTAAAAGCATGCTCCCAAGCTCAGGGTGTGCCCTAAGGAAAGGAAAGGCCCGCAGGAAGTGAAGCAGCATGGCCTGGGCAGGGGGAAACGGAAACTTGTTGGAGGTTCAGTGGAACTTCAGTTGCAGAGTTTGTTTCTATTCATCCAGAGCCAGGCTGTGGCCATAAAGAAACTGTCCTCACATTCCCTACAACATGTAAGTCTACTTGATTTGAGAAAAGTATATGTGACATTTACAGAAAAATAACAATTTTTAAGAAATAGATTCTATTTTTTAGAGCAGTTTTAGGTTCACAGAAAAATTGAAATTATAGAGTTCTCATATACCACCTGCCCGCACACATGCATAGCCTCCTTACTATTAACATCATTTTTTTAAAGGATGCATTTTTTTTTAAAGGGTGAACCTATACTGACACATCATCATCACCCAAAGTCCATAGTTTTCATTAGCATTACTCTTGTCATTGTACATTGTATGGGTTTGGACAAATGTATAATTAGTAGTTTCATTGCTCTAAAAATCCTCTGTGCTCCACTTATTCATCCCTCCTTCCTTCCTAATCCCTGGCATCCACTAATCTTTTTACTATCTCCATGGTTTCGCCTTTTGTAGAATGTCTTAGAGTTGAAATCATATAGAGTATGGAACCTTGTTTGTTTGTTTGTTTATTTTGTTAATCCTCACCTGAGGATATTTTTTCCATTAATTTTTAGAGAGAGTGGAGGGGAAGAAGGGGGGCAGGGAGAGAGAAAGGTTGATCAGTTGTCTTCTAGGGAGGAAGGGGGAGGAACCTGAAACCCAGGTATGTGTCCTGACCAAGAATCAAAATGGCAGCTTTTTGGTGCACAGGAGGACGCTCAACCAACTGAGCCACTAGCCGGTCTCATTGTGCAGGTTTTGAATTGGGTTTCTTTATGGCCACAGCCTGGCTCTGGATGAATAGAAACAGTGCCCTCCTGCCGATGTGGCACTATATGGATGCCTGTGTCTGTTCCCATTCATGTATGAAGAACAAACATTTAAAAAAAGTTGCCCCTCTCCCCTGTCTTTGGATGGGTGGTGAGGCTTTATTTTGGTCTTTTATTTAGTGTCTCACTGCATTCTCTTAGACATAGGATGGTTCATGGGAGCAAATGTTTCCTGCCAAAGAGCTCAACTGTTCTGAGTGAGATGGGCTGGATCAGTGTGGTCTTCCCCTTCAGGACTCCACTCAGCACCCTGGAGTTAGGCGGTGTGCATCACGAGTCCTCTGGGGAAACTTGTCTGTGGCAAACTGGCTGCGTTTCTTGACCTTAGATCTAGTTCCTTAACCCCTCTAATCTCTAAACTTCCCTTTACTTTCTTTAAAACATTACTGGATTATCTAGCCTTAATAATGCTATGGATCATAGAATCTCCCCCCATACTTGGAGCTGTCCTGTCTTTAAAAAAGTTTGTTTCGGATTAAAGATATTTTTACACTGTCTGCAGCCTTTTTTGAAGGAATGAGTTTCCGCCCACCAGCTTGGGGACCAGAAACTTAATAAAAAGCCCTAGAAGATGGTGAAGATGGGGCCATCAGCAGAACTAGGGGAAGAGTCACATAGATGTCTAAACCATAAACTCTGAACCAGTACCAGTACATTCAGTTGCACTTGGGTTGTTTATTTTTATTTATTTAAATCCTCATCTGAGGATGTTTTACTGACTTTAGAGAGGGGTGGGGAGAGAGGGGTGGGGAGAGAGAGAACCATTGATGTATGAGAGAGGCAACCATTGGTTGCCTCCCAGATGTGCCATACCCTGCCCCTACCGGGTATCTGCCCATCACCTAGGTAAGTGCCCCAAGAGGGGGATGGAACCACCTATGTATGTGCCCTGAGGAGGGAATGGAACCACCTACGTATGTACCCTGAGCGTGGAATGGAACCGGCAACCTTTCGGTGCACAGGACTATGCTCCTACCAACTGAGCTACACCTGCCAGGGCTGGGTTGTTTATAAACGGTTTTGCAGTGAAGTAATTTTAGATCCCATAGGGTGCAACACTAATTTACGTGAGGGCTGCAAGGGTGGCACCAATTCAAGCTGCCCCCTTTAAAGTTTAATTCGGCCTTGCCTCTCACTCGTTCACACTTTGCACTTAGATGTCAGAAGTGGGAGGGGGATTAAGTGACCTTCCATTTGCCTGTTCTCCATCAGGTGCAGGACGTGAAGAACTCAGTCTTTGCTGGGGCAGCAATGGCTGCCTATGGCGTTACTGACACACAGGCAGGGACAGTGCGTGCGGGGTCCGCATGGCGAGTGCGAATGCTTAAGCTGGGTTCTCCGAGTCATGTGTCCTGCCTCGTGCTCTCAGAGCCCGACCCTGGACAAACACGTTATCAGGTCAGGAGATTAAAGACGCGCCTCCAAGTTTTGGACCTCTCACTGCCTAAGCGGAATCCCACCACAGTTTGCAAACTTAGAGGGTGGAAGAATGCCAGCTCGTCTCCTTGCCCTGTTTGTAAGTGTGTGTGAAAAATCCAGTGGGAAAGTAGCAGGCATGCAGGTACACTGGTTCTTCCTGGGCAGGCATCCAGGGGTGCAGCCGCCATCACAGGCACAGCCGGCCCCCCTTCCTGATTCTATGAAACCCCGGGCAGCAATCCCCCCGCCCTCACTCCCCTCCCCTGCCGAGGAGCGGGCGCTTTGCTTGTGAATGCTTTTCTCTTTGATCAGCGCACTCCTATTTCAAGAGTGGAGTGGGACTCTCCCTGGGGCGTTATAGGGTGTCAAATATGGCATTTGCTCCTAGCCGAGCACCGAAACCACAGTCAGCAGAGCTGTTGAAGGGAGAGCAGAGATTCCGGGGAGGGCTGGGCTCAAACGGGGCTTGAGGAGGGTGGTCGAGGGCCCCCGCCCGGTGGGCATCGCTGGGAGGGCCTGTGGGCGGGCCGGAGTGCAGGGAAGATGAGAGGCCCGGGTGGGGCGGTGCGGGAACAGCTGTGCTGGCCGCCGCAGGAGAGCCGGCACCGTCCCAGCGGAGCCATGTGGGACGTGAGCGACGTGTGCCGGCAGCCTCAGCTCAGGCTATTCTGCTGCAGTGTGGGTTTCAGGGAGCGCCGCCTACTTCCTTGCAATCGCAGCCCAGCCTCAGCTTGAGGTACGCACCTATAGGCGAGGCAGGGCAGAGCTTCTGTGCTGATGCATCGCGCACATCCACGTAACGCCATTGTGCCGGTGGCAGTCCCCGCGATACTTTTTTTTTTTAAATTGTCTAAAGTTTATATATGTCTTCTGTTTCCCCAATTGACCCCCCCCCCCCAGCCATTCCCACCCTGGGCAAGCCCCCACCGCTCCAGTGCCTGTCCATTGGATATGCTAATATGCATGCATACAAGTCCTTTGGTAGCTCTCTAACCCCCACTCCCCTACCATTTGTCTCTGGATTCTCCACCCCCCAATACTTCTTATGGGGCTTATAGTCAGACTAGAGCAGGGGTGGGCAAACTTTTTGACTCGAGGGCCACAATGGGTTCTTAAACTGGACCGGAGGGCCGGAACAAAAGCATGGATGGAGTGTTTGTGTGAACTAATATAAATTCAAAGTAAACATCATTACATAAAAGGGTACGGTCTTTTTTTTTTTTTAGTTTTATTCAAGTTTGCCCACGGCTGGACTAGAGACTCAGCGCACAAAATTCGTGCACGGGTACAGTCCCTAGGCCTGGCCTGCAATCAGGGCCATCTTCCCCGGCTGCCTGCAGCTGGCCCTGCCCCCCGTGGCCATCCACCCCCAGTTCCCTGTTCCCATCCGGTGATCGGAGCCTGCCGGCCGGGGAAAAGGACCAAGAGCTGGTCAGTGCACCTCATAGTGACTGGTTGAGTGGTCATTCTGGTCGTTTTGCCCTTAGGGCCAATTTGCATATTACCCTTTTATTGTATAAGATAATCAGCTGCCAGTTGCAGTAGGACCCAGTTTTATTTACTCTTCTACTACCAGTAGGAGAGATAAAGGCATGTTGAAAATATTGTAAATGGTGACTGAGCGAACCAAGATACTTGAGTCTCTTTGAGTCCTCTCTCCGGGGCTTTCCTGCCCCCTCCTCATGCGCTGCCTGGGTTCCAGATCTTGGGGATGATTGCTGGGAGAGCAATGTTCAGGACAAGTCAAGGTTTCTAAGGGATTTAGGAAAGTGGGCAGGGTGAGGACGAAGGACCGGGGTGGCGGGGATCGCGGTGAGACGCATAAGTGTTATCAGGGAGCATCTCTGGCAAGAAGAGCTGTGCCCCACGGGCCCTCTCAGCATCCTCCCTCAGGCTTCCCTCTCTCTAACCTTTAACATTAAGTGGAGTCTTCAACTTGACTGTGCCTGACTCGGATTGTATGTTAAGAATGTTTCCTTAACCGGTTTGGCTCAGTGGATAGAGCATCGGCCTGTGGACTGAAGGGTCCCAGGTTCGATTCCGGTCAAGGGCATGTACCCTGGCTGCGGGCACATTCCTAGTGGGGGGCATGCAGGAGGCAGCTGCTCGATGTTTCTCTCTCATCAATGTTTCTAACTCTCTATCCCTCTCTTCTCCCTTCCTCTCTGTAAAAAATCAATAAAATATATTTTTAAAAAAAAGAAAAAAAAAGAATGTAGAGTACTTACTGCCTGGCAGAGGTTGCTCAGTAGTTAGAGCGTGGGCCAGCACACCAAAGGTCATGGGTTCAATTCCCGGTCAAGAGCAGGAACCCTGGTTGCAGTCCCCCCCCCCCCCCCTGCCCACCTCGCCCTGGTTAGAGCGCCGTGGGGTGGAGGCAAACCAATCGATGTGTCTCTCACACCAATGTTTCTCTCTCTCTCTCCCTCTTTCCCACTTTCTCTAAAACTCAATGGAAAAAAATATCCTCGGGCGAGAATTACTAGTAACTAAAACATTTTTTTTAAAGAATGCAGAGTATTGGGGTCCCACTCCCAGAGGTCATCAGGAGGATGCATTTAGAGATGCTGTCATTCTTGGAGATTCGGCTGCGCGGGTCCACGGACCAGTGGACGGTAGTGCTCCTTTCCTCCCAGCACAGTTGAGGTGATTATTCTGGGAAGCCATGCCCGTCGTTTTTAGGGGATGGTAGGAGGAGGCTCAAGGAGTCTAGGACCGTCAGCTGGGTTTAGGACGTTATCTGCAGCTGGTTATCGCACTACTGATGCTAGCCTGCAGGGGGCACCAGCAGGCTGCCTCCTGGCCTGCTCGCAGCCCTTCCCCGCCCTTCCCCGCCCTTCCCCATCGGCTCCTCACGTGGAGGAGGGGCTGGAACCAGAAGAATGCGTTCCCGCCCCAAAGCTGACGTGTGCATCGCTGCCGGCAGGACTCTTAAAAGCCCACGCGGAGCGCGGGGCATCCTAGCAGAGCTGGAGAGGAGGCGAGCGGGAGCAAACCGCGGAGGACTGGACTGGCTCACTGGGACTGCGGCTGTCACTGCTCTTCGAGCATCCCTGAGTGGGGGACTTCCTGAGTGGAGGGGCCAGGCCCTGCGGAAGTTGCGGGTGTATCCCCAGACCCACGCCCCTTTCGAAGCGCTCGCGGAACCTCTCGCCCCGTGCGGGGGTTCGTCATTTAGCACAAAGCACGTTTCCAAAAAAGCAGCGCTAGGGAGAGCGCCCGGGCCGCGCTTCCGCGCACAAACTCCCTCTTTCCCTTTGTTTCTGGGAGTCGACAAGCCGATCTCTTCCCCAAGTCTGAATTATTCGCAAGAGGAGGGCCGCCGAGTCTAGGCTGTGAAGATGCCCCTGGAGCTGACTCAGAGCCGGGTGCAGAAGATCTGGATCCCGGTGGACCACCGTCCTTCGTTGCCCAGAAGTGAGTACAGATAGGTGCAGGGGCCGGGCTGCAGGGGAGAGGCGCGCCGCGTGGAGAGCAAAGCCATTGTGGGGCGGGAGCTGGCGCGGAGCTTTTGTACCGACTCCTCTCCTCCAGCGCGCTCTTGCGGGGCCGGGTACCTCCCTCCACCGCAGTCTCCGCTGGCTGGGGCGGGGCCCCTTCCACTCCTCCCCGGAGCGCGGGGAGGGGTTGGCGGTGGCGCGGAGCCGGGACTGCGCTGGCTCTTGCGCCGGCGCTGCACCTCCCCTGCCTGGTGTGTACCGTGCGGGTGGCTCGGCTGGCCGCACCGGCTTGTTTCCCCCGAGCGCAGAGGGAGCCGGAAGCCGCGAGCGCGCCGGGGTACTGGCCCCGGAGAGCAGGGGGAGGAAGCGCAGGGCACTGCAGTGAGCCTTCGCTTCGGGACCTTTGAGAAGGGACGCTCGCGTGTTCCCCAGTCCCGGCCATCCTCCCGTGCGCTCGCCGGGCTGAGTCCGGCCAAGGGACGAGGCCGCTCGTACGCGAAGCGTCACCTCGGGTCTCCATCTGTACCTCACCTCTCTCTAACCCTCTCTCTTTACCTCTGTTTCTTTTTGTTTGTTTATTTTTTGTTGTTGTTCTTTACCTCTATTTCCATAGTCTCTCTTAGCCCCTCTATATTTCTGTCTCCTCCCTGCCTCTGTTTTCACATTCTCTTAGTCTCCTTTTCCATACATTTTAATCTCATCTTTATATTTCCAACCCCATATCTCTCCTTTTTTCTATATATTTATAATCTCTCTACTTTTCTTTATATTTGTCCTCTTTTCACCTCTCTTTCCCTCTATACGTATTTCTATCTCCTCTCTCTGCTCCCACTTCTAGCTCCTGTGCTGGGGCCACAAGAGAGCTCACCCTGGAACTAAGCCATTGGCCCCGGTTTGGGGGAGGGTCTGTGGATCCCTGACTGTACAGTTGGCAGCGTTTCGCACGGGCGGGCGCGCGAGGTGCACGCACAGTACACCAACCTGCCCCGGCTGCCGTTGGCCAGAAATGCTTTGGAAAGGTGTGCCTTAGGTTCTATCCCTAGCTACGGAGAGTCACCTCTTAAAAGGGTAGTTCCAGCGGTTTGAAGGTAACACCGCTCCTCCAGGTAACCTGCCCAGGAGCCCATCAGGTGGATTGGGTAGAACCCAATGGTGGGTGTTTTGTCCCCGGCCAGGTTGGATTGCCCATTGCCCAAGTAAACATGGGATCCCAGATGCAAGCCCTAGGGATGGCTTCTAGGCCTCAGTGGCTGTTTAGGGGAGGTGGCTTGCTGACCTTTGCTGTTGTGACAGCCCACACAGCTGTGGTGACAGCTCAGGTGTGAATCACTGCCCCCACCCCCCACGCCCACCTGCCCAGGAGGTGGGGAGAACTGGCCCTGTGGTTGCTCCTTGGTCATATAGGTGATGGGGACCTGGTGAGGCACTCCTGATACTGGCGGCCCCTCCTCCACCAGCTTGTCTCCTTTGCTGGACCTGAGGGTTCTTGGGGCCACAGAAGCCTTAAGGAGAACTAACTGGGTTTATTTGCAAGGTAGCCGGGAGTTTGGCAGGTCTGCATCTTTTAGATATACTCTTTTATTTTTTTAAAGGAATGCTTTATTGACTTTTAGACAGGGAGAGAAACATTGATGTGAGAGCCTCCTGTACATCCCCTACTGGGGATTGAGCCCGAGACCTGGGCAAGTGCCCTGACGGGGAGTTGAACTGGCATCCCTTCGATGCATGGGATGACGCCCAACCGTCTGAGCACACTGGCCAGGACTAGATATGCTCTTTTTTTTTTTTTTTTTTAAAGTTGAATTCAATGATGAGAGAGAATCATTGGTTGGCTTCCTCCTGCATGCCGCCTACTGGGAGTTGAGCCCGCAACCCGGGCATGTGCCCTTGACCAGAATCGAACCCAGGACCCCACAGTCCTTAGGCCAATGCTCTATCCACTGAGCCAAACCAGCTAGGGCTAGCTATGCTCTTAGTTTATAAACTGTACTGACCACAGTCTGCTTGTATTTCTATAAAACCTATTGGTGGTGAGAAATGCAGTGCCTCAAATCATGAGGGAGATTTGGCTACAGCAAGATGCAGAAACAATTCAGTTCAGCCCTTTGTGACTTGGAATAAAGTGTATTTATGGAGCACTTGGTAAACTGTAATTGGTCATGAATATATGTTGGTTCTCTCTCTTTATGTAAATGCATGCATTTGTGTGTATGTACACACACACACACACACACACACACACGCACATTTAGTAGTCCCTTGAGGTTCATGGTGGTGGGCTGAGGTCTGGGAGGAATGACCCTGAGTTTCCATGTAGAGGGCACAGATTGACTGCATTTGCCCAGTCGTGTGATTATGAGAGACACAAATGTGCAGTGATGCTTCCTTCCTCCAGGCATCAGAGACCCATCCATTAGACTCTGTCAGTCTGCACGTTTCACACGCCGATGAGAGATTTGCCTAAAAATCCCTGTCAGAACCTTTCAGAGCTTGGGGGTGGGGTGGAGGATGCTAAAAGCTGAGGGATTAATTCCCTTTCCCCGCCTACTTCTGGAATTCTGAGTGTGGTTCTGAGGTGTAATCTCAGATGTGTTCTTCCTTATAAAAATAACCGCAGCCTAAATAGTTATTACATGCCCTTATTTCAAGTAGCGGTGTCTTTCTTGGTTCCTATAGCTGCATTTGTCTTCCATGGGAATGGAGAAAACAGGGTGTTTTTTCTTGGCATCTTTCCTGACCCACCCCCTTCTTTAATGGCATTTGGAACATTGGTTGGATTTTCTTCCTTCTAAACCTGTTACCATCTTTCTAAGTGGTGTTGTAATTGGGGGTCTGCAGCAGATTCCTCTGAGGGCAGGGGGAACATTACTGTTCTGTGCAAAGAACAATAAAACATCAGGAAACCCCAGACTGATTAGTTTGATATTTCTTCCTCTGAAGCACATCCGTTGGATGCCCTGTTAGGACCCCCCACATGGTGGTAAATGCTTCTTATAAAGCCTGCAGCTTCCTTCAAATGCACGCCATAACTTGGGGAGACTTAACTTAATTGGTCAATCAGCATCATCGACAAGGACGTCAAAAATGACTGGCAAGGACTGCCTGTCCTTTCTTTGTCATCAGTAAAAGTGGAGAGCCTCTGCATGGGAGTCCCTGCTTATTTACCCACTCAGAACCTTAGTTTTCTCGGCCCTGCTCAGGTAGCTCAGTTGGTTAGAGCAACGTTCCCATATGCCAAGGTTTCCGGTTTGAGCTCTGGTCAGGGCACGTCCAAGAAGCAGCCAATGAATGCAATGAAAAAGTGGAACAACAAATCAACATTTCTCTCAAATCAATTTAAAAAAAGAACCTTAGTTTTCTCATCATTAAAGTAGGTTGCATACTGTGTACTGATAGAAGGGGTTTCATCTCAGCAGGGGCTAAAGCCACTGAAGGCATTCTAGTTTAAAGAAGGAAGGTAGGGGGAGTGTTTAGAGAAATTCCTACCTATACTGTTGATGCTTGGCCCTGGCTACACATTAGAATAATTTTGGGGATATTTTAGGGAGTGGGGAATCCATATGATACTTTATTATTTTTTATTTATTTATATATATATATATATTTTTTTAATTTCTTTATTGATTAAGGTATTACATATGTGTCCTTATCCCCCCATTACCCTCCCAACCCCCTACTCACGCCCTCATCCCCCTGTTGTCTCTGTCCATTGGTTAGTCTTATATGCATGTATACAAGTCCTTTGGTTGATCTTTTCCCCTTACCCCCACCCTCCCCTACCTTTCCTCTGAGGTTTGATAGTCTGATCGATGCTTCTCTGTCTCTGGATCTGTTTTTGTTCATCAGTTTATGATCATTATATTCCATAAATGAGTGAGATCATGTGATATTTATCTTTCTCTGACTGGCTTATTTCCCTTAGCACAGTGGTTGGCAAACTGCGGCTCGAGAGCCACATGCGGCTCTTTGGCCCCTTGAGTGTGGCCATGAAGTTTCAATCGCACTGTACTTGCTGCCTGCACGTGGTATTTTGTGGAAGAGCCACACTCAAGGGGCCGCAGTTTGCTGACCACTGCCTTAGCATAATGCTCTCCAGTTCCATCCATGCTGTTGCAAATGGTAAGAATTCCTTCTTTTTTACCGCAGCATAGTATTCCATTGTGTAGATGTACCACAGTTTTTTAATCCACTCCTCTGCTGATGGGCACTTAGGCTGTTTCCAAATCTTAGCTATGGTGAATTGTGCTGCTATGAACATAGGGGTGCATATATCCTTTCTGACTGGTGTTTCTAGTTTCTTGGGATATTCCATATGATACTTTAAACCAAGTCAGAATTGCCACAGGGGAGGCCTGGGCATCCTGTTTTGTTTTTAATATATTTTTATTGATTTCAGAGAGGAAGGGAGAGGAAGAGATAGAAACATCAATGATGAGAAAGAATCATTGATTGGCTGCCTCCTGCACACCCCCCACTGGGGATGGAGCCTGCAACCTGGGCATGTGCCCTGATGGGGAATTGAACCGTGATCTTCTGGTTCATAGGTCAATGCTCAACCACTGAGCCATGCTGTCTGGGCTGCATCCTATTTTTTTAAGAGTGCTGTAGGTTCAGCCACTGGTGGAGAACCACTAATTTAGGAAAGAGCACTTAAAGAATTTCAGGTGAGAGAGACTTTGTGAGCCCCAACCGTGTCTCTTAGTATTTGTACGGTGGGCCCTCTCTTCACTTGTGGGTCTTAGTTTCCTCATCTGGGTTGATGAAAGCTGTAAAGGCTGATGTTGACATAGGGGGCTGAAGAAACCATTTCCCATGTATTACGTTGTAGTTAATCCTTTCAAGAAACTTTATGAAGCATCCCTCCATTTCACTTAGAAAAAGAAACTAAGACAGTGAGAGATCAAGGAACTTGTTCAAAGTCCAAGGGAGCAGTGGGAACTGGCTCTGAACTTTATTTGACTCCAGGCCTTGCCCTCTGAGCCACTATGGTATTGTATGGCCTCCCAAGGTTGTCAAATGATTCACTAAAACTGCCCTGTCCCTCAGTGTCCTTGGCAGAGACCATGTAGGGTTGGGAGGGCCATTCATTGGACAAAGATTAGTTAGGCATGTGTTAAAATATGCATGCAAAATAATGAATGAATATGGTATAGTACACAATAGCTTTTGAAAAGGGGTTGGTTCAGCCGGGTTCTCGCCCCATCCTCCCCCCCTCCCGCCAAGCCCCTGGGGCTTGCTCACTTAGATGTTGGTTTTAAACATCAACTAAAGCAGACTCTTTGGGCTAATGTGATCCCAGAGAGCGTTTATGTCTGGTAGACAATAGTTAAGTGTTCGCTATCATTTTCTGAGCCTGCATTTCATTCTCCTAGGGCCAAGTGTATGCAGTCATTTTCCCAGAGAGCCCTTCCTAGGTGATGGTGTAACTGCAGGGTCACAGCAGATCTTTCTGTACAGAGTTTGGTGTGCCCTTGCCTGGTGGGAGTATGTTTCAGTGGTTACTGTAAACACACAATGATCAACTCCATCAGGTATTGCTGGGGACTGACCCCCTCTGTCTTTTCTTTTGTTAATCCTCACCCGAGGATATTTTTTCCATTGATTTTTAGAAAGAGTGGAAAGGAGGGAGGGGGGAGAGAGAAAGAAAGAAAGAAAGAGAGAGAGAGAGAGCTATGAGACAGACATATCAATCGGTTGCCTTCTGCATGTGCCCCGATCAGTGCCTGGGATCCAACCTGCAACTAAGGCCTGTACCCTTGACCTGCAATCGAACCCACAATCCTTCGGTGCAGAGGTTTGTAGTGGGGCGGGGGTGCCAAGGCTCTTACCACTTAGCAACACTGGTCAAGGCTGCACGCAAACAGTCCCTTCTATTTGTTCCCCTTGGACTTGTCATTGAAGCAATAACTTACCCATTTGTAGAAGAGAACACAATGACTTGGGCATCTTTTTGAGGTTAGCATTTTGGAGGGTTTCTGGGGAGAAGATTTGTAGGAGGAATGGGAGCAATAGCAAAGTGTCTTCCAGTGGTTGATTTTATATTCTGAGCATGAGTTGTGGGTGTAAGTATAGTGGGTGAGGACAGCTGTCAACTACCTGCTTAGTTAGTGGGTTATATATTATCAGAGAAGTTAATAGAGAGTATGTTAGCATATTATCAGATTTACCTGGTTGTAGGGCTGGTATGGAATTGCAGCCTCTGTCCTTCTGGCTGACCATTTTCAGGGTTGGCTACTCAGTTCCGTACATCAGAGGGTTGTAGTATATGGACCTGAGTAGGGCATATGTCCCAGTCAGGGCATATGTCTAAGTTGTGGGTTTGATCCCCGGTTGGGGCATGTATGGAGTCAACACATTGATGTTTCTCTCTCTCTCAAAAAAAAAAAAAAAAAATCAGTAAAAACATACCCTCTGGTGAGCATTAAGTAAACTGTTAAAAAAATAAGAAGTAGGGAGGGATGATGGAGATTAAGACCCAAAGGTTTAGTTAAGTTTTCCTGTTCTATTTGCGACCCTGGAGCACCTGGGCCCAGGGACAGCTGTGGCCACCTTTGGCAGTCCCCCTTCCAGCTCCTTTGAATCTTATACAATAAGCCAAAGGAATAGGAAGTACGATTTCTGCTTTGCCAAATAAAGGACTGATGGTTTATTTAGATTTGAGATTTAACCTGATTTTTTAGTTTAGGATATTTACTCTGCCATGTCTTTGTGCTTTTTTCCTGCCAAAGCATCTACTGCCAGAGGAGATTTGGAGTCCATTTGTATGATTAGTGGATAGTAGAACTAATCTCCAATTTGATAAATCAGTCAATATCTGTCTCCACTTCCTTGGCATGAGTCCAACAAAAGTATTTCATACATGTGCACAGCTCAGAGATTGTGTGTGTGTGGTGTGTCCATCTGTCTCTGCATGTTTGGATGCTCTTGGGAGCAGTAGCTTTGTGGGGCATCAGATAAGACCAGGGAAAAACCAATGGCTTGGGGGAAGGAAGTATTATTTTGGGGCACACGTGAGAACACTTCCCTCATGTATCACCTACAGCTGCCACAATGCATAGAGTAGGGTGTGTCTTATGTTCCTGTTGGTTTTTGGGGAGCCTGTCACCCTTCTCTGCTTGTCCCTTGGGATTCAAGAAAGCCCTTTTGTGCTTCTTTCCTCTACTCATGTGATCACGCTGGGCAGGGAAATTTCTAGGCACTTGTTTGTTCATGGCCACTGGGATCTGAGGAATGTTGGCCTGAGCTTTTGTGGCTCCCAAATGTGTCCTGGCCTCCTGATGGCCTTTCTTCATCCTCCTGATGGCCTTTCTTCCTCCTCCTCCTCCTCCTCCTCCTCCTCACTCTGCATGGAGGTAACTGATGGTCAAAACCATGAAAGAAACAGCCCCTGTGTATTATGCTTGCTTCCTCCTTGCCCCTAGCCTATAGGTCCAGGGGACAGGTCCTAGACCTGTAGTGGGCGTTTGGACATCTGACCTCAGTTTGGTCACCAGGCTGAGTGTGGGTCTGTGTGGGGGCACATCCAGCTTAAGAGGAGGCATTCTTCCTTCAAGCCTGTGCTTGTCAGTGGCCTGGTGGCTTTCTCTCCTCCCGCCCATCTGGCACTCGCCTATTAGAGAGAAACAGAGCCCCTGTCTAAATTTGACCGTGGCCTAGATTTGGGGTGCAGCCTGAATACCTTTGCCTGCACCCTTGTAGCCGGTGCCTGGGAAGCAGTGCTGCATGGCTGATGAGGAGAGCTGGGCTGACTGTGGCAGCCAGTGAGCTCCAGGCAGTGCTGCTGGGCTGGGAGTGGGCAGATGGCCAGTCTTGCTCCCAGTTGGCAGCCCCCGGCTCACGTGTACTCATCACCAGGATACTGGAGTTGCCTGAAAGTCTCAGGGGCAAGACGCCAGCCAAGGAAATACTGTGCGTGAAATGTTTAGAGTAGGGCTCTTTGGGATGCCTTTTTTTTTGGCTGCTTTCTTAAAACACAGTGAAAAACCTCTCTCCCTGGTGTTTTGTCTTATTGAGATTCTGAGGAACATGGGACAGTAGTTAAGCAGCGAAGCCAGAGGAGATTCACAAGGCAAGAACTTTTGGGTTTCCCGGGACTCTGCCAAGGCTCTGTGACCTGGAGCATCTGGGACTCTGTTACCAGCATTTCCTTTTTATTTTTATTTATTGATTTCAGAGAGGGGGAGAGAGAAAGAGAAAAACATCAATTTCTTGCTCATTGTTTATGTATTCATTGGTGGTTGATTCTGGCACGCGCCCTGACCGGAGATCGAACACGAAACCTTAGCATATGGGGATGATGCTCTAACCAACTGACTTACCTGGCCAGGGCTTGACTTGCCATTTCTTAAGCAGAGTCCCGGCATCAGTCAGAACTTGGCAGAAAAGGGCAGGCGAGCCTCAAGGACAGAGGAATTTATCTGTCACTCTTGATGGGGGTGGGACTGCATTCTGGGTCCCTGACCTACTTTCATTTGATAAACTCTTACTTGTCTTCTTTAAAAACAGTTTTTTAAGGAAGGTCATCCAGACCTACTGTGTGAAGGTTGGGAAATTAATGATTGGCCTCTCTGTATTTCAGCTGTAGAAGCCCCACTTGCTCATGTTCCACTCCTACCTGCCACCTCAATTTATATACTGCATTTGGAACCTGTTGACCTCATCCTAGTTAGTGTTGAGGGGGTGGAGTGCCTTTCTTACACTCCCAGGAGTGCCTTCTACTCTGGGGTTAGTAACCGACTTCTCAGCTGGCTTTAGGGCTCTGGTGTCAGGCTGGGAATTAAGGTTCCTGTCATTCATCACCTGAAAACAAGATGGACTGCAAGGTGTGACTAAAGGGCTCTAGCCACCAGGGGGCGCTGGACCCGTTGGATTGTATAATGCCCATCGCTTTAAGGTGGGAATGAAATAGGAATTTCTGTGGAATTGTTAAGTTTGCTGTGGGACACAGGATTTTGTGTCCATCCTTGAGCACTGCTTCATCCATGCACTTTTCTTTGTTTCTCTTTCCAGCCTGTGGGCCGAAGCTGACCAACTCCCCAACGGTGATTGTCATGGTAGGCCTCCCCGCCCGGGGTAAGACCTACATATCCAAGAAGCTGACTCGATACCTCAACTGGATTGGTGTCCCCACGAAAGGTGAGGCCATGTCCCAAGGCTGATAGTCACTCTGCGTGTGGCCATCCTGCTCACCAAGCCCCCCCCCTACTGTCCCATCTCCAGCTGCTGGGACTCACCACGCTAGACTATCTTGGCTTGATCTCTCCCTACAATGGGGGGACTTTTTCTGGCTGTGTCCCACCATGCTGTTTACACTCCCTTACTTCGTGTTGAGATCTTTTCTGACTGGCCGCTCTGTTAGTCCCTCTGCCCTGAATCCTGCCTAGCTCAGCCCTTGCCTCCAAGAAGCCTTCTCTGGCCACCGAAGTCTATGCTGATCTTTTTCCTTTAAATTCCCGTGATATTCACCACTGACGGTCATAAAGTGCTCCATACGATTGATGATATTGTGATGAATCTTTGCCTGGTTTCTCAACTGTGTGGGAAATGTCTTAAGAACAGGGACTAACTTTTACATTTGCTGTCCCCCGTTGGGCCCAGCACAGTGCGTCACATAGTAAGTGCCCAGTAAATACTCAGTGCTTCCTGTGGGTGCAGGCTGCCGCGTCCGCAGAAGAGTGGCTGATTTGGACCCGGCCGTGGTGCGCAAGCCCGCTCTCTCCTGGGCACCATCGGCAGAAATCATTGCCTGTTTTCATTAGATGTATGGCTGCCACCTATTCTCACAGCCTCAGTCTCCAGCCCCTGACCTCATGAGGCTGGACTGGAGGCTGGGCTGGAGGCGACAACCTGTGGAAAAGCAGGCGGCTCTGAGCCATGTTTGGTCTGGGGGAAGCTGGGCTGCTTTCTAGGTCAGTGATTGCACTGGACAAGGCAGTTCACTTTCTGGTTTCCACATCTTACCGGGATCTTATTCAAGTTGGCGCATGCATGTGTGTGTGTGTGTGTGTGTGTGTGTGTGTGTGGGCTTGGCTTCCCTTTTTGGAGAGTGTTCCCAGCTGTGAGTGGCCCCTTCTTCCTGGGGGCCAGCTGAGTGACCTCTCTGTTCCCTCTGCAGTGTTCAACGTTGGAGAGTACCGCCGGGAGGCCGTGAAGCACTACAGCTCCTACAACTTCTTCCGCCCTGACAACGAGGAGGCCATGAGAGTCCGAAAGTAAGGCCCGAGCTAATGAGCTGCCACAGGAGGCTTTGGGTTTTGGTTTGCTTTGCTTTTGAAAGCCAGGCTTGGTAAGAGAAAGAGGAAGCTGGCCTGTAGGGTGGCTCTCTGTAGGTGACCATCAGATCTGGCCCCACCTCCGTGTGTACTAAGAGGAGTTTCCTGGCCGCTCTGAGGCTTGCTGCTTTTATCTGCTCCGGATGCTCTAATCCAGCTAAGAACAATGTTTCATTATTAAGAGTGAACAAAATTGTTTTCATGGAAAATCAGCTGTTTATACTGAAAAGGGTGGTGTTGTTTTTTTTAAGCCCAAGGTGATCATGAAACCCAAGTGCAGTGGTGTCCAACCCTGGCTACACTTTAGAATCACCAGGGAGCTTAGAACGACCCCAATGCCAGGCCTACCCCAGACCAGTCTGGTGAGGATCTACGGGCCAGACCTGGGCATAGGTTTCTTAAAAGCTCCCAGGGGGTTTCAGTGTGCAGCCACCATGAGCACCACTTCAGACGGTAACGGCAGCCCTCTGTGCAGCTCTGGTGGGAGCCTCTGGGCCTGCGGGGTGTGTGCCTGGCAGCCCTGGCCAGCCTGGGCAGTTCAGCAGTAGGATCGCCAGTCACTGCTCGGATGGGCAGGCTCTGATGTGTGTTCTCTTTCTCCGTGTTGCAGGCAGTGTGCCCTCGCTGCCTTGAGAGACGTCAAAAGTTACCTGACGAAGGAAGGGGGCCAAATTTCGGTAAGTCGGGAGTATGCTGGCTCTATCTGCAGTCCTGGAGTGGAATGGTGCCCTGGAGAGAGTGAAATGTAGACACAGCCCGAGCCATTACCAAGAGCCATTGTGGGGACACCTCAAACAGGGACGAGTGCCTCTGTCCTGAGAGTTGAGGGAAGCAGGTGGCTAGAGTAGCACAGGGACCCAGGAAGGTGGGTAGCGGGCAGACTCAGGGGCAGAGCCATCTGGTGTGCTCTGCTCACCCCTCCTCTGTGTGCTCTCGGCACCACCCTCCAAGGCAGGCTGGACCTGGGGTGGCTGCAATCACGGAGCCAGTGTCCCTTCCATATGCACCTTCCCTGCAGGTTACTGTTATTCGTTTGCTTTAAGGGTTGTGCCCACCCCTCCCCTTCCCTCCCTGGGAGCTGGAGTTTGTGGGAGAGGGGAGAGAAGGGGGGGCCGTGGGGCAGGGCGCAGTTTCTCCGGGAACCACATTTTTTGGCTTCTACTTAGATGTGACAGGCCCGATCTCCTTGGTGACTTGGTGAATACTGTTAAAACTCAAACTTGGGTTCTCTTCACTATCCTTCTTGCTCTCTACCAGGTTTTCGATGCCACCAATACTACTAGAGAGAGGAGACACATGATCCTTAATTTTGCCAAAGAAAATGATTTCAAGGTGAGTCAAATGTCTTGTCTTGCCCTGGAGTGCTCAGGAGAAAGGAAAACCCTCAGGAATCAGCTGATTTATACTTGGTCCTTCAGCTCCTGCTGCCCTGGTTTTGCTACATGTAGATAGGGCCTTCCTGGAGCTGGCTCTTAGGGTTACTATGACTGGTGGGGTGGGGGGAGGCATCTCTCCATTGGGGCAGGACTTTTTTGTTTTGAGGATTTGTGAGTGGTGTCATTCCTCCTCACACATGGTGATGGCATTACAGTGATACCAAAGCTGGCCCTTTGCGTTACCACATTTATTGCTTCCTAACGTTTCTGTCTCTCTTCTTCCCAGGTGTTTTTCATCGAGTCAGTGTGTGATGACCCTACTGTTGTGGCCTCCAACATTAGGGTAAGACAACGCAGGACCCCTGCTCTAGTGGCGGAGTCTGAGAAAAGCGGGGAACCAGGTCAGCCCAGAGAAGTACCTAGACTCTGAGAACAAGCTGCCTCTCACAGCTTGTTGTTAATTTTGTCTGGGAGGTGGGATCCAGGGAGGTCAGAAGTGCAGAGTGGCATTTAACGTAGAAGCATGTTCTGCGATCTGGCCTGGCTTTATCCACGCCCTTTCAGACAGTCTGCAGAAGGCACTTACTGTGGCACATGGGCGGTAAGGCAGGGTCCGGGAACAGTTTCTGTGGGTGGCAGTAGCTTGGTGGCTGGGTGGTGACGGGGTTGCTTGGGGCAAGGGGCGCTCACCCCTCCAGGCAGGTAAGTGGTTGTGGATTGACAACAGCCATAGGACTCAATGGACTAAAGGCAGATCTCCTAGTTTGGCAAGCTTGGGAGTAGTCAAACTATCTTCCTGCTGGTGAATCTACAACATATCCGCCTCCTCTCCCTGTGCCAAGAGAAGGTTGCCCAGATAAACTGAGGGTAATTGGCAGCTTAATTTGATTAATTCTTAAATTGCATCACTTGATAACAGTATATTGTAAATAGAAACAGTTACTGGGAAGACTTTACCACAAGTCACCTTCTAGATAATTTTCCATCTAGCTTAAATACATCAGAATAAGACACAGCTACACGTCTGGTATTGCCACAGGGCATGGTGTGGTGTCGCTACATATAAGTGTGCACCTTTAAAAGGGTGTTGAATGCTCATGAGCTTCGGGTATTGGGCCTGTTCTCCAAGGCCAGCGGTTCTCAACTTGTGGGTTGAGACCCCTTTGGGGGTTGAACGACCCTTTCACAGGGGTCGCCTAAGACCATCGGAAAACACATATATAATTACATATTGTTTTTGTGACTAATCACTATGCTTTAATTATGTTCAATTTGTAACAATGAAAATACATCCTGCATATCAGATATTTACATTACGATTCATAACAGTAGCAAAATTACAGTTATGAAGTAGCAACGAAAATAATTTTATGGTTGGGGGTCACCACAACATGAGGAACTGTATTAAAGGGTCGCGGCATTAGGAAGATTGAGAACCACTGTCCAAGGCAGTGGGAATATTTACACGCATTTCTAAGAAGTGACTTCATAGTCCAGGAAGGGCTATTCAAGTTGTGGAAAATCAGTCCAGAGTGGTTTCAGCGGAAGAGGCTCAGAGGACGAGGAAACAGAAGTCGTTGTAATCTAAACAAAGGGTTTTGCTGTATTTCTTTGGTTTGGTTCTACCAGCTCCACTTGGTAGGAAAGGACAGAGTCGCTGCAAAGTCACTTCCCGGTGACCAGCTGTCACCATGTGTGTGGCCAGGAGTCACTCGCCCCGACCCCCGTGATCAGAAGCCTCTTTCTCTGATTAAGCTCAAAGCGACTTTGCGGCTTAACTCTCCTCTTTGTGTGGGTGGCTGTGCTGGGAGAAAAGATGTGTTTTTAAGGGATCCGTTCCATGGCCTTCAGCATAGTCACACGATTGTGCAACCACCACCATCGAGCTCTAGAACTTTTTCGTCTTCTCAGATTGAAGCTCTGCACCATGAAACACCAACTCCCCACTGGACTTGGATGTTGAAAGAGTAGCTGCCTCTCTTTTGTGGCTGTGGTAGTTGTTGAGGAAAAGCACACATGCATTAAAAAATTCAGAGTTTTCCCTACAATCTGCCAGGTTGCTCAGATCTATTGTTCACGTCGAGGAGGAGATGGCAGGCTCGAGAGTTGGTTCTCCTCCATCTCCTTCCCATAAGAGCGAACCTTGGAAGGGACTGGGCCTGAGTTAGAAAAGTGCTAGCCATGGACTGGTTGCTGCCTGTCTACGGGCGGTGGAGGAAGCATCCTGCCTGCCACCCAGAGCCAGGGCCATTGCAGCAGTACCGGATGCAGCTTTGCTAACCGAAAGCCTGTTCTTGGTGTGGAGAATGTCACAGCTGCTTACACGGAGTAAGCTTACAAGGAACAGCAGTGGTGGGTGATCAGTTATTGAGGGCTGGGATGCTGAAGGTGACATGCCTACTGGGTTGATCCCGAATCGTGGCCGATTCAGAAGTGTTCATTAGACCCCTCGGGGGTCCCCCGTCTCTGTCCATCCAGTCAGTGATCCTTTGTCTACCATGGTGTCCTCCACGCGTAATTGTCGGGTTATGACTCAGCACCAGTGTATTTCCTTCTTCCCTTAAACACTGGTTCGGATCATCATTATTCCAAGGCTGTCTGTGCTTTCCCCAAATCCTGCTTTAGCTAAGCAGAAAGCCTCCAGCATGATTCATGAGCTGCCCCTTTGTGGTGTTACAGGAAGTGAAAATCTCCAGCCCGGATTACAAAGACTGCAACTCAGCAGAGGCCATGGAGGACTTCTATGAAGCCAGCTATCAGCCCCTCGACCCCGACAAATATGACAGGTAGTTCTTCGGAGGTAGTTCCTCTCTGAATCACCAACTTTAGGGCTTTTAAGTTCCCACAATGCAATTGCTCCTAGATACTTTCAGGAACTGTCTTGTAAAATATCTTTTGAAGAAAATCCTTCACTGCATGTCCAGTGTAACTGTTTCAGATATTAGCTATGTAGAAGTGCAGGAAGTGAATATCCAGCCCAGTCTTGCTGGGTCCCTTTGGCATGGCCTCTCTTTTCTTTCCCTTCTTTTGCTTTTCTCTCCCCCTCCTCTGGGAGGCCATCAGCCTCTCGACCACACACTCTGCTGTGTGAGTTACAAACTCACACTGTTAGATCACGTAGATGCAGACTGTGCCCTCCAGGACGACAAAAGTTACCTGACGGTGTGGTTCTGTTGGGGCCAGTCTCTGCCTTTGACCCCAGCCGGGTGCTGCGCTGATGGGGGGAGTGGGTTCTGACCTGCTGGTCACCTTCCTCTGCAGGGACCTGTCCTTGATCAAGGTGATCGATGTGGGCCGGCGGTTCTTGGTGAACAGAGTTCAGGACCACATTCAGAGCCGTATTGTGTACTACCTGATGAACATCCACGTGCAGCCCCGCACCATCTACCTGTGTCGGCACGGAGAGAGCGAGCACAACCTCCAGGGGAAGATCGGAGGGGACTCAGGCCTGTCCGTCAGGGGCAGGAAGGTAGGAGGGGAACTGGGGGGGAAAGGGGGGGGGGGGAGGTAAGGGGCTCAGGGGTGGGGTGTGAGTGTGTCTGTATACATGTGTGTCTCTGTGTGTGTGTCTGTGTGTCCATGCGTGTATATGTCTACATTTGTGTGTGTGTGTATCTCTGTATGTATATGTGTTCCTGTGTGTGTGCCTGTGTTTGTGTGGATGAGAAGGGAACGTCTCCAGGGCTGTAAGGAGGGTGTGTGGCTCCTCAGTTGCCTCCTCCTCACCATTCTAGTGACCGTCCCCAGTGCAGGGAACGAGCCCTGCACTGCCTGTCCAGGCGGCACAGGAGCCTGGAGTCCAGTGTGTGTCCCTCTTGTCCCTGCCCTCAGTTTGCCAACGCCCTGAGCAAATTTGTGGAGGAGCAGAACCTGAAGGACCTCAAGGTGTGGGCCAGCCAGCTGAAGAGCACCATCCAGACGGCAGAAGCCCTTCAGCTTCCCTATGAGCAGTGGAAAGCGCTCAACGAAATCGATGCTGTGAGTTCTGGGTCTGGCTGTGGCCGTCGGGGGGCAGGAGCGAGAGGGCCAGGAAGCCTCTTGCCGAATCTGCTGGAAATCCTGAGAGCCCTTTCAGACCACACGGGCTGTGTTGACCAACTCAAGGTGACCGGGCTGTTTTCTCCAGGGTGTCTGTGAGGAGATGACCTACGAGGAGATCAAGGACACCTACCCTGAGGAGTACGCTCTGCGCGAGCAGGACAAGTACTACTACCGGTACCCCACCGGGGAGGTACGTGTGCTGGCACTGCTGCCCCTTCCTCCAAGGGTCATTGTCCACTCGGCGAGCAATGGTCAGGTGGAGCTGCTGTGTGCTGTGCCTGGAGGAGCTCACGACGGTCCTTCAGGGGCCGCGGTGTTGGGCTAGCCCGAGAGGGGGCCGCTGGGCACCCCCACGGACCATTACTGTGCACAGTGACCCACGTGTGGTTCTGATGCTTGTTCCTGGCACTTTCACCTTTGAGGCGGGTTTTCCTGCACTGAACCTGTAAACAGCTCCAAGGGAAGTACCATGAGCCACAGTGAGAGATGTGTTTCTCTAACGACACACACAAGTGCGGGAAGGAACAGCAGTGGCGGGTGCGAGGGTTCTCCCCTTGACCGCAGGCGAGATGCAGACACGCCATCGCGTCACTGGGCTGACTGAATTGGCCCTGATGCGGGCAGTCCCCAAAGGCTGTGTACATAGCTCACTTAGGCCGACTGAGCAGCTGCTTAGAGCCCTGGTCGGAGAGTCTGGGAAGCAGGTGGTGCTCTGGGCGTCCACGGCAGGTGACTCCGAGCGGGAGCTCTGCCCATCTGGGGCCTGTCATCTCAGTTTCCCCATAGCCCAAGGTGCTATCCTTTTGTGTCACCCTGGCCCTCGTTCCTGGGACCTGGTTAGTAAGAGAAGGAAGGGGGACAGCAGAGAAGCCTTTTTCAACTTATTTTTATTGACATAAAATTTACATAATATAAAACTCACTGTTTTAACCATTTTTAAGTATGTATTCCAGTGATTTTTAGTATATTCACAATACCAAGCAACCATCACCACTAGGTCTAGAACATTCCATCACTCCAAAAAGAAACCCCAACCTGTTAGCGGTCAGTCTCCATTCTCCTACCTCCAGCTCCTGGCAGCCACGGATCTGCTTCCTGTGGAGTTGCCTGTTCTGGGCATTTTATATAAATGGGATTGTACAATAGGCGGACTTGGGTGTCTGGCTCCTGTCACTTTGTGTACCGTTTTCGAGGTCCATCCACGCTGCAGCGTGTGTCGGACTTCAGTCCTCACTGCCCGTGCAGAGGGTCAGGAAAGGGAAGGAGCGGTGAGAGGGAGGGTGCAGGCCGGTGTCCTCTCAGGATCGCCTCTCCACATCCTCAGCAGCACACGGGCGATTTCCTTTTCTGAGGGAGCCCGCTGGGGTGGGTTCCCAGGGCCCATAGGCAGCAGCACTAAGACACGCCAGGGTGTTACTGATCGATCTTACATCCTCTAGTTCATAGTGAGGGGGGCCAAGGTGGCCCAGCTCTCGCCTTCCTGTGTGTGCGGCTCCAGCACAGCGCCTTTCCCTCTGTCCCTCTGTCTTGCAGTCCTACCAGGACCTGGTCCAGCGCCTGGAGCCAGTGATCATGGAGCTGGAGCGGCAGGAGAATGTGCTGGTCATCTGCCACCAGGCCGTCCTGCGCTGCCTGCTGGCCTACTTCCTGGATAAGAGTGCAGGTGCCGCATCCCCCAAAGCGTCCTGGGGGAGGGGGGCTGGGAGCTGGCTGCCATCATGAAAGGAGGAGGGGAAAATGGCCTCTGAGTTTGGGGTAGCAGCGGACCTGGTCCTGCCTTACCCGACCTGCGCAGGTTGCTGTTGTGCTTCTGAGGGCCCTCAGGCCAGCCCCTGGGAACCGTCATAGCAGGATGTAGGCATGGTGGGCCAACAGCTTCATTCACAGCCCCTGAAAGCCCTCGTCCACTCTCTTAGCGGCTTTGGGCCGGGTGGGGAGGGGCCAGCTCGTCTCTGCAGCCCCCCCACCCCGAATAAACAAACAGCCCAGAAAGCTCTACCTGAAAATTTAAGTCTGAGTCAGCCAGAGGTTCAGCTGAATCCTGACACACTTTTTTATTTTTATTTTTAACTATAACTCATTCTGTGAGAGCGGGTGTGGGGTTTGCTCTGATTTGTTCTTTGGGCTAGGTGTCTTTTCTCAGGCCGTCTGCCTTCAGGGAGGGCCTTGTGAGGGTGGGGCCGGGGAGATGCCGCTGAGGGTCGGACCTGGCCGAGCTCTCGCTGGGGGCCTGGGAATGTCCATCCCCAAGTCTCGTGTCTGATCGTGGGGCCCTTTCTCATCTTTTCAGAGGAAATGCCTTACCTGAGATGCCCCCTTCACACCGTCCTGAAGCTGACGCCAGTCGCTTACGGTGAGTGTGGTGACACAGGCCGTGCCGCGCGAGCCCTGCCGCCCTGGGATGGTGGCTCCTGGTGGCTGCGGGGCTGCAAGCGGCTTGTCCCCTTTCACCATGAGCTGCTCTCTCCCCCGGCCAGGCTGCCGCGTAGAATCCATCTACCTGAATGTGGAGTCCGTGAACACACACCGGGAGAGGTCAGAGGTGAGTGGAAGCTCCGGGCCTCCACCCTTTAGCACCCTTTTCTGTCCTCCATTCCGAGGACTGTCCAGGGGCGGGACCCATACGTGTGAGCTCTTGGGAAGTCCCTAGTATGGTGTTGCCTGTAAACGCTGAAGGAAGTCTCGGTTCTAGCAGAGGTAGTTTGTTGGAACCGGGAGGGCCTGGGTGACTTTCTCCTCTCCCTTTTCTCAGCATCTGTGCGCTCCTGCCCTGTCTTTCTTGTGGCTTCTTGCCGTCTTCTTTCTTTCTCTTTCCATGCTTTCTTCCCCTATTTCTCCTTGACCCGAGAAGCGAGTAGTAACGAGGGAGACACATTCTGCTCTTTAACTGTAATCACAGCACAAATATTGTTGCCTTTTCCTTTGAGGCAGCTAAAACTGCTTTCAGTTTCCAGAGCCACTGGTTAAAACGGTCACCTCTTTGTGCGTAGGTACAGAATTACCAGGAAAGGGTAATAGTGAAAAGGGAAGTGGGACTGGAGAAACATACGTTTTTTTTTAAAAAACATGTTTTTATTGATTTCAGAGTGGAAGGGAGAGGGGAAAGAGAGATAGAAACATCAATGATTCGAGAATCACTGATCAGCTGCCTCCTGCATGCCCGACACTGGGGACCGAGCCTGCAACCTGGGCATGTGCCCTGACCGGGAATCCAACCGTGACCTGCTGGTTCAGAGGTTGACACTCAACCACTGAGCCATGCTGGCCGGGTGGAGAAACGTATGATTTGGAAATTAGGGACAGGAGGGATGGTGGGTGGAAAGTTTTCCAGGAGACACCAGAGCCTGGTTGTATTCGATCGTCCTCTGGGAGGTCTGCGATCTGGTGGTCGGTCTGGCGGGCTCTCCCCAGGGCAGAGCCACTCTCTGCCCACGTGTATGTCATGGAAGAAAGTTGGAATTTACTTTGTACCGACTGCCGAAATGTGGTGCTTTGGCAGCATCAGTCCCACACTTTCCTGTACACCGAGTATGACATGCCCGACTGTGCAGGGGACTTTCCTGTTCCCTGGGAGCCTGACCAGAAGATTTTGGCATTAAAACCCTGGCTTCCACCGGCAGTTGCCTGGCTGGTTGACTGAAACGCAAGAGGGCAGCATCCCCTGGCTCTGTGACCCTCCTCTCTGGACATCTGTGGGTGGCGGATGCTGCATCTCCTCTGGCTCCGTGCGGAGCAGCCTCCCAACCGGACCCCCCAGCTTCGGGGTTTGGCTGCACAGGGCTCTGATGGTCCCTGAACACTGTGCAGAACCGGGGCAGGTCCTTGGTGGAGACAGACTCCAATGCAGGCTCCCGGGTCACAAGCTACAGTGACAGGCCACGGGGATCGCTCCAATCGCATTGTCACTTGGTCAGAAGGCTAGTGTTTGGCTCTGGCTGGCTGTTTCTGCCTCCCTCCGGTCTTGTGTCTCCTGGCTGGCTTTGGAACCCGCCTTTCCTGTCCTGAGCTGGGTGTAGGCTGGATGCAGGAGCAGTTCTATGCCTGCTCTGCAGATCTTGGCTTGCGGTCAGTACGGGGGCGTCAGCACCGACACCTCCCTCCTGCCCTCCTGTCCTCCTGCTGTCCTGTCCCCTTCCCCGAGCTCACACCCAGGCCTCTCTTCCCTCCATGCCCCTCCTTGGAGGCTGGCAGCAAGGTTCTTCTCTCCCACCTCGTTGTCCACTGTAACTGAATGACTGTCAGAATTGGTCCTGCTGTTCTCCCCTCGCCTGCTTTGTGAACGTCGAGCTTGTCTGGGTGGGTGTCTTGGGATGATCCGGAAAAGGGCCTCAGGAGGAGATCATCCCTTGTCGACCGCGAGATGCAAGACAGAATGGCAACCCGAGTCCCAGGGCCGTTCACCTTGGTCGGTCTTGTCCTGTCAGTAAACTCCAGAAGCAGAGAAACGTGTTTTGATTGGGTTTGGTTTTTTTTTTTTTTTTTTTTGGCTTATTTACCTCCCTTCTCCGTGTAACTGTCGCCTTCTCTCTTTTGTCTTTGTCTCGCTTAGGACGCAAAGAAGGGACCTAACCCACTCATGAGACGCAATAGTGTCACCCCACTAGCCAGCCCCGAGCCCACCAAAAAGCCTCGCATCAACAGCTTTGAGGAGCATGTGGCCTCTACCTCCGCTGCCCTGCCCAACTGCCTGCCCCCGGAGGTGCCCGCGCAGCTGCCTGGACAAGTGCGTGACCCCCCCCTTTTCCTTCCTGGCCGTCGTGTCTCCTGTCTGGATGGAGAGACTGCCCTTGGGTACCACCATAGCCTCAGACCCAGGCCTGCATGTGGGTGGGGGAGGGGAAGAACACGGGATAGCGTCTGAAGTTTGTAACATCCTGGAGGTCCCGTCTGGTCCTTCCTGACCATGGCTGTGAGCGTGCATACCTGCCTTCTGAGGAGGTTCCCTTCACTGGGCAGAACCGGGCAGAACAGGAGAAATGGTGATGTCTATGTCCTCTCATGTTCGTGGATAGGTTTTGCAAAGCAGTGTGGAAGGCAGCCCCTAGGTTGGAAGTCTCCATGCAGTCTGGGCCGTTGGCTTCTGCATGGCCTGAGGACGTCTTTTCTGTCCCAGGCCCATGGCTGAGTATTTCTCCTTCCTTTCTCACTGTGGCTTCCCATTGTGGAAAAGCTGTAGTCAAAGGGGGCCCTCAGAGAATGTCCTTAGCCGGAACCCACATGGTCCAGTGGGCACCTGGGCAGCCTAACTCCCAGGGCTGGATGGTCTGGATACAGCCACTTTCTCACAACAGTTACTTTGGCAGGTAGCGAAAAAACCAAAAGCAAAAACCAACTAGACTTCACTTTATTCCCTGTGAAGATTAAAGGCTGAAATATCTCCGCTACTGGGCGAACAAATTAAGATTGGTTTTTAGAAATGACAGCCAAGATTCTGTGACACATAGAAATCTCTGGGCACAAATTTGGGTCCCACCCAGGGTCTTCCCCCACCTCCACCCACCAGGCCTATCTCTTACAAATAAGTCACGGCTAACTTTGAATTGGATTTGTCTGAGTTCGGTGCGGAGGCCTGTACTCTCCCTGCATTTTGCCTGAAGCTCATTTAAGTCCTGTGGTGTCTGGAAATGGGATGTGGGGACAGGTGCTGTGCCGTCTTGGGCAGGTCACTGAACCTCTTCAGGCCTCGGTTTTCTCAGTTGGAGAATAGGGGAATAATGCCAACTGCCACAGCAGATCAAAGAGGGAATAAGTGCTGAGCATCAAGCACAGTATCTGCCCCTGGCACTACCTGTAGGATTTTATTGTCAGGTTACATCCCTCCCTGGCCTTCAATCTCCTTTTTCCAAATGAGGGGGTAGGACTTGGGGATATCTAATTAATATTCCTTTTAGGTCTAAAATTGAGGGTTTGTTTTTTGTTTTTTTATGAAAACAGAACTGAAGTTCTATGTGGTACATCTATGACATTGTTTTGGTGTAAACTGGGGCCACAGTTGGAAGTTTAGAGGCTCCTGTCACTGACACTTGCAGGGACTGGCCTGGGCTGGGTTCAGCGGCGGGTGTGTGGGACTGCACTATCCCCCGTCACGGAGGATGCATAGCTGGGGCTCTCCCAACTTTGGCAGGACAGTCCTTCGGGGTTGCTGAGCTGAATCCTCAGGGAGTCTGGAAGCTGGGCCAGGCTGGGGGTCCCAGCAGAGGGACCTGGGCCTTGTACCCTGTCCTTCTACTGACCTCTCTCTCAACCTTTTCTCTCTGCAGCCTTTGCTAGGGAAAGCCTGTTTGTAAGTATTTTTCTCTGTATGATTTTGCTGCTAGCACCTTTTTCTCCTTGCTTGCCAGTTTGGCCTCCTATCTGTTAAAATGTTGAGGTTAACGACAGTTTTTGTGAAATATGAAGGAGGCAAGATGGGCACTGAAGGAGGGAGAGGAGGGATTCATGAATTTGTAGCACAAGACGCGAAAGTAATTACGGCCCAGCTGTTGTCTGCGTCACTCCCTCTCGGCATCCTGGGTTACTGTTAGTGCTAAATCTCATTTGTCCCCCTTGGCATCAGATTTTGGTGGTGAGCTAAGTCTTCTGCCTGCTACTGTTTTTTAAAATTCTGTGTCTCCCCTAGGAGAGTCCTTTCATTCCTAGGGGAACATTTACCCAGAGCCTAATCTGCAAAACAGAAAGAGGCGCTGCAGCCTCTCCCTCTTGTCCGGGCAGGGACTCCCACCCCCCCACCTCCCACCCTTGGGGCTCCAGGACCCCCACACTTTGGAGCGGTCTGATTGGAAACCGTTGTTTTGAATCAGGTTGTCCTGTATGGGAACCTGCTCAGCCTTAATAGTCATGTTCAGGATTGGGGCCAGCTTTCGAGTCAGACCCATTTGGCTTCCCCTTTCCTACAGCCAGAGCTCTCTGCAGAACGTTCTGGTTGTGTTAGCTAGAGCGTTTCCAGTGCTCCGGTGGGCCCCAACTACAGAAGGAACCGAGGCCTTTATATTGCAGTTTCAGAACAGCCACCCGAAATATCACCCTCTCCAACCCCTCAAGCGCACCTACCCCTGATCCCTTTTGCTGATTAGGGCCCCTCCACCGATTCATGCAGGAGCCAAAGGCCTTTAGGAGGTCAGCCTGATAAGCTTAAAAGCTCGGCTTGCTCTGGGAAAACAGGAGTTGTTGGGCGCTTAGATTAGGCGGCACCACCTGTACTGCTTGCACATAATCTCCTGTCTTTGATCCTTAACCCCAGGATGTCTGAGGGCAGTTGCTATCCCCGTTTAGCAGACGAGGGCCCAGGTCAGCCGGTGAGTGGCAGAACCAGGACTTGACCAGGCCTCCCTGTCCTGAGGCTGGCTGCTTTCTCTGGGCTGGTTTCTGGGAACAGTCAAGATACTGTTTCCCTGCCCCTGCCTTGGGCACCTGACGTTTGCCGCCTGTGGGACACTGCCTGGCGCTGTTTGATTTCCCTTTTAGCTCTTGCGGCCTCTCCCATGCAGCTGTTTCCCATGGCTGAGGTGTGTTTACTTAATGTGGGCGTGTCCATGAAATTCAGGCTTTAGGAGCCACTGCCCCATGCATCTGTGCATCTCCTGTTTCTTTTGACTCATGGCCTGGAGCTGCCAGGAAAGAAATCTTCCTGCTGGAGGGGGCCATTTGGGCACTTCCCCTACATACTAAGCTTGAACTTGCCCATCTCTAAGGCTAAACAGCACCTTTGGCTAGTCTCCTTCCAGTTCTCTGGACCCTTCACACCTGCATTCACTCTGGGATTTCAGCACTCAGCCCAGCCTGGGAGCACAAGTCCTTATCTGGAGCTGTAGTTCCCAAAATGTATTGTTAGAGTCACACTGAACCGGGTTTGGATCTTGGTTCTACTACCCTCTCAATTTGGAACTCTGGGCAAGGTGGTGTCATTCTAGGACTCCAACCTCCTCATCTGTGAAATGGAGTTAGGAACATGGCGAGGTGTTTTGATAATGTAACACTTACAGAATCTCTGGCACGTAGTCAGTGCCCTGTGGCCGATAGTCATTATGGTGGGAGAGATGGTGCCCTGTGCCTTGGTGGGGACGTCCAGCGCTCTGGCTTGCACTCCACTCTGCATTTTGATGCCCCCCTGTTCCCTCTGCACAGGCCAGTGGCATTTCTTCTCATGAGCAGCAGGAGCACCAAGAGGCTGGGGAGTGGGGGAACCCCTGGGATCTTAAGGGCTGTGGTTGGAGGATGCCCGTAAATGTGGTTTCCCAACAAAGCGAGCATGACGGCCCAGCCAATGTGGTGTCCTCCAGTCCAGTCCTGGGGGCTGTATCCTGTGCTTGGGGCCAGCCATTCACCATGCATCCTTGACTTGGAAATTTCAAATGCACACTAACAACAAAATGCTACCTAAGTAAGATGTGTTTTGTTTTTTCTTTTCCAACATGTTTCTTCCTTTGCCCCCACTATGCTTGAAAGACGAACTGTCTGTCACATTTTCTCAAAGTTTTCTCCTTACTAACCTTGGAAAGGTAAATGGCTCGGTGCATGCCCCTCTCAGTTCGCTCCGCATCTCTCTGAGTCATGGCATCTCTGCCTGGCAGGGCGCCTTGGTCTGTGTGAAGACTGGCCATTGTGAAGTGTGTGACTCATACACCCCATGCCAGAGAACTCATGATTTTTTTAAGAGCAGCACCATTGTCCTGAGGTCCCCTCTCTCACTTCCTCCTTTCCCTCCATGTGTCCTGAGCCAGGGACACCATGAGTGAATGGTTTGACAATGCCTGTGCCTGCGGCCTCCTGTGTCATTGTCCCGTTGCCATCATTTGTGGGTGCTCGGAGTCAGGCTTGACGTGTGTGAGGGCGGGTTGGAGGCAGCTGGGCAGCACCTCGCTCTGACCCTACAAGTTGACTGGGTCCTCTCTGGTTTCGAGGCTACAGAGTCTTCCCCAACAGACACCCACTTCACAGAGACTGTCTGATGTACTGTAGTTGGAGGTCCGGTCGCCTGGGCTCCTGAGTCCAGCTGAGAGCAGGCTCAGATCTGGCCTTCAGTGCTCCCAGCCTGGGCTTCTCTTCTGTCGGGATTCCTGCACCAGGGCCCTTGGCTCTGCAGGGAAGGGAGTGGGCCCAGGCGATCCTTGCATATTTGTCTCTCTGGGTTCCACTCTGTACCCCTGTCCTATCAGACAATCTTGGCGTAGACACTCAGGATGGGAGAGAACACTTTTTAAAAAGAGTCTCCCTTTTTGGTGGGTAAATTAAGGAGGTTAAAGAGACCCGCTGCTGATAGAAAAACATTTTTTGGCGGGGTTTGGTACTGGCCAGCTTCTTACAGGTGAAGCTTCTGGCTGGGATTACTTTTATGAGAACGGGAAGAGAGCTTTAGTGACAATGCCCACGTCCAGCCTGCTCGCGGCACCTGTGCTCCAGCTGCCGAGCTCGTGTTCCTAGGATCTGGATCTCAGGGGCTGAGGTGTGCGGCCCTGCCTGAGCCGAGTGGGGAGGAGAGTCCGTATGCTTTTCTAGAGGGCCTCCTGGAGCATCTGCCTGTCGTGGGCAACAAGACTTCCCGGGGCAGGGGCAGCCCCGCGGCTCTCAAGGGCTGTGAGCTGAGGAGGGTCCTCTACGTGCTGGCCCCATTGCTCCCCAGGACAGCTCTGACCTACAAGCTGCCTGCTGTCCCTCTTCTCCTTCCTCTGCCATGAGGCCCTTCTCCTGTGTGACCCTGGCCTTCACCTCCACATGTTCCTGGGGCCTCCCTGGGCAACTGCCACCAGTTTGGTTACTAATGTTCTCCCGGGATTGTGTTTTTTGTTTGGGGGGAGGGGGGTTGAAGTCTCAATTGCATGGTTTTAGTCTTTTGCTTTGGAAACCTAGTCAACTAATAATTCCCCTTCCCCACCCTTTTTCTCCTGAAAACAGAACATGAATGGCTCCCAGAGCAGCGTCGACTCCTCCCAGACACACTGAGGCAGACCCATCGGTTCCATTCCATTTCCATTCCCGCAGCTTAGGTAGGGCTCTTCCCTCCACCGAGGCCGACCATGCCAACGGCTTCTCCCGGAAAGGGATGGGCGGTGTAGAAGAAGGGTCTGCTGGTCAAAGTGAACCTCTGCTCCCAACAGCACCTGGGCGGCCAAGACCCCAGCACGCCTTTCCTGTGTGTGCACAGAATCTATGCTTCTGTGGCCACCCCCATCCCATGCTCTCCCCACTGTCCAGGCTGTGTGGCCTCACGGACCCTTCATAAGACTTGGTGAGGACAATGAGCTGTGGAGGAGGTGAGAAGGCCCCGAGGAGGGGACGGACGTTGGGCACCTCATGCTGTTTTTCTGTTTCATGTCTGTGACCTTGGCCTGGAATGTTCCCAGCTGGGAAAATGACATTGGTCTCAGAATCCTAACATTAAAGGGGCCTAGGTCCCAGTTGCTGACAGTTCAGGGACGTAGAAAACTTTCATAAGGCTTGTTGGGGCATCTTTGCCTGGGATGTTGACCTGTGAAGAAAAGATGAGTTGCTGGGGTGGAGCCGGCCAGAGAGCCAGTCTGGAGGTGCAGACAGAAGTCCCTGAGCTGGACTCGCTCATCAACTAAGCAGTGACCCTCTCCGTGTCCACACACCGTCCCAGGTCTGTGCTCAGCCGCTGAAGATGTTGGACAGTCTGGCGGTGTTGGCAAGAGGAAATGGCACCGGGGCCTCACCCTTCCCGGGAGCTGCGTGGTCCCTCTGCCGCAGGCCCGGATCAGAGGCACCTGAGCAAGACATGGCTTCCCTGGGGCTGCTTTGCTTTGAAATTTTTCTGGCAGAACATGTGACCTGAACATCATACCTTCCCTTCAGGAATTTAGATGTTTGGGTTTTGTGCCCCTGGGGGCTAGAGCTCTTGAAGAATGTGGGGAGTCAGGCATTCCCATGAGATGGGGGGCGCAGAGGAACCCCAGTAAACGGCTGGGAGCAAGCGCTCAGATCATTGCAAGACAGCCCCCGGGAGACAGCATGGAGAACAAGGATCCAGCCTCCTTCCTTCAGGACATTCATCACTTCCTATGTTTCCCAGGTGGGGACAGTGGCCCAAGCCAGGCCTCACTCTGGGCCACTTCCTCCAAGAGGCTATGTTCATGGCCTCCCGCAGGAGTCGGCTCATTCCCGCACGTTTTCATGGAGCATCTGCTGTATGCCGAGCATGGTGTGGGTTCCTCGGGCAATGTCCTCTCTTGCCTTAGTGACACCTGTGACATTTTTGGGGGGGCTCTTTCAAGCAGGAATTGGGGAACATGTGATTCTAAATACCTGTAGTTTCTATCCTTGTTGCCTCCAAGTAGAGGGTGTCCTGAGGTCCAGAAGAAACGGTTTGGAGACAGCTTTTGTCCAAATGACCTTTGAGGATCTTTCTAAAAGCTGGTGCCAAAGGTCATGTTCCTTTCCTGCCCTCTGCTTTTGAGCCTGACATCCTCACCCTGCTTGGCCTGTGAGCTAGCTGAGAGCAGGCGTGGGCAGGCTGAGACAGAGGGAGTGGGAAGTGGAGAGAACAGCTATTTTTACTTGAGAGGAGCTTTTAGAGAGTGTACGCTTCTCTGATTGGGATTACTTGGGAAGTGGAACACGCTTCAGATACCATACAATAAAATTGGAGGTTGTCACACCAAATCACTCAACCCCTGCCCCTTACTTGGCAGTCTGCCTGAGAGGATCTGTATGTAACATTCTTTACCACTGAAGATAGGTTATTTTCCCTCTTTCTCGCTATCTTGTGTCCAGTTGACACAAGTGTGTGCTTGTAGGGTGGTCGTATATTTAGGCAGAGGGGCCTGTGGTTCTGCTCTTGAGGAAGATGTCACTGTGTCCCACTTTCTGGAATTCTCTTCCTGGTTGTCAGAGCTAGCTCTGGTTTTTGACTCTTACAGCCGATTTGAGTGGGGCTGCATGAAGGTGCACACCCTTGCCTCTGACAGCCTGAAGTAGGTACAGACAAATGAGGCTTTGCCTCCCACAGAACATAGTTGTAAGGGCCTGGGGTGGGGCATAGGCATGAATATGGATGGGGAGGGAGCCTTGGGAGGAGCAGAATGCTGCTGAGGTCACCTCTGAGGAGGTGTTGGATGGAGGGTGTATGGGAGCTGCAGGCACGGAGCACTTGCTACTTTATTGCCTCTCACTCCCCCTCAACCCCACCCAAAAAATATCTGGGACCAATTTTTTTAACTTTGCATATTTGTTTTTGGGTAGGTGTACCCCTCTCCTTTTTCTGTCCTGAGACCCTGGACAAAACTCTTCATTTGGGGGGAGGAGAAGAACTGTTTGAACCACACCAATGATGATTTCGTTTGTAATACTTGAAAGTTATTTTTTTATTATTTTGATAGCAAATGTGCTATTTATTTATTTAATGTGTATAAAGGAGCTTGAACATAGATAATTTCTTACATTGGGTTGTTGTTTGTCGGTTGGTTTGGGGCCTTTTACGTGCGACTTAAGACTTCTCTGCATTCTGTATATTTGTGTGAATTAATTATCTGGGATGAAGCTGTGCCGGCTTTCACACAGGGGCTGCCTTTCAGAAATTTGTATATTTTGCAGTTGCCAGAACAATAAAATACCCAATTGAAATACACTATAGTGCACTTCTGGTCTTTTTTTGGGGGAAAGAATAATATATATAATTTCAGAGGGGAAGGGAGAGGGAGAGAGATGGAAAAATCAATGATGAGAGAAAATCATTGATCGGCTGCCTTTTGCATGCTCACACTGGGGATCAAGCCTGCAACCCAAGCATGTGTCCAGATAGACCAACGCTCTATCCACTGAGCCAAACCAGCGAGGGCAAGAAGAATCTTTAATTGACACTTTTGGTCAGTACACCAAGTTTCTACCCCTCAGTTCTTGACCTCCCTCTGCACTGCTTCCTTTAAACAGGACATGCAGATACTGATGGCCTAGTGCCAGCTTTTGGGAAACAATAAGCTGTGTCAACTTTAAAATAACAATAAGAAACTTGATTTCTTATAACAGTGCAGGTTTACAGGAAAGAGCAGCTAGTACAGAGTTCCCATGTGCTCTCCCCTGTCCCTGCACAGTCTCCCCTATTATTAACATATTTCGCTAATGTGGTACACCTATTATGGTTGATGAGCCAATATTGATACATGGTTGTTTATTAGAATCCATAGTTTACACTAGGGTTCGCCCTCTGTTGTACGGTTCTATGGGTTTTGACAAATGCATACTGATATGTATCCACCATTACGGTATACAGTATGCCCATCGGTTTTTATTCCTTTCATTCCATCCCCTGCCTCCCCAGCCCTTTCAAACAGCAGCAGCAGTTCTTACACAGCAGTGGGGCTGGTCTGGGTCTGCATTCCTCACCCCAGGCGCTTCCCTCCTGTAGCCCAGTGCCGCTGATCAGAGTCTCCAGTCAGATTGATTCTCATCTCACTTTGCCCTGAGCTCACTTTCCACTTTTCTCACCAGCATGGTTAGGAATATCTTAACTTGGAATTATTTAATAAATGGTACCACTACAAGAATTGCTCAACTATCTGGGAAGAAAAAGCTAATGAGATCATAGCATTGTAACATCTATCTTGACCTATATGATTTTTAACATTTTTTTATTGATTTGAAAGAGAGGAGAGAAACATCGATTTGTTGTTGCACTTATTTATGCATTCATTGGTTGCTTCTTGTATGTGCCCTGACCGGGGATTAAACCCACAACCTTGGTGTAACAGAACAACGCTCTAACCAACTGAGCTACCTGGCCAGGGCTAAGCCTATATGTTTAAAAAAAAAAAAAAATCAAACTATTAAAAAGGAGAAAAAAATATTGGTAAATGTCTAAATTTTTGATGGACAGCGATCAAGATTAAAAGCAATAAAAGAAACTACAGCCCTAGCTGGTTTGGCTCAGTGGATAGAACGTCGGTCTGTGGATGGAAGGGTCCCGGGTTCGATTCTGGTTAAGGGCACATTTTTGGGTTGCTGGCTCGATCCCCAACAGGGGATCATTGATGTTTCTATCCCCCTTTCCCTTCCTCTCTGAAACCAATAAAAAAATATTTTAAAAAATAAATAAAAAGAAAATAAACTACAAAGGCAAAGATTTCACAATGTAAATATTTTAAGTTCAAAGTCATCAAAGTCAAGCAAAAGGGGAAAAAATACTAAGAAACATTTGCAACAAATTTGACACCACCACCACCACCCATTATCCTAAAATATATATTGGAGACCCATCTGAAGCGATAAAACATCGAGATTTTTCTAGATACCTGGATAAAGGCTTTTATTTGATCCTTATCACAAACTTTTTTGATGTTTTAAAGAATAAAGATGAAACAGCGAAAGTTTGGTGGAATTAAGTCCTAAAGATTGTTTTCTAAACTTCATTTTGAGCTCACATTTTTCAACACAACGTGAGTGGGTTCAAATCTAGTTTTTCTTGGAGTGTGAGCAGGTCTTCACAGTCAATGTATTTATGGCCCGGGTAATCTATAAGGACACTGATTTCAACTACAGGTTCTGACATACTCCTAAGATGATACTGGAAGAACCCCTGTAAAGACAACAGAAGCACCTCAAAACATGGTACTCTGGCCATTTAGGACTAAAGAGAGCCCTTTGCCCACTCTCTGAGAGAAGTCTGGATCTATTTAATAGTGTGGGTGTCGGTAGAAGCCTCATCTCCTTTCTACCCACAGAGATCATTAGCCACATTGGATTCCATGTGTAGGATAAAATGAAGATTAGGGGCAGACTGGGTTGGTAGACCATTAGAAAGAAACCTAGTGGTGGTGGGGATGGAGGTGGAAGAGTGTCTCCCATATATAAAATATTTTATAACATTGCATTGCCCATAAGTGCTCAATGAAAGCTGTCCACTTTTAGTTCTTTGAGGACTAAACTTGAGCTGCAGGCCTCAGAGGAATTCTGTCTCAGATATGTAGGATTAACTGAACAAAAGATGTCTCACTGGGATATGCTGACAAATACACTCGGTGTGAACAAATGGGCAGAAGAGGCACCCAAGGCCTGGGTGGGACCAGATTCTTTCCCATTAAGTCCTGACTGTGTAGTAGAATCCAGGGGCTGGGGGGAGGAGAGGCACCAGCCAGGTGTGATGAATCAATGAAACAATCCCAGGCCTTGGAGATGGACTGTTCACATTTCACCTCTCTGTCCCACCACATTCCAAATGTGTGGACTTAAACAAGTTACTTCATATTTTTAAATTTTTTCCCTATTTATAAAATGGGGAAATCCATACTGTATTTTTTATTACAAGATGCATCATCCATTTATTAGTTTTATACAAAACAGGACAAACCATGTGCACATCAAATGCAAGACCAAATTCAATTTTAAATGTGTTGAATGTAGACAAAAATTCTCCTTAGAAGTCAAGAAATACCACAGTTATTTTTCAGGCTTTTTGTGAGGACTAAATCTTACAAAGGAAGAGCTCTTGACAGTTCCTGGCACAGAGTAAGCTCGGAAATGGTAGATATTAATCTAATAATGTGTGCCACGTGCTTTAAATGCCAAGTAGGTAATGTTATCCCTACTATGCAGGTGTAGAGACAAGGAGAACTCAAGGATCCTGCTGGATTTTTCTCAGTCATAACTGGGGGAAAGCCCCAGGTCTGTCGGACTGTCTATCACACAGCCTGAGAGCCACAGAGCTGGGCAAGGCCCTGCTGGATGGATCATCAACCACAGGAATTGGACTGAGTCACATGCTAATTAGCAAAAAGTTTTTGTGTTCCTGGGGCTACAGAGAGATCTCTGCAACCAAATGAATAAACGGTTTCTTTACCAGATGTCCAGTATCTAAGGTTCTGTATTTTCCCCTTCCCATCTCTTCCAAATAGGGCCTGGAGGAAATAGGGCCCAGCATGTTGGGACACCCTATTCCTGGGTTACATGAAGACTTTCCCACGGGTACACTGGCATAGATAGTTTTAGAGAAATAGGTTTCCAGAGCCTCAGCCTCTACACTCACCCTTTCTAAAACAGTCTGGGAAGTTTACTTATATGCACAATAGTTTCTCTGCTTTGCAAACAGAAGGCAATGCCCTCACCCACCCCAAAGTGCTTACTAAAGTGCATTGCCCCCAGAGTGGAAACACCTCTAGGACACCCAACAAAGAGAGGCTCCTTTAGTGATTAGCCCGGGGACTATAACCCCAGGGATTTCTTTCCTCCACTATCTTTTTGTTAAAGGTTGGAATGTTCTGAATTTAGAACAACTGAAGCAGTATAAGTTGCAGCAGTTTTCCAACATTTTGATCTCAAAATTATTTTGCACTCTTTTTTCCCCCTAAGCCAAATAAGAACCTAAAAAGATAGGTTTTTTTTTATTGAGGTATAATTGACACATAACATTATATTGGTTTCAGATGCACAACGTGATGACTTGATATTTGAATATAAGAATTTTACACTTTTAAAAATTATGAAGGACTCTAAAGAGCCCTTACTTATGTGGGTTATTTTGTCCATATTTAGTGTGTTTTAAATAAAAACTGCAAAGCCCCTCACATTAGTTAATATATTTTATGCAAAATAACTACTTTACAAAGTTGAAAATATTTAGTGAGAATAGCATATTTTTTACTAGTGGCCCGGTGCACGGATTTGTGCACATTGAAAGGAAATTAATTAGAAGAAATATTTTAATATTGCTATTCGCCCTTTCCCTATAAAGAAGTGTCAACCAAATTCACAATCAACAATGACAGATCGAAACACATACTTGTGATTGGCACCAGTGATAGCTTTATATGTATCACACATGCGCAAGTCAATTTAGCCTTTTATATATATAGAATAAACTTGGTTAATTAGACCTGCTTTTTGATTTAGCTAAACTTTTTCCAGCCCAGTGAAGCATTCCAACTTCTCTTTCAGGTAATTGTCAGCAACACAGCCGTAAATATCAACAGGAAGCAGATTATTATTGTAGATCACGAAGGGAGAACAAAGGGTAAAATATTTAACTGCAGGAGTGTTTGACTATATTCTGAGCAGTGAGAAAACCTGAAGTCATTTTCAAGGTCCACCATTTCTTACTTATTTTCAGTTGGGTCAAGTTTCTAAACTTTCTAAATCTCCATTTTCCAGCTAATGAAAAGAAAATAGGTTCTATCGAGTCTCCTATCTACCTACTCCAGGACTTCTGTGAGGATCAAATGAGATGAGGCAGGGAAAAACACTTCACAGACATTTCGTTAAAGTATGAAATGTTTCCACCTGGCTATAAAGCAAGTTGTGTTCTTGGGCTGAAGAAACTGCAAGGAGGCTAGTTGTCACTAGGGAGAGGAAGCTGGATGTTGCTATGTGATGTCATTACCCAAATGGACACTTAGCATATTAGCCCTTTATATATATACTAGAGGCCTGGTGCATGAAATTCGTGCACTTGGAGGGGTGGGGGGGGGCGTTCCCCAGCCTGGCCTGTGCCCTCTCACAGTGCAGAAGCCCGGTGATCGATTTCCCCAAAGAGGTAGGCCCCGCCTACCCATTGGGGCTCCTCATGGATTGCCCCAAAGAGGTAGGCTGGAGCTGGGGGACCCCCTGGCCTCACCGTGCAGAGGCAGAGCCGCTGGGACCTGCCTCTGTGGCTCCATGCACACACAGCCCTGCCCACCCACACCCACCTGCTGCACGCAGCCTCTTGATGGATTATGACGGCGTGAGGGCATCACGGCACGAGGGCATGGGGGTGTGACAACTATTTGCATATTAGCTCTTTATTATATAGGATAGATAAGTCTCTCTAGTGGCAGATTCTCATATCTGATTCTGTATTCAACCTATTGTGATATTATTGCTCGGGTGGAAATATATGAAAAAAATTCAGCCTCACACAGATATGTAGTTGAAAAAGGGGGAGTATGTTAATATCTTTTTCAGATAATTGTGAATATTTTTCTCTGATTCTATATCCAAACTGGACAAATTATAGTTTCTTAAAGAATAGTTGTGGTGTCAAATCTGAAGCTATATCAATGAAGTTTTTGTACTTTGTTATAGTAAAATCCATTTTGTCAATCTTGCTCTTTGAATTGATTTTTTAAAAAATAACATTTTATTTTAATATATTTTTATTGATTTCAGAGAGTAAGGGAGAGGGAGAGGGAGAAAGATAGAAACATCAATGATGAGAGATAATCATTGATCAGCTGCCCGCTGCACGGCCCTTACTGGGGATCAAGCCCACAACTTGGGCATGTGCCCTTGACTGGAATCGAACTGAGGATTCTTCAGTCCATAGGCCGATGCTCTATTGACTGAGCCAAACTAGCTAGGGCTTGAATTGATTTTTTTTTTTTTTTTACCAACATAAGTTATTTGGAAAATATTAGCTCACTGGAGTTATTGTAACCGGACAATCAATGGGTCTTGTGCTGCCTGTACAATTGAGCCAACTAAGCAGAGACAGAGTTGAATCATATATGAGTGTTTATTCCAATACTGCCGACAGTATGGGAGAGCAGCAGGTCATTCACAGAAATCTGCTCTGCAGCCCCCCATAAGTCAGCTGCTTATATTGGGTAAGACAAGGATTACATGAGGAAGTAGGGATTACAGGCATGGGGAAGTAGACTGTGTAGGCTGGGGTAGGACTCCATCGGTTGGGCAACAAGGTGGTTAATCTGTCCATGGTAATAGGCAGGTCTTGAATGAGAATGGACCACATTCCAAGGTTGACTCCCAGGTCCTGAGGGCATACAACTTCCAGCCTAACTTGGCTGGAAGACATTCTAACTTGAATATCTTTAACCAGAATAAGGCGATCATGGTTAATAGAGTATGATTAATATTTCATAATCATAGCTATTCCCCAATATTCTATTTTCCCCCCAAACATTATGAAGATCTTCCAAATGTTGACACATTTCATAACACAATATTTAAAAATCATATTGATTAATATCCCTTTGATCTCATCAGAAAATTCTTGAAGTATTGAAAAGTTATCAATTTTATAGTGACAACCACATGTTTTCTACAATTCTAATTTAAAAAAATGTTTTTATTGATTTTAGATAGAGAGGAAGGAAGAGAGAGAAGGATAGGAACACTGATGAGAGAGAAATATCCATTGGCTGCCTCCTGCACTGTTGTGGCAGAATGCATGGGAAAATGATCAACTAGCGCTGTGAGGGAGGAAAGTTTAACCTTTATTTTGCAGGTCTGCTTGTCCAGGGGAATTCCGGATCCAAAGCCTGAACTGAACTTGTGGGGAGGCTCTGACCTATATATCTCCTCCTGTGGTGGGCCCCTTGTTGTAAATGTTTCCCTCCATGTCCCACATGGTTCAGGGTTCCGGATCTGGAAGAGGAGCTGCACACAAATGAAAGAGAAGAGACAAGAGATAATTTGGAAATATTGGGGTGCCGGGGTCCAGGCCCAGCGGGCCAGGGGTTCCCAAAGGTGTGGACAGAGTCGGCAAAGAATGTTTTACACGGAGACAGCGTTCAGAACTCTCTAGCTCTCTTTAGTCTCCGTGGATCTTCCTGTGCCTGGCTGAGGCCACAGAGAAACAAACTGAGCCTTTATTTTATAGTCAGAGGTAAACAAGGTAGTGGTTACCATAGTTACACTGTTCTTGTGAGTTTCACTTGTTTTTGTTTTTGTTCTTGTTCTTGCTGCACTTCCCTCAGCCCATTAGCTTCCCAGATAAGATCTAGGGAGCGTCATAAGGTCAAGCCTAAATATGCTTAAGAGGACTGTGCCCTCTAAGCTGGTACTTGTTTGTGACTTTGCCAACAGGTCAGTCTGAGGCTTAATCCTATATCGGCTCCCCACACTCTTGAGGGTCCCCGCAGCTCCGCCCAAGACAGTCAGAGTGGGGAACTGTTGCAAGGCCCCCATTTTCCTTTTCATATATGCTTGTTGGTTTCTGAGAGCAAGGCAACAGAATTGCTAAATGGGGTCTGCTAGGAAACTGTAGGGGAGCTGATTCTATTGTAGAAAGCCAGGTCACCTCAAAAAGAATTATAGAAAGCTGCAATGGGACTTAGAAAAGAAACCAGAAGCTAGCATAGAGTTGCTCCAAGGGTGTTTCCCCTTCTCAATGACAATTTGGGAGAAGTTAAATTTATTATACAAAAGGAAGCCCCTAAGGCTTTTATAGATATTGGGGCTACTTTATCTGTTCCTAACCACACCCAACTCAAGTTGCCTTCTCCTTCAGAGTAAAGCTTCTGATTTAAAGCCTGACTTTAAATCAGAACCTGTTTTCTTTCAGCTAGAAGTGTTATGGGACCATACTATCTTGCAGCGAGGGCCTGTTTTGCTGTTCCCAAGAGAATGGACAAAGGGTTATATCTAAGCCTTTATGGCTCTCAGAGGTGACCCTAAGCTGTCTGTGACTGAAAAAATGTACCCAAATGGAAAGAGACATTCTGAAAATGGATAAATGAATTTGTCAGTCTTTTGCCAACATTTGACAAACCAATTGTCGAGGTATTTAGGCTCTGCAGCTCCGCCCAAGTCAGTCAGAGTGGGGCAGTAAGACTACAGTTTTAACCAGATACTGAACTAGGTTGCAAGCGCCCCCTCCCTATTTTCCCTTTCACCCTCACTTTTAAAAAACATACCTTCAACAAAGTACAAAACATTTCTATCAACAGTTTCAAATCCACATTACAGACTTTCTGCAATAAAAAGCCAAAAGCAGGTGAACTTAAGACTTGTCTAGCCACCATTGGCCCCTTCTAGCTCCCAAAATATTTGACTGATATGCTATTTGACATATAGACAGAATTTGCTAGAAATTCAATACTTGTTATTTCAGTAAGATATGAAGCCCGAGATCGCATCAGTGTTGTGAAAGCCTGAGATTGCATCAGTGTTTTTTTGTTGTTGTTAATCCTCACCTCTACAATTTTTTCCATTGATTTGTAGAAATAGCGGAAGGGAGAGGGAGACAGAGAGAGAAACATTGATGTGAGAGAGATGCTTTGATTGGTCACCTCCCACACGTGCCCTGACCTGGAGTCAGGATTGAACCTGCAAGTACGTGCCCTTAACCAGAATCAAACCTGGGACCTTTCAGTCCGCAGGCTGACACTCTATTCACTGAGCCAAACTGGCTAGGGCAATGTGGGGTGGGGTGTGGGGGGGAAAGAATAAAAAGGAAAATGGGGCGGGCTTGCACCCTAGTTCAGTATCTGGTTAAAACTGTAGTCTTACTTCCCCACTCTGACTGACTTGGGCGGAGCTGCAGAGCCTAACCTCAGGGCCCCACCACAGCTGACTTGGGTGGAGCTGTGGAGCATGCCCCCAAGGTCCAGCCAAGACTGACTTGGGCGGAGCTGCAGGGACCCTCAGGGGCTCACCACAGGAAGAGATTTTTAGGTCAGATCCTCCCCAGAGTTCAGTTCAGGCTATGGATCCGGAATTCCCCTGGACTAGCAGATCTGTGAAATAAAGGTTAAACTTTCCTTCCTCAGAGTGCTGGCTGATCATTCTCCCGTGCATTCTGCCACAAGTTAAGGTTAAGCTTGACCTTGTTGGGAAGATACCAATCTAGGAGGTGACTACCCACCATGACCGCTTTTAGTTAAAGTTTAACTTCAGACCATCCTTTGTGGTTACTTTAGGTCTTTGAGTTTGCAAGACTGCCATGCAGGCCTTCCCTGAGCTTGTCAGGTTAGCATGTGGTTCTTTTCATCTACATCTTTATAATAGGACACACAAAACCAGATTCCAATTGTGCTTTTATTAACCAAGTCTTTGACTGGAATGTCATGATCAAGAGAGACTTGTTAGGATTCTGGATGTCACCAGAGAGACTCAAGGAATTGAGATTGACTTTGAAGCCCATAAGTACCCCTTGGAAAAAATGGCCTGGTACCTTGCTTATTCACATGGTTCATGGCAATCTTTTCAGGTAAGAATGAAGGTTGCTTTCCTGGGAGATGGCAAAGAAAGGACCTCAAGACATTTTGGGACCTCAAGAACTTGAGGAATTCACCCAAACCTAAAGGCATTGCAGGAAAAGCTGGATGGCAACTGTGTGGCTTGGCTTCTGTGCCCTGAGGGGCTGACTAAAGCTCAATCTGAAGATTTCATGTGAATGAAATTACAGTAAAGCAAATTTTACAAAGCTTATGCAATCAATTGCTATTCTTATTGTGTTTATACAAATAATCAGGTTAAATTAAAACTGGATCTAATACAGTCTCCTTGGTAAAAATGAGAGTGATTTTTTAGGGAGGAAAAATGTGTTTCAATGGAAATCACAATGCCCAATTATGATTATCGGATTCTAGGGCAGTTGATCATTTCTAAAGTTTTATTTTTACCTATAAACTGAACTGATTTCTGAATTCTTTTAGTTGCCTTCAATCCTCCAAGCGAATGTTTCCTTTTTTACCCCATCCTTTGACTTGGGATTATTGAGAACTACTGATGCAATTGAGAGGAATTGGCTGTCTGACAGGTAGGCAGACAGGGCAGGGGGCCAGTGGAAAACAAAGGCAGGTGGAGCATAGGACCTGGCAGACACGGCAGTTTGAGCAAGCCTAATCACAGGAACCAACCATGCAGTAATAACTGAATGTTTTTGGACTCAGAGTGGGAGGCATGTGAAATCAAGGGAGGGCCAGCAACAACAAGGTGAACTGATGCATAGGAACAGAGAAAGTTCAGGTCTGTTACTGGGCAAGAACAATGAGGGAATCAATCAGGTGGTGACACAGGTAGATATAGAGCAGGCTTGTAACACATATATACCTCTAGACTGTGGACGAAAGGGGCCACATGCTGACCTGACGAGCTCAGGAGAGGCCTGCATGGCAATTTTGCAGACTCGGACACCTAAAGTAACCACAAAGGATGGTCTGAAATTAAACCTTAACTAAAAGCAGTTATGGTGGGCAGTTACGTTCTAAGCTGATATCTTCACTGATAAGGTCAACCTTTACTGTAACTGAGCCTATCTGTCTTTTTGCATCTATGATAATATGTCCTTGGGATGTCTGGGTAACTTGTGATTTCCCTGTATCTGGAGCCCCAAGGGCACAGCCAGGTATGCTGGGCCCAGGACAGATGCAGCAGATTCTTTCATTTATCATGTTAATTGTTCCTGCACCCACCTAAGTATGTGTCCATCATTTTACTTTTTATCCTATCAGAGGTTTCCCCGCTTCGCTTAATCCCACCTCCTTAAATCTGTCACCAATGAATTTCATGTATAAATACGGATGTAACCCTGCCATTCTCCGGAGCAGTATCTCAATTCATTGAGGTTCTGCTTCCCGGCATATGTCGACAGTTTGGCTCAAATAAACTCACAAAAATTCTTTACAGGTTTCAATGGTTTTTTACGTTAACAAAACTATAGTTTAACTTTAGCCCCGCTGTTTGGCTTCTGTACTTATTTGCTTTGTTTAACAATAGAAAAGTTATTTTGATTTTCTAAATTATATAAATCACCCCATTTGATTGAATACCCTATTGATTGTACTGTGACTATCCCATTGGTTGTGGTCATACTGGTCTTAGAAAGCACATTTTCCTTTACCTGGGAAGAACAGCACAATTATCCCAAGGCCAGAGGGCTCCAGTTAACATGCCCCTGTTGACTCAGAGTTCTGGAAACCCAAAAACTGTAATTTAGACAACATGAAACTGCTTCTGCTTCTGTAAACTGCTTTTTGCAAATCAGGTTCCTCATTCTAGACCCGAGGGCTCTATATAATGTGTTTCTGTCAATTCAGTGATCCAGAGACCCAAAACTATAATATAGATAACATGCTGCTTCTGCTTCTGTAAACTGCTTTTTTGAGAACCAGGTTCCTCATTCCAAACCTTGGGTTGTAATCAATATCTTTGTGATCTTTGCCTATATAAATCTGGTATCTTGGCCATCTTATCACTATGAGATTTGGGGAATGGCCCCTCATAGTCCCGGATTGCAATAAATGTGACTCTTTAATTTGACTTCTTGAGGCATCCTTCTGTGATTTGCGGGGTACATTACAACAAGTCTACTTGTAATAAATTTTCACACTTTTGCTTAAATCTTCTGGTCCACAGTGCTCATCCTTTGCACCGTGAGACATGACCCCGGTGCTGTGGGGGGGGGGGGGGGGGGACGGGGGACGACTCAGCTCACTGTTCTGATTATCACAATGTCAACCATATAGAATTTACCTGAACATCTGATGACATCATCAAAGATATTTAAACTGCAGATAAAAAGGATCTATCAAATTGTCACTGCTTTCTTTCATTCTAGCAAAAGAAACATTAAGACTTCTCCAGATTGACAGTTTTACAGACTCAGAAACTGGTTTATAATTTGCTATGATTATTAACCTTCATTTTTCTTCTGTTTTTATAGGCATACTCCTTATTAAATAACTGATTATTTGTTTACACAATATAGGTCTATCTACATCGCTACCTCCAGAAGTGAGACTCCATGTCAAAATGATGACACTTCAGGAATTCCAGCCCATCCCTACTTTAGAAAAACCAACCAATGGCCTCTTTATTCCAGTCTCAATTCCCATTCCCTTGTCTTCCTTTGATCTGGCAGGGATAGAGACTTCCATACCCTAACATAGGCAGGAACTATGACTATTATTAGCAGGAATCAGTTATTAAAGATAGACCATACTCCCTCATCAATCCTAAAAGATTTTAGGGATACAAAAAAAAAAAGATTTTAGGGTTGGACATCTTTGAGGGGGGAATTTTATAGAATAGTAAAAAGCTAGGAAGATTCTAGAAGCAAAATAGGGAAGCTGAGACAGTTAAACAGCAGTTTGTGTCCACCTAGCAAATCCTATCTTCCCTAAACAAAGGGCACTTAAAAGTAAATGGCTTGTACTTCTCCTCTCCAACCAGAGAGTAAATAGCTTAAATCACTCTATTCAGGGAGACAGATAACAGAAATCCAATTAAGGCCATTTGCCAACCACACCAAGGACAGACAGATTAAGAGCATAAATCTCATTTTGGTATATCAGCATAAAGCTGATGAATATTCTATTGATCCACCCCAAGACCTCTCCTAAATGTCCAGCCTTTAAAGACCCTGAAAATGAAGGTCCCAGCACATTCTCCCTCCAGGGAGCACACCTGTGCCATTTCCTTCCAACTCTCCTCCTCCTACTCCCCACACATATCCCCTAACGTGTAAAGGACCCCAGGAGACTTGTAACCAGGGAGCAATGGGCAGAGGCAGCTCGTCCCAGACTAACCTCCTGAACCTGTCTCCAAGGCCCCCTTTTCTCTGACTTCCTAATGAGCCAAAGCAGCCCAGTCTAGACTCTCCTATTGCTTCTTCTATGCCCTTGTTTCACTCTCTTAATTACATTTTTGCTACGGTCAATAAACTCTTGCTTGCTTTTCTACACTTTGTCTCTTGATTGAAATCTTTCCCGCAAGAAGACAAGAACCAAGGTCTCTTCATCCCCTCTCCCCCGTAACAAGGCAGATTTAATTATTCAAACAATTTTTATTATAACACTAAACAAAAAAATGTCTATGGAGTTGGCTTTTCCCCTTGCCCACTTTAAATCAGTAGTTTAATAATGATTAGAAAAGACAGAACTCTTTTTGGTGTTTCTGACAAAAGTAGAAAGAGTGAAAACATAATTATGGAAGATTTCTCTCAGATGTTTGGGTCGAGCCTGCAGGATGAATGTACTCTTATGGCAATGCCCTGAAAACAGGGGTTTTTTGTTTTTGTTTTTAAACATCAGATTCAGTTACTTTCTGTCCAGCTTAGAGGGGTTTATTTTAATTATTCCAGTGAGGCTTTTGCAGTATGACTTTGGGAGGGGGTTATTCTCACCAAAAAGATTCTGCTGAATGCCTGTCATATGCAGGTCGTTGTTCTAAGTATTAGAGCTAGCAAACATTGTAAAACTTGGAACATCCTTTTGTTACCCATGGGGAGAGGTCTTCAGACCCACCTGTTGCTTGTGGAAGTGGAATTCTTGCTATATCCTGAGGAAAAGAATTTTCTGAGACTCACATGGGAGAACGAGTGATTTTTATTTGTGTGGAATTAAATCCCTGAGTTTCCAAGGTCCCCTCTCTCTCAGTCTCACCATAGAACAAGTGTAGCAGTGGCTTTAATAAGGCTAGAATTTGAGCCAGTGTCCTGAGTTCCTGTTCCATGTTGGGGAAGTCCAATATATCATTAGGCTAGCTTAGCTTGTGTTCCCTGCTGTAGTCCATCAGTCCATTTCCTGTGGGGTCCGCAGGACCACATGGCTATGGAGGAAACAAGAGAGCCCCATGAGCCAAGAACAACAAAAGAGAGAATGCCTTATTTTAAGGGATTATGTATTCCCAAATTTTTGCAGGCTTGCAGTGGCCACACCAATTCTGGCTAACTACCTCTGTTCCCAGGGGTGACTAATAGGCATCTTTCCTATTCACCCCAACTTCACTTTGCATATGTCTATCTCCCCTTTGTTGGATCCCTTCCCCCAGTGATCTACAGGGAATGGGCTGGTGGCTCCCTGGGGAGTGTGAAATTGCAGCTTCCTGGGAAAGCTGTCCAAATGACATGTCTGGCCTCCCTTTGCTCCTTTCCTATTACTAATTGGCTAATTAGAGTGGTATCACTTTTATAGCAAGCAATCTAATAGATTCAGTAGAGATGCTCAGGTTCTTAAAGTTCCAAGATGGCCAAGGTAGCCATGGGGAGAAGAAAGCTAGAGCTTCAGAGAGTCTTATTTAAGAAAAAGACTCATTGAAAAAAGAAAAAAAAAGAGATATTTAAATACCACATTGTAGTGATTAGAAATGGAGCTGTTGCTGGTCCCAGGTACCTGGTCCCAAAATGGTTAATTTAGTTTCTTTTGTCTAGCTCCATGATTTTAGGAAACTCAATCCAAGATTGTTTTACTTTTTTGTGTGTTTTGTTTTTAAGTCCCAAACTGCATCAGTGGATGAAGTTAGTGAGGAATGACAAATACAGAGAGAGGTACAAGAGGGGGAAGGAAGTAATCCTATTGTGACAGCTTCAGAGAAACCCTCCCTTCCATCTGAAAGGAAGCAAGGACTGGCTGTTCTGAACAGGCTGGCCTTTGGGTGCTCTCACTCTTATCTCATTTGCACATCTGAGCCATCAGCTGAAGGCAGCGGTCTTCCTGGGTTGGAACAGTTTCCTCCTGGGGCCTGTTTTCTTTCTCACTCACTTTGCATCTCCTCAGCTGAAGTGGAAAGGTGTGAGACAAATTGTTAGTCATCATTTTATAACTTCAGGGCTTTTGAGTTAAATGTGTTAGCTCTTTGTTTCCTCAGCTCATGGAGAGGGCAGCCTGGCCTTGGCTCAGCTGTTTGAGCCTTTCTGGGTCTCAGATGGCAAAGGAAGAGCATGACACCAAATCACCTATAGAGTAAGAAAGCACTATACACAGGGAGACTGAATGAAGTCCACTTAGTGAGTGAGGATCAAGCTCTCAGTCTTCCAAGCAGATGAACCACCACTGGCCACGGGAAGATGAATTTGGTCAAAGTCGAAGGGAACTTCTGGAGAGACTATGGTTTTTCTAGGGCAATCAGGCTGCTTCCTCTGTTTTGATATTAAGTATATTGCAACCCGGGCCAGCCCTGAGAGTGAACACAGTGCCCAGGAAAAGCTATACTCAGCAGGCACTCTGGGTCAGTTGGACCCTAAAACACAATTTAGTTCAGTCAAGCACCTGGGTTTTTTTCCACAAAAATAAATCTGTTCTGTGGCAAGCAGATGATATATGCACAAGGAATTCTTCATCTTGTAAATTCACAGCTCACAAAAGATTACGGTGGATTTCGAAGCTGTAAAGGGCAGTTAAGGACAAAAGCATATCGGGGCCCTCGCCACGTCACTATGGTGCTATGTGGGGAGGTGAGATGAACTGAGTTAAACCAGGTTCTTCTGTTCATTTGTCCATGTGCTCATTCATTCATTCATTCATTCAGAATCTATGGAACTCCTATTATGCTCCAGGATTGTGCTAAATGCTAGGAGGAATTTTACAGGTGATGAGAAAAACATTAATTCTTATCAAAGAGAAGGATAACACATCACAATATGAGTTTTTTAGTCTTAGAAGCCTAGGTTGTGTGAACTGAGATCTTCCAGGTCCTCTCGTTCAACTCTACTGTCAAAGTGGGGCTGCCTTTTGATGCTGGCTGTCTACCCTGCTAGAGTCACACTCCTTAGAGTCTCCTGCTTAGAGGGTGACTTTGCCAAGTGACTTGCACCAGGAAACATGGGAAGTATTTCCCAAAGACAGGACTGAAGTAGTTTACAAGCAGGTTAAACCACAGAATTGAATCCTTTAATCTCAGAGCAGACAATCACCTTCCACGGTGACAATGAGAAGTTCTCAGGGGCTCTCTAGAACATCAGAGAAAATTATGTCTGGTTTGTTTTTGTTTGTTTGTTAATCCTCACCCGAGGGTATTTTTCCATTTATTTTAATTTTTTCTCCTATTGATTTTTAGAGAGAGTGGAAGGGAGGGGGAGAGTCACACATAGAGAGAAACATCGATGTGAGAGAGACACGTCGATTGGTTGCCTCCCAAACCAGGGCCGGGGATCAAATCTGCAACCAAGGTACGTGCCCTTGACCAGAATTGAACCTGGGACCCTTCAGTCCGCAGGCCGATGCTCTATCCACTGAGCCAACTGGCTAGGGCAAAAGTGCGTCTGTTTTGCAAAGCTGGCTGTCAAACAAACCTCCAGAGATAGCAAGGACTAGCCCATGTCCCCCGGAGACTGGTAGGGTGACCTTTCCCTATGAGTCGGAAGTGCAGTAAGTCCCAAACAAAGGAAGAGAGAGGGCCGGGGCCATTTTATGTAGATAAACCAAAGGCAATTTTTGCTTGTTTTCATTCACTGTGAAAGGAGTTTTTAGGGGTAAAATAGGCAGGTTTAGGAAGCTTTAGGAATTAGAGGGTCCATGGGAGAGGACCACAGAGCTGCAAAACTGGGAGCTGCAGAAGGTATACATTTACAGAATAAAGGAAAGGAAGCCACTCATTCAGAGAAAGAAGAGGAAGGCCAAAGGGAATAGAAGAACAAAAGGGAGAAAAAGAGGGGAACCTAACCTGGGGTTTGAGCTCTGAAGCAGCTATATTGACCAATCAGAAGGGATATCAGGACACAAAGAACTGCAACCTTTAAAAACCTTAAGAAAATGGGACTTGGTGGGACTCTCTCCTCCTCCCCACATGGGAGTCTGTGCTTGTTTCTCAATAAATTACCATCTTTTCCTATACCACCTTTTTGTCTGTGGCTTCATTCTTTGAATCCATCTGGACAAGAACCTGGGAAGCCACCTTTGCATCCTGCCCAGGGAAAAACAACACATTTCAGTTTATTTTCCGCATTTCAACTGCAAGTAGAACAGAGATATCTAAATAATTGTCTTCATGCTCTGCTTTGCATCATGGTTGGGCCAGTATTTCTGTTGGATGGAAAACTCCAGTTCAGTCTCTGAAGAAGAAAACATTGTCAGCTAAGTGAAAATGAGGCAATACTTCTTTTATTTTGGGGGCCAACCCTGATTTGAAATGGTAAGGCTTTGTGTCTCAGGCAGCCTGATTTAATTGCCAAACAAAGCTCTCTTCTTGTGGGGAAGAAAGAAGAGGACTCCAACAATTAGCCCTCTCAAAATGTAGGTCTGTAAAAACAATCGGGAGGAAGTAGGCAGTCACATCCACCCGCCCATTGCTTTTGGCTAGTCCAGGAGAAGGCAAAACAAAGGAAAACATCCAGTTGGTTCAAGAGTTCAGCTCTCCCTTTATTAAGAGAAAATCCATCCTTCTTTTCCCTGGTTAGCCCAGACCTCTTTTCTCATTCCACTGCTGTGATGTTGTACCTTTCAGAGCCCTCCTAATCGAACCACTTCGGGTTTTGATGCAGGAATCTTATACCTCTTCAGTGGTCAAAAGTATTAGAAATGTTCTTTGAATAAGAACTAGAGGCAAGAATTTAACTGGATTTTCTTACCAGGGTAAAAATGAAGAAATGGTCCCAAAGAATAAACAAAAGTAATTTTTGAATGCCTGCTATGGGCTAGATGTTTACTCTTAGAACACTGTATTGAATCTTCACCACAAGTTTATGAGGTAGTTATATATTTTTGCCATTTATATTGTTAAAAACAAGACAACAGTCCCAAAATGGAGTCACTTAGGTTAAGTCCCACGTCACCAAATTGAGACTTAATCACAGTTTTGGCTCTCCCAGAAATGGAACATTAAACCTGTTAATCAGGAATCGCCTGATCAGCAGATCCCTTCCATCTGCTAAAGGAAAGTGACCTTGCAGTAACTAACCACTGTCTCACCTAATACAACTTCCTATTCCCACTGTAAAGCCTTCCATGTTGTACAGCTGCTTGGGGCTCCTTTCTATCTGATGGATTAGATGCCGTGGACCAATTTGAATTGATTTTTGCTCTAAAACCTTAAAGTTTTAATATGTCTCAGTTTATCTTTTAACAATCTATATGAGAAAACTCCAGCTCAGAGGTTAAATGATGTGCCTTATATCACACAGAATGTCATGGGTAGAAGGGGAATTAAACCAGGTAACTGTAGTTACCAGGTGGCCAAGAAGCCATTGTCTTTGCTGTTTTGCTTGGTCCAACTTGATTAGAGAAAATCAATGAGTCTCCAGAAAGAGAAGAAACCCAATGGGAGCAATTTTTTGAAATGGGAAATCCAACCTTTTCTTTCATTTTTAAAAATATATATATTTTATTGATTTTTTACAGAGAGGAAGGGAAAGGGATAGAGAGTTAGAAACATCGATGAGAGAGAAACATCCATCAGCTGCCTCCTGCACACCCCCTACAGGGGATGTGCCCGCAACCAAGCTACATGCCCTTGACTGGAATCGAACCTGGGACCCTTCAGTCCGCAGGCCGATGCTCTATCCACTGAGCCAAACCGGTTAGGGCCTTTTCTTTCAGTTTTATTGATGCACTTTCCCTTGGAAATATATTCACTTCATTTTCCTGGCCTAGTGTAAAAGTATAAGATGTGAATTTATCTAGTGTGGAAATGCCATTCTAAAGACTGACTCTCATGGGAGTGCATTTAATCAGTCACCTTGAGAACATTAGTTGAGTATCACAAGGAAAGCTTTATGTTGGATGCTTTAAGTTTCTGTTCTTATGTTTACAATTCACCAATAAAGAGTGAATCCACTGAAACCCTAAGCCCCCACACTCCACCCCAATAAAAGCAGAACCCAGGTCCGAGGGTGCTCTCTCCCTACCCATGACCTGGCTGTGCATCTCCTGGCCTGCCTTATACTCCCCATGGCCTGTAAGTAATAAACCTTTTCCTTCAAAGTTTCCTAATGCTTATTGCTGAAGGGTATCTTGCAATGTTAATAAGAACCATAAGGCTGGGTCCAGTTGTAACCTTGGTTTAGAAAGGGGAGAGGTCCATGGGAAGCTCACCGGGGACCAGGGAGTCCTCAGGCATTTCTAGCCAATTGCATGACTATGATAGACTGAGCTGAGCAAAAGACAGTAATGCCTTGTGTTATGACTGACACTGGCTACCACATTATGATGTCACTAAGAGGTAGGAACTTTTTAGCTCTGTTATAATGTCATGGACCAACTTTGTCTATGTGGTCTGCCATTGACTCAAATGTCATTATTCAACACATGGCTGTATTGTATAGTATAGTATGTCTCTATTTATATTTATTTGTATATATGCCATTTTTATATATTATATGGCAATGCACAGAAAAAGACTAGAAAGAATGTTAATAGAGATAAATTAGTTTTGGAGGTGAAGTGCGTGGGGATGATAAAGCAGGGCCTTTATGTTTTAGTCTATAAACTACATTCGGATCTTTTACAATAAAAACATTTACACCTATTACATATATAATTAAAAATAATAAAATCTTAACTGCTGCCGAAACCGGTTTGGCTCAGTGGATAGAGCGTCGGCCTGCGGACCGAAAGTTCTCAGGTTCGATTCCGGTCAAGGGCATGTACCTGGGTTGCGGGCACATCCCCAGTGGGAGATGTGCAGGGGGCGGCTGATGGATGTTTCTCTCTCATCGATGTTTCTAACTCTCTATCTCTCTCCCTTCCTCTCTGTGGAAAATCAATAAAATATATTTAAAAAAAAAATCTTAACTGCTCCTTTATAATATCTTGACTTTTAGTTTTCTTCCTATGCATCTTCTATTAAAGCTTGGCTGCCTATGGAAAGGTGAAAAAAATTACTCTTTCTTCTAGAAATCTAAAGTGTAAAGTTAACTAATTGGGCAATTGCTTTGAAGTGAACTGGCTACCAGATGAAGTTGCAAACAAGTCATTGAGGTCAATGGCTGTGGGTGGCAGGATGTAGCCCCCTAATGTAGCTGATTTGTTCCAGGCAAGAGTGACAGTGTCATCATCCAACAGCCAGGTGGGTGAGGTGTGTCTGTGACACAAAGTGTTAGCTCAGAATGAGCTTCCCCTAGCCTTGGTTCCAGGATTCTTCCACTGTAGTGGCTGGCGTAGGGAGGGGAAGAAAAGGTGATGTCACAGGCGGGGGCAGCAGAGAGGGCAGTTGGTGTTCCACCAAGACAAGAGAAAGAGCACATTTCACTTGGGACAGGAATAGTGTCTTTTAATTATGCATTTTCAGATGGTTAGTTTTTCCTCTTTACTCCCATTTGTTTATCCACTCAAGCCAATCAATCTAAATGTGCTCTTTCCTACTTAGGAGTAAAACAATGGAGTTTCTAGAAGGGACCCTAGGTCACCTAGTCCAACCCCTGACTGGCAGGGCAGTATGTGGATACTTAGAGAGGTGACCAATACCCAAACACAAACCTGGTGCTCGTCCCTAGCACCCTGGAGTCCAGAGAGGCACTTGTACTGCTTCTCCAATTCTCCCTTTTTTAAAATATATTTTTATTGATTTTAGAGAGGAAGGGAAAGGGAGAGAGAGATAGAAACATCTATGATGAGAGAGAATCACTGATCGACTGCCTCCTGCAGGCCCCAAACTGGGGATCGAGCCCGCAACCCAGGCATATGCCCTGACCATGGGATTGAACCATGACTTTCTAGTTCTTAGGTCAATGCTCAACCACTAGCCACACTGGCTGGGCTCTGATTCTCTTGGAAGCAGCTCCTAATGATACTTGGCCGAAAGAAACCACATTAACCTGAAACAAAGACAGGCCTCAAAGAGGTTTTCTTGTTCTTTTTGGTACTTTCTCAGACCAGAGTCGGATGTCTGTTGTATAAAATACGTTTCTGTGTCTATACTGTGGTTTTGTGCCAGTACAGACCAAATGAAAATGTTGTTTTCTGTTACCCTGACATTTTTTCCCCTTAGTCTTGTCAGGCCCCATTCATAGCATTCCAGTTTCTATTTCTTTCTAATCTCCAGGTGAATGAAATGAAATTGATTCGACTTTTTAAAAACGCAATCAATTTTAATGCAAAAACACAGGATGAGATTATTTCAGCAGGCGTCTCCCTTATCTCACTATGTCAACTTGAAAGAAATAGTCATTTAAAAAAAGCTTAGTTTTGTTTAGTGTGCAGAACTCTGCCAGGCCAAGCAAACGTTGGTGCCCAATGGGCAGACTGTGCTGTGCGCCAGTTGGCTGTGTGAATTCCATGAGGTGAAGGCTGTTGTTCTGAATGACATCAGCCTGGCTGGCAGTGCTCCAAGTCCTGGGCCCAGAGGGGAGGCTTGGGGAGGCGAGATGCTAACACTGATGGCAAAGTAGTGCTGCTGCTTCCCTAGGCTTCACATGTGTGGGAAAATGTGACAACAACATGCCGTAATAATGATAATAATGCGCAGGCAGGTGATCTGTGAGGCCTTGGCATTTACCTTCTGTTCTTTCCCATGCTCTTTGTGTTTCTAAAAACATTAGCAACGCCTTTTAGTGGAAAGAACCCCAGGCTAGGAGTTAGGACAGCAGGCTGCAGTCTCTGACTTGCCACTAATGAGCTGGTTTGGGGTAAGCCACTTACACTCTGAAAAATTGTTATTCTGTCCACTGCCCCCGTGTGGTCTAATCTCTGGGTTTCCTTCTATCTCAGATTTTAGGGCCCATGTTCTCGGCATTTACTCTGCCTTTTGTTCTCAGCATCAGAAGTGAGATGCTTTCCGGGAGGAGATTTTATTCTCTTCCTGGATGGCTTGATCCACTATTCCTTGAACCAGAGGACACAAATTGGAGTTGTTGTTTTTTCAGTATAGTAAGGGATGGGACATGAGACTGTGAGAGTTACAGGTGAGTCAACCTGTTTTAAGTTTTTCATTCCTGATGAAAAAAAAAAAGAGAGAGATACGATTTGATAACACAGGGAGGAGAAGGTTTTGTCTGTACCCACCTGGTCCCAGGGTTGTAATAATGCAATTGTGTCTGCAATGCCTTATATTCCATTTCTCAGACAAGCTGTCCTGCAACTCAGAGGTTGCAACCACCACACCTCTTTTTTTCACACGATGGCTGCATGTTGTAAGAGGGCTGACTTTATTAATTGCCCTGGAAAGCTTTAAAAATGAGGCGGGGCTCCTAACTACCAGGCACAGTTAATGTGATGGAGATTTGTCATCCTGACATTCCATTTGGAACTATTCAGTGAATGGAAATTTGTAGTCAGAGATGAGGGGGTCTTTCAGACACTGGTAAAACAAATTCACCCAAGAGGCGGGTAAAACGAAGAAACCCAATTATTGCTGTGTTAGGTTCTGTGCAGAGAATTTCGTGATCTCTACTCTGGTGATTCCCCAGAGAGTAAGATAGTTTAGCTTCTTTTTAGAGGTTTTCTACACAAAGTGATTCCGAATAGATTTCCATACGTCCTTGCTGCCCATTTCTGAAAGCAATATTCAACCTACATGGTGCCCTTTCATTTAAGAAATTTCCAGAAAACAACTTCACAGTAAAGGAAGTCTTTCCACCATTAAGATTTCATCTTTTTTGTTTGGGACTATCCAAGGCATTGGGAAGAGGTTAGACACGGAGAAATAAGACCCTGTAATTCCTCAGACAAAGGACTCTCCCTGAGCCATTGATCTGAAAATTCGTCTGCTGGACCCAGCCTCTGGGGAGGGTGTGTGACAATAACCATTGATTACTTAGGAACCTGAGAGCAGGCAGTTCGGAAGTTGTGTGGGCTGAGCTTTTGGATCCTTACTTAACTCCAGGAGAAACAAACAAGCTGCCCAGTCATTTACTTCATAGTCACTAATAAAGGTAGTGGGATCCTCGCAGTCATGTTCATATGCTTGTTTTTAAACTATAGTGGCAGGAGGCAGAACAACTGACTTGACCACCAAAGCAACTCATTAGAACAGCTGGTAGGCAGTGAAGGACTCTGTTGTAGGTGTAAGTATGTGTCCAGCATGGCCAGGGACAGGAAAAGACAGAAATAACATAAAAATCCACGAATAGGAGACTGTTTAGGTAGATTATGGAACACCATATACCATGGAATTTATGTGTCATAAGTCATCTTTCCCGACACACCTGCAATGAGGAATCATCTACACGTGATTTATTATGTCCTGGAGAACCTGATAAAGGAGGGGGAGGCAGGAGTGGGGAAGAAAAAGAAAGAAGTCAGGGAGTGATTTTTGTATAAAGTTCCGGCACCTGCCTGGTCCCTTTGGGAAACTCTGGAGTATAAACTGTACCAACTGGGGGCCAGGAGCTGGGCTTTAATAATCACCTGGCAGATCCTCCTGCTTCTCAGTGCTTTCAGGCCAGGGGCTCGAGAGGCCCAATGTCAGGCCTCAGGAGAGATGTGCAGGTGCAGGCAGCTAAAGAAAAGCACACATATGCCAGGGGTTGACTCACACTGGAATGGTAAAGGGATTGCAGGGGTTCTGGTTAGAGTGTCTGCTTTGTTATGCAACTAACAGAAAGAATGATGTGAGAGTGCAAAGTCCTTCCTTTGGAAGTTTATGATCATCATTAAGCTAGCCCCCACCAAACAAACAAATAAAAAACCCCAAACAAGTTGCCAAGTAACATTTCCTGGGGTATTTCCCAACACCAATCAATTCTTCAGCACCAGCTGGGTATCCAATAATTCAACTCAATTTTGACAATAGCTACCAGGAATCAGTGTCAGATCCCAGGAGTTAAAGGGCCCAGTTTCACTTCAGATGCCAGTCACAAGTCCCAGGTTGCCAATTGTACTCTGGAGGACTGGCTACATGTTGGGGTTCCCAAGACCCCTTCTTCAGTTTGGTAATTTGCTAGAATGGCTCACAGAGCTCAGGAAGGCATTTTACTTACATTTACAGGTTTATTATAAAGGATATAGCTCAGGAACAGCCAAGTGGAAGAGATGCATGGGGCAAGGTATGTGGGAAGGGGTGCAGAGCTTCCCTGCCCTCTCTGTGTGCACCACACTCTCAACACCTCCACATGCTCACCTACCTAGAAGCTCATCCAATCTCATTGTCCAAGAGTTTTTATAGTATAATGTCCACCACCCTCATCCTAGGTCTGTAGATGGAGCTGAAGGTCCCAAACCTCTGATCACTTGGTCTTTCTGATGACCAGCCCCATCCACAGGATACCTAGGGGCCCCACCTGTATTATCTCAACATAAATTCAGGGATAATAAAAAAGGGATCCTTATGAATACAAAAAGATACTCCTACTGCTCAGGAATTTCCAAGACTTTTAGGAGCTCTGTGCCAGGAATAGGACAAAAAGCAACTATATTGCTTATTATACTATACACATATAGTTTGATATCATTTTTATTTTATTTTTAAATATATTTTTATTGATTTGAGAAAGGAAGGGAGAGAGGGAGAGAGATAGAAACATCAATGATTGATCTGCTGCCTCTTGCCCACCCTCTACTGGGGATCGAGCCCTTAACCCAGGCATGTGCTCCCATCAGGAATTGAACCGTGACTTCTTGGTTCGCATCACAGTCAACCAGTGAGCCATACCTGCTGGGCTGATACCATTTTTTTTTAAAGTAAAAAGAAACATGTGCATGTAAAGAAAAAATCCTGGAAGGAAAAGGACCCAACTGTTGTTACCTCAGAAGGGATTAGTGTTGGGGAAGAGTGGTGAAGGAGTAGGTAGAGGCATTAATTTTTTTTTTTTTAGGTAGAAGCATTCAGAGTTTATGAGCAAACATATTATGCTTTATCATAGGAATAAAAAATAACACAATGTACAAGGTCTCTGCCATGAACCAGAGCTCATGCCTCTGTAGTTGGGCTTTTCGGTCTGCAGTTCTGACAATCAGACGAGCCATACTGAGTGAAAGGAGAGTAGTGCTACTTGGAGAATATGTGATGTTTCCCTGCAAGGAACAATGCTTTGAAGTCTACAATTATGTTCAATACTGGGCTGGAAATTGTGGCTTCGGTGGTTTCCATTCCAGATGCCTGGTTGCCATTTTAGGCGGTCTTAGGAAAACAGGTTTTCAGTCAAGTGCCTCCCCTTCGTGCTTGAATCCCTGTCCATTGGATGTGCATTAGCTTAGCCTCTGCTCTCTGTGGGAGGCTGTTTGGGTGGAGAAACTACCCATATTCTCCCTTGAGCCTAGATTAGTAGCCCTGGAAGAACCCTTAATTTGTAGGTAGAAGAAATTACCCACTTTGGTAGATATTATAGATCCAGGTTGACATAATCCATTACCCTGGCCTGTAAACAGCCAGGAAGTACCATGAAATGTTCAGCAAAAATGGTCTTTCCTGTTATCACAAAGCCTGAAGTCTTGTTGTATATGGTGTTGCATTTAACTTGGGGCAAAGAGCACTGCATGGAGAACGTCTCTACATTCTTGGAACTGCAATTTTGCATCAGACTAACTTTTGTTTCAGTTTATCCATCCATCCATCCATCCATCCATCCATTTTTCTAATAATGATTGAGAAACTCTCACAAGTCAGGCATTGCAGCAAGCATAATTCCTCGTCTCCTGGCATTTATCTGTAGTAGACACCACCTTTACCTGAAGACTTTAGTATATGTTAGAAACCACTGTAAGCCCTCTGTTAGGGTTATGTTTTTACCTAGCCCAGAGTTTATTGTTACTTTCACCTCTCAGTAGTACTACATCCTATCTAATAAAGAGGGAATATGCTAATTGACCCTCACACCATCACAAAGATGGCGGTGCCCACAGCCAATAAGGAGGGAATATGCTAATTGACTGCCATGCCTTCAAAGATGGTGGCGCCCACAGCCACAAGATGGCCGGCAGGGGAGAGCAGTTGTGGGCAATCAGGCCAGCAGGGGAGGGCAGTTTGGGGAGACCAGGCTGGCAGGGGAGGACAGTTGGGGGCGACTAGGCCTGCAGGAGAGGGCAGTTAGGGGTGCCCAGTCAGCAGGGACAGTTAGGGGTGACTGGGACAGCAGGGGAGGGCAGTTGGGGGCAACCAGGCCAGCAGGGGAGGGCAGTTGGGGGTGATCGGGCTGGTAGGGGAGCAGTTAGGGGGTGATCAGGCTGGCAGGCAGAAGTGGTTAGGGGCAATCATGCAGGCAGGCAAGCGAGCGGTTGGGAGCCAACAGTCCTGGATTGTGAGAGGGATGTCTGACTGCCAGTTTAGGCCCGATTTGTGTGGGATTGGGCCTAAACTGGCAGTCGGACATCTCCCGAGGAGTCCCAGATTGAAGAGGGTACAGGCTGGGCTGAGGGACACCCCCTCAGTGCATGGATTTTGTGCACCAGGCCTCTAGTCTATAATAATAAAAGGGTAATATGCTACTTAGACCAGACGTCTTCTGGACGTCATTCTGGATGTCCTTCTTGACAAAGCCGGGATCAGAGGGAAGCCAGCCTGGGTCCCAGGTGCCTGTGGGCGGCTGGAGGAGGGAAGCAGCCCAGGTCCCAGGTGCTGGAGGGAAGCCGGTGCTAGCAGCCAGGGGAAGGAAGGCCTACTCTTGCAAGAATTTTTGTGCATCAGGCCTCTAGTCAGATAATAACTACCATGTATTCAATGCGCATTATATTATACTAGAGGCTCGAAGCACGAAATTTGTGCAAGGGCCTTGGCCCTCGCTGCCATGGCAGTCACCTCTGCCTTGGTCCCCGCCTGCTGTGGCAGCTGCAGGCCTCTGTCACCTCTGCCTCAGCCCCCACCTGTCACCACTGTGGCCAGGGGCCTCTGCCGCCTCTGCCTTGGCCCCTGCCCACTGTGGCTTTGTCCGGAAGGAAGGACATCTGGTCTAATTAGCATATCATACTTTTATTATTATAGATTATATTATATTATATTAATTATATATTTGCAAATGTTAAATACACTCTAATTAATTTAATCCTTACAATGATCCTAAGAAATGTGTAGTATTATCTACATTTTAATTTTTTATTGTGAAATACAACTTACATAAAGAAAAGTGTACAAAAATAAAGTATGACTCTGAAATTTATCAAAAAGCAGTGACATATATAGTGAGGTAAAAAATAGAACATTGCCAGTCCCCAGAAGTCACCTTTTTGCTCCATTTTAATTGCCATTCCCTCTTTACCTTCTAAAAGTAACCATCATCCTGATATATATGATAATGACTTCTGCTTTTCTTTTCCTCAGTTCTTTTTAAAAAATTAAATCTTTATTGTTGAAAGTATTACATGTGCCCTCCTTTATCCCCCCATTGACTCCTATAGCCCCAGGCCTTCACCCTATTGTCTGTGGTCATGTGTTCTGCATTTATGCATACAAGTTCTTTGGTTGATCTCTTCCCACCCACCTACCTCTGTCTTTCCTCTGAGTTTCCACAGTCTGTTCCATGCTTCTATATCCCTGGATCTATTTTGTTCATTAGTTAATTTTGTTCATTAGATTCCACATATAATGAGATCACATAGTATTTGCCTTTCTCTGACTGGCTTATTTCACTTAGCATAATAATCTCCAGGTCCATTGATGCTGTGGCAAAAGGTAAGAGTTTCTTCTTTTTTATAGCTGTGTAGTATTCCATTGTGTAAATGTACCACAGCTTTATTTTATTTTTATTTATTTATTTTTCTATTGAAGAACAAGTACAGACTCCCAAGTGGAGAGGGGGAAAGGGTCCCACTGAGTTCCCTTTCCCTCTTCCACAGCTTTTTTTTTTAAATTGCTTAAAATATTACAAAGAGTATTACATATGTCTCCTTCCCCGCCCCCCCGCCCCCCCCGACCTTCCCCCGGCCTCCCCTATCCCCCAGTGTCTTGTATCCATTGGTTATGCTTATATGCATGCATACAAGTCCTTTGGTTGATCTCTTACCCCCCTGACCCTCAACCCTCCCCGGCCTTCCTGCTGTAGTTTGACAGTCTGTTCGATGCTCCTCTGCCTCTGTATCTACTTTTGTTCATCAGTTTATAATGGTCTTTATTATCCATAAATGAGTGAGATCATGTGGTATTTTTCTTTCATTGACTGGCTTATTTCACTTAGCATAATGCTCTCCAGTTCCATCCATGCTGTTGCAAATGGTAAGAATTCCTTCTTTTTTACAGCAGCATAATATTCCATCGTGTAGATGTACCACAGTTTTCTAATCCATTCATTTATTGATGGGCACTTAGGCTGTTTCCAAATCTTCGCTATGGTAAATTGTGCTGCTATGAACATAGGGATGCATATATCCTTTCTGATTGGTGTTTCTGTTTTCTTGGGATATATTCCTAGAAGTGGGATCACTGGGTCAAATAGGAGTTCCATTTTTAACTTTTTCAGGAAACTCCATACTGTCTTCCATAGTGGCTGCACCAGTCTGCATTCCCACCAGCAGTGCAGGAGGGTTCCTTTTTCTCCACATCCTCTCCAGCACTTGTCGTTTGTGGATTTGTTGATGATAGCCATTCTGACAGGTGTGAGATGGTACCTCATTGTTGTTTTGATTTGCATCTCTTGGATGATTAGTGACTTTGAGCATGTTTTCACATGTCTCTTGGCTTTCTGAGTGTCCTCTTTTGAAAAGTGTCTATTTAGGTCCTTTGCCCATTTTTTGATTGGATTGTTTATCTTCCTTTTGTTAAGTTGTATGAGTTCCCTATAAATTTTGGAGATTAAACCCTTATCAGTGATAACATTTGCAAATATGTTCTCCCATGCAGTGGGCTTTCTTGTTGTTTTGTTGATGGTTTCTTTTGCTGTGCAGAAGCTTTTTATTTTGATGTAGTCCCATTTGTTTATTTTCTCTTTAGTTTCCAATGCCCTAGGAGCTGTATCGGTGAAGAAATTGCTTCGGCATGTGTCTGAGATTTTGTTGCCTTTGGATTCCTCTAATATTTTCACAGCTTTTTTATACACTCTTCTACTGATGGGCACTTGGGCTGTTCCCAGATCTTGGCTATTGTAAATAACACTGCTATGAACATAGGGGTGCCTATAATCTTTCTGATTGATATTTTGGGATTCTTAAGGGTATATTACCAGAAGTAGGATCACTGGGTCAAAATGCAGATTCATGTTTAAGTTTTTGAGGAAACTGCACACTGTTTTCCACAATGGCTGCACCAGTCTGCAATTCCACTAGCAGTGTACAGGGTTCCCTTTTCTCCACATCCTCTCCAGCACTTATTGTTTGTTGGTTTATTTATGGTAGCCATTCTGACAGGTGTGCGGTGATACCTCATTGTGTTCTTTTTAAACTAAAATTTTTTTTTATTGATTTCAAGGAAAAAGGGAAAGGGAGAGAGAGATAGAAAAATCAATGATGAGAAAGAATCACTGATTAGCTGCCTCCTGCACACCCCTTACTGGGGATTGGGCCCACAACAAGGGCATGTGCCCTTGACCAGAATTGAACCCAGACCCTTCAGTCCACAGACTGATGCTTTATCCACTGAGCCAAACCATCGAGGGCCCTCAATGTTCTAATTTGCATCTCTCTGATGATTAGTGATATTGAGCATTTTTTCTTTTCTAATTTTAAAAAATCTTTATTGCTGAGAGTATTGCAGCTATCCCCCCTTTCCCCTCCCATTTCCCCTTCCACCCAGGTCCTGCCCCATCCCAGGTTTTCTTTATTTTCTCTTAATAATATTTGACATTCTTCTGTTAGAAATCTTACACATGGTGTATACCATTTATTCTTAAGTCTTTGATTTTTTAACTTTTTATTTTGAAATAATTTCAAACTCAAAGAAAAACTACAAGGATAGTACAGAGAAATCTTTTATTTCCTGGAACCAGATTCAACACCTGAGAAATGTTTTGCCACATTTGCATTGGAATTCTGTCTCTTTTTTTCTTCATTGTATTTATAGGTATGTGTTATTTTTTTTGTTTTCTAAATCACTTGAGAGTAAATAAGTCAGTCCCCTTTACCCCTCAAGATTTCCATGTGTATTTTCTAAAAACAAAGTAAGTCCATTATATAACCTCTAGGGGCCCAGTGTACGAAATTTGTGTATGGGTAGGGTCCCTAGGCCTGGCTAGCAATCAGGGCCAATTGGGCCTTCCAGCTGCCAGCTGCTGGCTGGGCCTTCCTTTCCTGCTGCTGCTGCTGGCCAAGGCCTTCTTTTGTTCCACGCCATCCCCTGGTGGTCAGCTCATGTCAATAGTGAGCGATTGAACTT